>NC_055965.1:19335188-19350188 GCF_018492685.1 Alosa sapidissima | reverse complement strand
TCCCCGAGCGCCGCCGTTGTAGCAGGCAGCTCACTGCGCCGGGATTAGTGTGTGCTTCACCTCACTGTGTGTTCACTGTGTGCTGTTTGTGTTTCACTAATTCACCGATTGGGTTAAATGCAGAGACCAAATTTCCCTCACGGGATCAAAAAAGTATATATACTTATATAACATGCAAGCGTACGTGTGCCTAATAGAACAGTGTTGTCTGACCACTTAGATAGATAGATAGATAGATACTTTATTGATCCCCAAGGGGAGATTCAAGAAACTTCACGTCAGCTGGACAAAAGTCTTGAGTGATTTTATTAGATTTGCATTCTCATTTTTGTGGCTAGTGAAACATCAAATCTCTGCCGCATTTGGTCCGCAGTGTTTACTCTCGCTCCTTTGATGTGCCTCAGATGGAAATGATGGATTTGCTTAACTTAGGTGAGTTTGCTCTGCTAGATTGAAGCGGACTCTTGCCAGAGGGCCGTGAAGTGTGGAGGAGAGAGAGTGAAGATGTCGTCAAACAGAGCTGTGTTTGTTCAAGATGCTCTATGGATGGAACTCTGGTCTAGCTATACGTTACTGTACATATGGTTGCATTTGGCGTAACTCTAATAAACAGAACAAAAGGGGAGCTAGCCCTAATCCTTTTTTTACAGGATTAATTTTTTTTTATCCAGCACCTACTTTTGGATGTGCGCACGTTATGTTTAGATTAGATTAGATCCTTTAATAATCCTTTACAGGAAATTACAGTGTCACAGCAGCTTCAAGACAGACATAACACCACACATTGATTCAAATATATCCAAGCCTAATAAGTTAAAATACAAAGAAAAATATAAATAAAGGAAAGTTTGTTTGGATTACTCTGGTTGAGCTGCTCATTTTCCTTCTCCTTTCTGCTCCTTTTCTTCTCCTTTTGTTCTTTGTTTGCTGAAGTTTCCGTGCAATATCTGTGCCAGCAGACTTCTTTTTATTTTTTTTTAAATGTGTAAGCCTCTCTGGGGTTTTACGACTCTGGTGAATTTCACGATGTTGTTAGACATAAAACGTGTTTACTGCTTTCAATCACACAACGCATGAAATCATCGCCGCTTGCTGTAACACATTACATACTGATTCTATTTTTCTTTTCTTAATACGTAATTTTTAAATGGATTTCACGTCTGGTGCTCGGAGAGCTGTCTTGCATCATAGTCTAAAATCATATCGCTCTCGCCACATGATGACTGCCGGATGGAGGGGGGGGGATTTGAAACTGTTTTGACGCCAGCTAGGCCCAGGTGATGAAGGATCGATTGGTCATGCCTGCTCCCTCCTTATTGACCTGTCGTGATGATGGCGCCTGGGCAACAATGGATCTGGGGCCTTTGTTCAGCCATTGCCCAGTGTGTGTTGAGCCCATGAATAACACATTGGGCGTGGGGTGGGGTGGTGGGGGGTGGGGTGGGGTGGTGGGGCAACTTCTCTTTGTTTATGGTGTGTCACCACGGCAACAATGTCATCTGCTACTCCCCCTGTACGGGGATAGGGTCTACTTCTGTGCCATGTCTTCTTGTCTACAACAACAACAACAACAACAGCAACAAAAAACACGGATTGGCCATCTTTGGTGGTGAGAGTTTCACTTGATTGCACAAGGGACCTACTCATGATAGTCTGCCTTATAATCAACAACACAGACAAATACAATGTGTTGAAGGCTATGGTTTGCATCTTGTGTGTGTGTGTGTGTGTGTGTGTGTGTGTGTGGGGGGGGGGTTCGTGTGTGTGTGTGTGTGTGTGTGAGAAAGGGGGGGGGGGGGGGGGGGGGTTCGTGTGTGTGTGTGTGTGTGTGTGAGAAACACATGATCTCTCTCCCCCTCCTGTTTCTTACAGTGATAGATACTAAGGGAAAGAGAGAGAGAGAATGAGTGTGTGTGTGTGTGTGTGTTGTTTTTGTAGGACAGACGATGACAGCAAGCATCCACGTTGCATTGTCTGAAACAGTTCTGCTCTTCCTTTCCGCTGATTGGACGGAACACCCACCCATGGCTGGTCAAATGAGAGTCTTTCACTCTGGCTTCCTACCTCCACGTCCTCTCAGCCATAACAACGCTGGAGTGTATCCGATGACTAACCACCACCAGCACCACCACCACCACCACCACTGCCGCAGACGCTGACGGTGATAAACACAGATAAATGAGCTCACCTCCTTCTTAACTGATCATCTGCCCCACCAGACAAAACAATCAACGGATTGTTTATTTTTTCCATGAGATGCTTTTATTCTCTTCTTCTTCTTAGTTTTGGAGAGCGGCACTCTTAACACAGGAAGTAAGGACATGCCACATGTTCTCTGCGCTGTAGGGGCCTGGTAGGATTCCGAGAGGGTTCTAACCTAGAGACAGAGAGAGAGATAGAAATATAATCAGGTTATGTTGCTATGCAGCTATCTCTAATAGAACTTGTTAGACATTATGACGCCCCTGTATCCCCAAATGACAAGGTTAGGTTTAGTGTTACGACATACAGTTCTGGACTTGGAGAAGGTCTTCTCTTCTCTTCTCTCTTTCACCTCTCCTCTTATCTCTCTCTCTCTCTCTCTTTCCTGGGCCTTTGGGCGCAGTTGGAGCTGGGGAGTCCTTGGCGACATTCAGCACCCTGGGCGCTAAGCTTTGCATGCCGTTTCCCGTATTCACTTCTGTGCGTGCAGCACGACAACCTCACCCTTCTTGTCTTGGTTGATGTAGAGAGAGAGAAAAAGAGAAAGGAGAGAAAGTGAGAGATAGAGAGAGGGAGAGGGAGAGAGGGCAGGGAAGATAAAAGAGGGGAAAAGAGAAAGGAGAGAAAGTGAGAGATAGAGAGAGGGAGAGGGAGAGAGGGCAGGGAAGATAAAAGAGGGGAAAAGAGAAAGGGCAGACAGAGAGTGAGTCATTGGAACGAGAGAAAGAGAGAGACAGTCCAAGGAAACATAATGTCAGACAGAGCGAGAGAAGAGAGCCAGGCAGACAGATAGTGTATGAGAGAGAGCATCAGAGAGACAGACCCATAAAGCAGAGACAAGAACACAAGCAGTACCTGCCATGCTCTGCTCTGCTCTGCTCTGCTCTGCTCTGCTCCACCTTCTAATGGCCTGTCTCTGATCGTCATCCTTTTTTTCTTCTCTCTCTCTCTTCTCCTCTGTTCTCCTCTCCTCTTCTTCCCTCTCTCCTCTCCTCTCTTCTCTTCTCCTCACCTCTTCCCTCTCTCCTCTCTTCTCTCTCTCTTCTCCTCTGTTCTCCTCTCCTCTTCTTCCCTCTCTCCTCTCTTCTCCTCTCTCTCCTCTTCCCTCTCTCCTCTCTTCTCCTCTCTTCCCTCTCTCCTCTCCTCTCTTCTCTTCTCCTCTCCTCTTCCCTCTCTCCTCTCCTCTCTTCTCCTCTCTTCCCTCTCTCCTCTCCTCTCTTCTCTTCTCCTCTCCTCTTCCCTCTCTCTTCCCTCTCTCCTCTCTTCTCCTCTCCTCTCCTCTCCTCTCTCACACGGAAAACAATGATGGGAGTCGAGAGTGACATGCTGTTAAGTGTCCCAATATAGCCTCTAGTTAAGCTCTTTCCCAGGCTCTGGAACTGAGGGCCCGTCGTCGCAGTGGTGACACAATCGGCGTCCATAAATTTGTGTGTGTGGTAACTTGTAATAGGGTTGTGTGTGTGTGTGTGTGTGTGTGTGTGTGTGTGTGTATGTGTGTGTGTGGTAATATGTAATAGTGTTGTGTGTGTACATGTGTGTGTGTGTGTGTGTGTGTGTGTGTGTGTGTGGTAATATGTAATAGGGTTGTTAATACCAGGGGGATCAAGCGAACATTGAGGTCATTCGTGTCCAATGAAAGCCACAGGGCTGTATCTAATCTAGTGGCAGCCAGGTTGGCTCCTTGTGTGTGTGTGTGTGTGTGTGTGTGTGTGTGTGTGTGTGTGTGTGTGTGTGTGTGTGTGTGTGTGTGTGTGTGTGTGTGTGTGTGCGCGCGTGTGCGCGCGTGTGTATGTGTGAGTGTGTGTGTGTGTTTCGTGGAAAGTCAGGGAAAAAATAGACGAAGGATTGGAATGCAATTGTCAGAAAGATAGCGACAAAGGCCCTGTGTGTGTGTGTGTGTGTGTGTGTGTGTGTGTGTGTGTGTGTGTGTGTGTGTGTGTGTGTGTGTGTGTGTGTGTGTGTGTACGTGTGAACATATGTGTGTGTGTGTAGTGCTGGGCATGCATTTGTGCATGTGTGTGGATGACCTTTACCATCCCACTATGCACATGCCAGTAAGACATTCTGTAGAGTTAAAGAGCCCTAACCTCAGACACACCAAAACCCAAACGTCTTTAGGGACTGAGAGAGAGAGAGAGAGAGAGAGAGAGAGAGAGAGAGAGAGAGAGAGAGAGAGAGAGAGAGAGAGAGAGAGAGAGAGCAGGGAGGGAAAAAAAGAAGTGAGTGAAAGAAGTTGAAGGTGAGAGAGAGAGTGTGTGTGAGAGAATGAGAAGATAGTTTAAGAGCTTGCTTGAAATTTGGCTAAAGGAAGTATGAGCCTCGCCATGTTTCTGACCAATGTGGTATGAAAATCACAAACTCGCACTCAATAATCAAGGGAACTTGAGGGTTGTCACGGCAACCTGAAAGGAAACACCTAATGAAATGGCAACAAACGTCAATAAACCCGTTCCCATCCCCAAGCTCTAGAGAGTTTCCGGTTGAAACATTAAAAACTAACGCAGATACTTTGAAATGAAAATAAAGTCTTAAAATAAAAGACTTTTAACATAATGCTCTACAAAATGTTGACATTAAAACTACTTTTAAAAACTTTTCAAAATGTTTGTTTGTCACCAAGTTACCATTAGCTCACTGTTGTTTTCTGTGCCACCGGAAATGCCTTAGGAACGCACATGTTTGTTTATGCTGTAGAAAAGGTCGGTACAAATGGAGAATTTCCCTGTAGTCAGCTGATGGCGGATGTTATTGACATTTCACTTCTATTCTTATGATCAGAAGCATCTGCAGAAGCCTGGTCTGATGTTCCCATCATTCTCAAAGCAATTCCAAATCCATTTAGCAATTTGTAATTAATCACTGTCATGTCAGCATTGATTTTCGTAGTGCACCTAGCAGGACTCCACGAGAAGAGTTGCGGTCTCAGTTTTCCAAACACGTTAAGACGAGGTTTCAAAGGATGCTGACGGTGAATGTTTTATGTTTCTAAACTTCTTGAGAGCTATTTATGGACCTTGAAAGGAAGATGGCAGAGAGGAGGAGAAGAGGAGGAGGAGGAGGAGGAGAAGAGGAGGAGGAGGAGAAGAGGAGCGGGTGCCAGTACCCACTACACTCTTCCTGTTTCAATTCAATTCAACACACACAGACACACACACACATACAAACATGTGTACACACAGGCATGCGCTTGTGCGTCTGTTCACAAACACAAACATAAACACGCACACAAACACAACCCCCCTCCCCCCCCACACACACACACACACACACACACACACACTCACACAAACACAGACAGACACAAATTAAAACACAGACACACACACACACACACACACACAGACAGAGACACAAATTTAAACACACACACACACACACACACTCTCTCTCTCTCACACACACGCACACTGCCATGATGCACCACAGAGCACTCACTAAGACACACATGCAGACACACCCATGCAGATGGTCTCTCTCTCTCTCCCTCTCAAACATGCATACAAATGTTCATATACAGTTACAATCACACATATACACAAATAAACAGATACACAGATAGTTATGTGTTCATCTCTCTCTCTCTCTTTCCATCTCTTTCTCTCTCTCTCTCTCTCACACACACACACACAGGCATTACGTACCATGAAACCCTCACCAAGACACAAATCTTACGCCACCTTGGAGCGGAGTCAGCATCGGGTTGCAACCGCTTCCATCGTGACGAGCTTCAAGAAGCTTGGAGGGGAAAAATTAACAAATGGAAACATGCTGAATTATGACATTTATTTCTGCTTTTTTCATTTTCATTCTCTGTGTCCTTCCTCAGAACACAGAAAGTGTGGTGCGTGCACACACACACACACACACACGCACACACACACACGCGCGCGCACACACACACACACACACACACACGCACACACACACACACACACAGGCACAAGTCAATGCATGAAGACACTAATCCCCCCTCTCATCACACAAACACACATACGCCTGCATCCACATCCACACACAGACACACACACACACACACACACACACACACACACACACACACACATACACACACACGTAAACGAACCCCCCAGGAATACAGCTCGTATATAGCACCATCACTCAGCAGGGGCAGTAGCCTTGACTCTCTTTCTGCGTGTGTGTGTGTGAGTGAGGATATGTACCATGGCACATTGGCTGGAAACTGTGCGTGCTCCCCCTGTACAAGTAAATGTTCTGCATGGCAGATTTCAATGTAAAAGCCATCACCGGGGCCAAGCCATGGGAACGGTCGGCAGCAGTAGTCGTTCCCTAATAAATGCTTCACTCTGACTAACGCCAAAGGGGCTAATCAAGCCCTACGGCATCTATGTTCAGCTTCTGTTCCTGGACAAACACAAGCGCAAAGAACACATAGAGGTTTGCGCTGCTGTCTTCGTGACACGCTTAGGCCACGATGGCATTGGTTATTTATTGTTATTTATCTTTACATTTTAGCTGAATAGTTATATTGAAGGTAGAGTCTATGACTTGATGGCATTCACAATTTACTGTCTTTACATTTATTTGAAGAGTTTCATTAAAGGTGGAGTCCACTATATGGGGTGACAGGTTGTTGAAGTTACTAATTATGTATAACCTACTAATAACTAACTATGTATAACTAACTAACTAACTATGTATAACTAACTAACTAACTAACTAACTAAGTACAAACTTGTATCGGAAGGTTAAGTAAGGAACAGAGTTATATCACACACACACACACACACATGCATCAATAGACAGATACGGAGACAGATACACTCACTCTCAGACCCACACTTAGACCCACCCACCCACACACACACACACACACACACACACACAAGCACACTCACAAGCACACACACACACACACAAACACACACGCACACAGAGCTAACTGACCTCATGAAGTTACTAGTAATACCAATGCCACGCTATTTTATGGGATCTGTGAATGTGTGTGTTTGTGTGAGGGAGAGACAGAGAAAGCGAGAGAGTGTCTGTGTGTGTGAGAGAGAAAAAGAGTGTGTCTGTGTGTGTGAAAGAGACAGAGAGAGTGTGTCTGTGTGTGTGAAAGAGCCAGAGTGAGTGTGTCTGTGTGTGAGAGAGAGAGAGAAAGAGTGTGTGTGTGTATTTCCTGTGATCCTGTCTCGTCATGTCCGTGTGCAGTGAGTGGATCTAGGCCAGTAAGAGCTCCTCAGCCACAGGGAACTTTCCTATGGAGAAATCTCACTCCTCGCAAACTAGGGTGTGTGTGAGAAAGCTATTATCTCATATAGGTGTGTGTGAGAAAAACTTTCTTCAATACAGGAGTGTGTGTGTGTGCGTGAGAGACAAAAAGAGAGTGTGTGTGTGTTTGTGTGTGTGTGAGAGAGAGAGAGTGTGTGTGTGAGAGAACTCTGTCTATCCAGTGAGTGGATGTGTATGTATCAGTGTGTGTAGTTTTTGTGTGTGTGAGTGTGTGTGAGTGTGTGTGTGAGAGAGAGAACTCCAGCTATTTGTCCTTACTGTCTGTCCTGTGTGTCTGTCTTCATTCTCAGTGCTCTGCGCTGGACTCTGATCTTAACCAAACCAAACACAGATTAGAGAGAGAGAGAGAGTCTGTCTGTGTGTGTGTGTGTGTGTGTGTGTGTGTGTGTGTGGCTGGGGGTCTGTGGTCAGCCGACCTGTGGGGAGAGACCAGGCGAGAGTCTTTGGGCTCAAACCAGCCAGAAAATCTTCTGCTCTTCCTGCTGTTCTTTTTCTCTCAAGTGTTTGTTTAGTCTTTTTGATACATAATGGACAAGCCTTATACACTGTATCTTTTTTTCTCTCTCTTTCTCTCTCTCTCTCCATTCAATTATTTTTTCACAGACATTTTACAGTATTGCCAAAGCATTCAATACAATAACAATATTATTATTAGTAGTAGTAGTATTAGTAGTAGTAGTAATAACTAGATGTACCGCAGAGCGGTACAAAATATGACCGCCGCCCAGTCCAGCACATTTTTTCCACAAAAATAAATCACGCTGAAAGGCTATATGATTCTAACTGTCTCACTAAATTGCATTATCCACACTCAATTCTCACTGGTATCTGCTAGACAACAAGTACCAAAACATGATTAGTTCATAGATTTCACATGTAAAATTCATTTTATACAACCCTACCCCCATCTTGCCTGTTCATAATTCTGAGAAATTCTTGAATTGTGTGCATGTGTGCGTGCACACGTTTATGTTTATGTGTGTGGGTGTGTGTGTGTGTTTGTGCATGTGCATGCATGCGGACATATGTCTACTGTGTGAGTATGTGTCATACGTATGATTACTGTGAATGTATGTGTGTGCGTGTGTATCTGTTTATGCACATGTGTGCACATGGAATGGGTTAACATGACCCCTGGAGGCAAACATACAGAAAATTGGTCATCCTAGGCCCTAGGCAAACATACAAAAAAAATGGTCCTCCTAAACTCTACGGTTCTCGAGATATTCACAGAAAACTGTGTCTGCCCTACCCTCCTTTCGGGGGGTCCAGTCCAGCGGGGGGGCTACAGATCAAAATGAAAAACGATGGTTCCATGCTATCCATGTGGGGTTACATGCACACCAAGTTTCGTGTACCCCGGTCTTTCAGTGTCCCGGGAATCCTTGACGGAAATTTGGACATGCGAAAAAGAAAAAAAAAAAAATCTGACTAAACCTATATGCGCGGCAGTCATAATAATAATAACACACACACACACAAACACACACACACACACCAGGGATGGAAATTGGCCACCCGCCCCCCGCCAAATGCGGGTAGTTTTGTGCGCTGGCGGGTGAATTTGGTCAACTTACCAGCCACTGTGGCGGGTAGATAAATAGAGCTAGCATAGGCTACCACAAATAGTCAGATCCGATCTAATTTTCATAGTTATTGACGGTTAAAAATAAGAAAGTGTCTGTAGGGATCATGTAACGTTACCAGCCGTAAATCGCGCTGATTTGAAGTTCAACAACTACCAGTGAGCCGCCACCTGCAGCATAGCCTATAGGCACTGGTGCAGTGCTTCACTTTTTGCCATTACCATTAAGAAACTGTCGCTATGCTTTCATGTGCCACTGCTAGATTATTTCAGGATGACGGCATAGACATAAATCTAGTGAGATCTGTGGATCTGCGTTATATCTTCACAGACTAATATTCTCACGCAAATTTGTCTTTTGAAGTGGCCCGTAGCTATTTTAATCCGGCCCGCAACACCTTAACGGAAAACAAGATGATGCTACTATTTAGACCTATGAGGCAAACAGGCGGACATCTCCACACCCATTCGTCGTGGTGGAATATCCCACAAACTTTTCATTCAAGAGATTAGCCTACATATCAGAATAAACAGCAGAATTTACCGAACACATAGGTGTAAAGCAGGGGTCTCAAACTCAAATGAGCTGGGGGCCACTTCTGCCAACGTCATCTGATTGGAGGGCCGGCTATTTCTGAAAATGCAATGTTCTTTTTTTCAAATACCACACAAAACTGCAAACAGAAAGTGCAAGTGTTTTTATCTAGTTTTAGACACCTGTGCTAGCAACCTTAGCTTATAAATAAAATAATGATAAAATAAATATTAATACAAATTATAAAACAAACAAAAAGTATACAAACGGGTATGTGTGTGTTTCACACCAAATAAAAATATTTTCCTCTCATAACTTTTCTAAACCTGGCAAACTAGGCGTCAGGGTTAAGAAAGCAACACCATTGGATTTTTATATCAAAATTTCAAAAGGCCATGGCTTGAAAGTGGTCAGAGATAAAGTCCTACTGTAAATGTAAAAATCTTTGAGTATAAACAAAAGTTTATGAAGGGGGTAAATGTACCCATCACTGGATGGCAAGCACCTCAAATTATGCACCTTTCAGTAAATACTGGATGAACATATTTGAGCAGGTTTACTTTCTTTTTTTTCATATTACCCACATAACAAATTAACAGGAAAACACCTTAATACCAACACCTAAGATGTATATGGTTTAGTGATGTATTACTAAACCACAAGGCCTACAATAAAGTATTCTGGTCAAATCAGTTCCTATCGCGGGTCATCTGAGTACCCAGAAGTTCGAGTAGTTCGTTTCTACTAGCCCTGCTGTCTGTACCACGTCCATTACGGACACTTTCATCACGATTACCACTGCAACCTCCAAGCTATGTTGAGCAGAGGGTCGAAATAAGCATGGTATGGTTAGTGGACACCGTCGTATACACGCAAAGACGCACCTCCATTCACAGACGCACTGTGACTATCACTGTCAATAGACGATCGATCATAATCTCCAAAAGGATATTCTCCTTCAGAATCAGAATAGGTGAATAACATAGCCTACCTAAGACTTCATCACACGTGAACGTTTTTCAACATTAGGTGTAGGCCTATTTCTGCTTCAATTTGTGCAAAACTATGGCCTGCATCGCTTCCGCGTCATTACAAATGCACGTCTTTGTGTTTCTCGCGTGTAATACTAAGTATTTCCTGAAAACTTTGCGCAGCGATTTTGGGTTTGAATCAAGCTCTGGATGTCTAGCACATAGTAGAGCAGAGTAGGCTACAAATGAGATTTGTCACCGTACTTGGATCTATCGTCTATTTTAATCAGTATCGTTGTTTGTCGCAATTAAAAATAGCCTCAAGGGCCGAATTACATTATTATTTTGACATACGTCGCGGGCCGGGTGTTTGAGACCCCTGGTGTAAAGCATTCCGTTATTCAATTAGCCGTTCCAGAGTAATCCGGTTTTGAAATTGAAGCAAATGTCTACGAGGTCTCTAACTTTGGACTGTTGTAATACACGATACGGCCAAATACAAAATAAATGTTAACAATATCGCCTAGATAACTGTAAATATTAAAACCAGAGTTTTTCCAATGTAGTTCACAAAATGCTAAGCAAGTTTCCTAAAGCTGAGCTGTGCATTTATTGTTCAGTGCTTGATTTCATAGGCCAAACAGAAAATAAATACTAAATGTTAAATATAGCCTTTAAATATTTAAATCAGATGATGTACAGTATAGTTAGATCAAGTTGGAGAGTTGATTATAGGATGCTCCAGAACTCACACAAACGAAGTCTTAAAGGAGCCACACCACTTTTATGACATGACATATGGCATATTATTGTGGTTATGTTGGCTTTTAGCTTTGTTGCTACTGTGCTTGTAGGTTTAGGGCAAAATTCAGCACATTTTAGTCGTATTGCAATAATGCCGATAACCGTGATCATTTTAAGTAACCTAGGCTACTATAATCATGATATCACATTTTCATGCCATTTCTCTTGTGGCTGGTAAAAAAATTGAGTGGCTGGTAGATTTTGGAATCCACCAGCCACAGTGGCAGGTGGAAAAAATATTTAATTTCCATCCCTGACACACACACACACACACACACACACACACACAGACACACACACATATGGCAAGCCGATTGAGCATTTATTCTGATATCTTGATATCAGGCATAATTGTCATGTACATGTAAGCCATTTTTGTAAACTAGTTAACTAGTGAGCCATGTTTGTGTGAACTAGTTAACTAGGCCAAAATATGCACACTAGTTAACTAGTGGGAGCCAAAAGGCTCACTAGTTAACTAGTGAACACATTTTAGCTTCCCTAGTTAACTAGTGAGAGCCAGAAATGTCTACTAGTTAACTAGTAAAGGCCAAAATGCATACCAGTCAGCTAGTTGAAGGCTTTTGGGTCTAACTAGTTAACTAGTGACAGCCAAAAATGTGCACATGTTTACTAGTGAAGGCAAAACACCTCACTAGTTTACTAGTTGCAGTAGGTCAATGTCACTAGTTAACTAGTGAACCATAAATGGCTTACTAGCTAGCTAGGTGATGGCAGTAGACCCACTAGTTAACTAGTTGATGCATCATTTGTTCAAACTAGTTAACTAGTGAGGTCATAAATGTATACTAGTAAACTAGTTCAAGACAAAATTCACACTAGTCAACTAGTGGCACAAAATTCAAATTAGGAGGCGGAGAATTCTGGAAATTGAGGCTTTCTATTGGCTCCCTATGTCCAAATAGAACAATCACAACATGACAACCAATCACAGCGCAGAATTTCACAAAATCCCACCCACAACATTTGCATGTGGCACACAAGTTAACATGCTGGCCAAAGGAACTTAGGTATTAAAAAACATTTTGACAGAATATGAGATACTGCATACTGCAGGCTCTGCTTTACTATCTATACTGAAGTACCGTTGCAGAGCAGTGTGTCACTTTAGCCACTAGGGGCACCCATCAGGACCTGATCGCAAGGCTACGAACAGTAAATTTACATTTAGACTGGGTGGGATTCTTACATAATACCCAATAGGAGTCTTCTACCCACCCTCTCATTAAAATTTGCATAATAGCCGTTTCAGGCACTAGTTAACTAGTGAGCTGCTTCACTGCCACACATGCAAACTAGTGAGACTTCAATTGTTCCACTAGTTAACTAGACAAAAACGGTCAGCTTGTTTCTCTTTTTAGGTGTAACTAGTTAACTAGTGAACAAAATATACATGCCACTAGTTAACTAGTAAGGCCCACAACACCCTCATTAGTAAACTAGAGGGCATTTTTGCCTTTACATGTTAACAAGTGACCATTTTGGCATCTCACTAGTTAACTAGTGGGGCTGAAATGGCCTTCACTAGTTAACTAGTGGGCGTTTTGGAGCACACTAGTAAACTAGTAGTGACACTTTTTGCACCTCACTAGTTAACTAGTCGAATGGAAATTGCCATCACTAGTTCACTAGTGGGTGTTTTGGTGCACACTAGTAAACTAGTGACAGTTTTTAGACCTCACTAGTTAACTAGTGGGCATTTGTGTCTTCACTAGTTAACTAGTGAGCAGTTCTGCCTTCACTAGTTTACATGTAAGTGTCACATTGAAGCCACTAGTTTACTAGTTAAAGTTCCTTTGGCCAGCATGTTAACTTGTGTGCCACATGCAAATGTTGTGGGTGGGATTTTGTGAAATTCTGTGCTGATTTGGACATAGGGAGCCAATAGAAAGCCTCAATTTCCAGAGTTCTCCGCCTCCGAATTTTAATTCTGCGCCACTAGCTGACTAGTGTGAATTTAGGCTTCAACTAGTTTACTAGTATACATTTATGACCTCACTAGTTAACTAGTTTGGACAAAGGATGCATCAACTAGTTAACTAGTGAGCCTGCTGCCATCACCTAGCTAGCTAGTAAGCCATTTATGGTTCACTAGTTAACTAGTGACATTGACCTACTCCAACTAGTTAACTAGTGAGGAGTTTTGCCTTCACTAGTAAACATGTGCACATTTTTGGCTGTCACTAGTTAACTAGTGAGACCCAAAAGCCTTCAACTAGCTGACTGGTGTGCATTTTGGCCTTTCCTAGTTAACTAGTGGACATTTCTGGCTCTCACTAGTTAACTAGTGAAGCTAATATGTGTTCACTATTTAACTAGAGGGCATTTATGCTGTCACTAGTTAACTAGTTGACAAAAATGGCTTGCATGTTGGCCTGATATCAAGATATCAGAATAAATATTGAGAGAGAAACTGGCAGAGAGGGAGAAAGGAGGTGGGGGGGGGGGGCAACAGAATGGCTCTGATTGGCAGGGAAAATGGCACACGTCTCATTGGTTTCTAATAAGCCCCAGACAGACCTGGACGGCCAAAAGAACCCTTTTTTATTGACATGTGTATTTTTTTCTGTCCTCCCAGGTTGCCCCTGCTTGCTTCCTTTGGGATGTCACCAAGGCAGAGGTCAGTGGTGGTGGTGGTGAGAGTTTAGACCATTTCAGTATTTAGATGCAACACCACAAGACACACATACAACAACATATTCCCTCTTGCCTGGCGTCCACGAGATACAACATATTCCCCCTTGCCTGGCGCCCACGAGATACAACATATTGCCCCTTGCCTGGCGCCCACGAGATACAACATATTCCCCCTTGCCTGGCGCCCACGAGATACAACATATTGCCCCTTGCCTGGCGCCCACGAGATACAACATATTGCCCCTTGCCTGGCTCCCAAGGAGATACACGAGATACAACATATTGCCCCTTGCCTGGCTCCCAAGGAGATACACGAGATACAACATATTCCCCCTTGCCTGGCGCCCACGAGATACACGAGATACAACATATTCCCCCTTGCCTGGCGCCCACGAGATACAACATATTGCCCCTTGCCTGGCGCCCACGAGATACAACATATTGCCCCTTGCCTGGCGCCCAAGGAGAAGACACAGTTGACCACAGAGCTGACTGTTTAGCCCTACTTTTAGGAAACTGCTAAAAAAAAGGTTTGTTTGCCCGTAATAGCAAGTATTATTGAAGTTGACTGTGTCAATGTAACATGAACTTTAAATGAGCTTTTTGAGCTTTTGATCCATCTATCTATCCATCCATCCATCTATCTATCTATCTACTGTATCTATCTACTGTATCTATCTATCTATCTATCTATCTATCTATCTATCTAATCTAGATATTGATCTAGAGTTTGTGTTTGTCAATTGGGTTGAATGGTTTTCTGGTCATTACGATAATTCTTGCTTTTATGGAAACAAAAACAAACTGTCAACTGTCATTCTGGTCAGTTTGACGATCTAGTTAAATTTCTGTTTTAGGAAGCAAGAAGTGTCACGCAAAGGGCTCTTCTGGTTGTTTTGATAATCCACTCTGCATCCGACACTAGCGTCTCTGGGCCGCTCTGTCTGTGCGGTGGCGTCTCCTGGCAGGAC
>NC_055965.1:19320188-19327688 GCF_018492685.1 Alosa sapidissima | reverse complement strand
ACTGACTTGGGGAATCTATCCACAATGGTGAGTATAACAGTGTTACCCTTGGAAGCCGGCAGGCTGGTCACGAAATCCACACCGAGATGTGACCAGGGTCTCTGGGGAATGGGCAGGGGCTGGAGCAACCCGGCAGGAGTCTTGTTGGACAACTTATTCTTAGCACAGGTGGGGCAAGTAGCCACAAACTTCTGAACGTCGACCCTCATAGTTGGCCACCAGAAGCGTTGCCTTAGGAAGGTGAGTGTTCTCTGAACTCCTGGATGGCAGGTGAGCTTAGAAGCATGGCCCCATTGGAGGACCTGAGGACAAACCAGAGCAGGCACAAATAAACAGTCCTGAGGGACATTATTAGGGACAGGATGACCGTCTTGGGCTTGCTGAACTATGGACTCTATGTCCCACAAGGTGGCAGCAATCAAACACTCTCTGGGAAGGATTAGATCAGGTTCAGGCTTCAGGTGGGGAAAACTGCCTTGAAAGAGCATCCGACTTGCCATTTCTTGACCCTGGGCGATAGGACAGAGTGAAATTGAAACGTGAAAAGAAAATAGCCCAGTGGGCCTGGCAGGAGTTGAGCCTCCTTGCTGTGTGGAGGTATTCCAAATTCTTATAATCTGTAAGAACCAAAAATGGAGCCTCTGTCCCCTCCGACCAATGCCTCCATTCCTCTAATGGCATCTTAACAGCGAGGGACTCACGATTCCCGACATCGTAGTTCCGCTCTGTAGGAGAAAGGCGGTGAGGAAAAAAAAGCACAGGTGTGGAGCTTGTTGTCCTTCTGAGAGCGTTGCGAGAGAATTGCCCCAACACCAGTTTCAGAGGCATCTACCTCAACCACAAACTGCTGACGAGGATCTGGAAGAACAAGGATGGGGGAGGATGTAAACCGGGCCTTGAGGTTCTGAAAGGCCTTTTCAGCTGCTGGAATCCATCTGAAGGGAACCAAGGTTGAGGTTAAACTGGTAAGTGGGGCAGCCAGTGTGCTAAAGTCACGAATAAATCTGCGGTAAAAATTGGCATAACCGATAAAGCACTGAAGCTCTCGTTGGGAAGTAGGGGTAGCCCAATCTGACACTGCTTTAACCTTTGCTGGATCCATCTCAATACGGCCTGCAGACAAAACAAAGCCCAAGAAAGAAACAGTGGAGCGGTGGAACTCACATTTCTCTGCTCTAACGAATAACTGGTTCTCCAGAAGGCGCTGCAGGACTCTGCTGACATGATGGGAATGCTCCTGGGCAGTCTTTGAAAAGATCAGAATGTCGTCCAGGTAAACAAAAACAAATTGATTGATCATATCTCGGAGTACATCGTTAATGAGGCATTGAAAAACAGCTGGAGCGTTAGGTGAACCGAAAGGAAGTACCAAATACTCATAGTGGCCACTAGGAGTATTAAATGCGGTCTTCCACTCATCCCCCTCCTTGATCCGGACCAGGTGGTAGGCATTCCGTAAATCCAGCTTGGAAAAAATCTAGCTCCCTGCAACAGCTCAAAATGCAGAAGACATTAGTAGAAGAGGATAACGATTCTTAACAGTAATGCTGTTCAGCCCCCTGTAGTCAATGCATGGTCGAAGGGAACCATCCTTCTTGCCCACGAAGAAAAACCCTGCTCCTGCAGGTGAAGAAGAAGGGCAGATTATGCCATTAGCCAGGAACTCACTGATATACTTGTCCATGTTCTCCCTCTCTGGACCCGACAAAGAGTGCAAACGTCCCCTGGGTGGTGCTGTTCCTGGCAACAATTCAATGGAACAATCATAAGGTCTGTGAGGAGGTAGGGAAGTGGCACGGGATTTGCTAAACACAGTCTTCAAATCCATGTACTCAGGCGGAACAGCCGATAGATCAGGGAACTCCTCCATTACAGGGGGTGCTGCAGAAACAGGACAATGGGCAGAAGACAGACAATGTGCATGGCAAAAGGGGCTCCACCCCATAATAGCATTCAGGCTCCAGTCAATGTGACCAACCATGGACGACCCAAAACAATAGGAATTTGAGGCGAACAGATTAAATGTAAGGCAATCTCTTCATGGTGGTTACCTGAGAGGCGTAGTCTGACAGGGGCTGTGAGGTGAGTGACTCTAGTGATCACCTGGCCGTTGAGTGCATTAGCTTCAAGAGGTCTCTGGAGGGGAATGGTGGTTATTCCAATCTGATTAGCAAGAGACAGATCAATAAAACTTTCATCAGCCCCTGAGTCAATTAACACACTGACGTGAATGATTTGCCCTTCCAAACCAGGGTGGCATGAAGGAGAGTGCGGAGGGTTGAAGCTTGCTGCTGTGAAGTGATGCTCACCAGTACCCTCCGGACTACTGGTGAGCATTGGCTTTTACTGGACAGGAAGCGAGGTAATGGCCCACTTGGCCACAGTATAGGCAGGCGTTGGCTGAGACCCTACGTTGTCTCTCCTCCTTTGACACCCGTGTTCGATCCACTTGCATTGGTTCTGGCAAAGGTGAAGCAGACACTGAAGACACGCCAGATGTAGGACTGGGACCGAAATAGCCGTCCGGATCTTCCCTGACCTCTCCCTCTCCAGCGTAAGCGGAGCCTTGTCTCAATGCGGCTCGTCAGGTCAATCAGAGCATTCAGGCCCTCTGGCAACTCACAGGAGGCTAATTCGTTCTTTACTGACCCAGCTAATCCATTCAAAAAGGCATCATACAGTGCATCATCATTCCAGTAGCAGGTAGCAGCCAGAGTCCGAAATTCGATGGCATAATCGGAGACGGGGCGATTACCTTGGCGAAGATGGAGAATCTCCCTGGCCGCTTCTCTTCCAACAACAGACCGATCGAAGACACGCTTCATCTCTTCGGAAAAACAATCCACGTTGAAGCAGACTGGAGACTGGGAATCCCACACAGCCGTTCCCCATTCACGTGCTCTGCCCACTAGTAGGGTTATAATGTAGGCAATCCTAGAACGATCACTGGGAAAGGTTAGAGGTTGTAACTCAAAAATTAATGAGCATTGAGACAGGAAGGATCGGCATGTACCGGGCTCACCAGCATAATGTTCAGGGGAAGGAAGCCTGGGCTCCCGAGGAGCTGAGCGTGGAGAAGGAGTCGCTGAATGGTCAGAAAGCTGTTTGTCAGTTGATTGCAGCTGTTGAAATTGCATGCTAAGTCTATCCACGCTAGTAGTTAGCGTCTGGAGGGTTTGGCTTAGCCCTTGGATCTCTTGGTGATGTTGACCGATCATGGACCCTTGCTTCTCAACAGCCAAGCGGATCTGAGTCACATCTGAGGAGTCCATAGTGGTCAGAACGTTATGTCACGTTTTCAGAGAATGGGACTCAGGTTCAGATATGACAAACACCCAGAATTGACTCAAATGAGGAGATTTATTAACAGAGACAAAAAACAGAGCTTTCACAGTCCTGAGAGTAATCCACAGGGAACACACTGGGCCAATCTTCAACAGAAAGCAGTCTTCAGAAAAAGCACAAAAAACAGTTCAGAAAGAAACAGTCGTATAAGGCAAAACCCCAGCAGGAGAACAGGGCACAGGCAACTGGACACTCCAGAGAGGGTGCAGGTGAAACACAAAAGTCAATCCTCCTTCACGGCAGTAGGCCAGTCTTCATTCACCGGCAACAAAACACAGGCAGGCAAAAAACAGAAAAAACTTGGCAAAAGTACTAAATCTTCAGGCAGAGAACACAGTCGATGAAAATCAGGCAGAGGTCAAAACCAGGCAGGCAAAAACTCACAGTCAGGCAGGCAGGTCGCACTCGAGAACTGCTACGAGAAGACGGAACGTTCTGACAGGGAGGCAGACTGGTAATGGGGATTTTAAAGCCAGCTGAAATTGCAATCAGATGCAGGCTGATTGGTAGGCAGATCAGAGACACCAGTGGAAGCAGGTGAGAACCAGGAGCAGACAGAGGAAGGGCGGAGACTCAGACTGACAGCAGTGGTACACAACAGCTCCTGCAGAGAGGGACAAATAGACAAAACACTAGGAGGACAAACCACAGACAGAGAGTCTGACACTTTCCCGTCATTCACTTAAACTTTCCTACTTGCTAGATTTGACCAATCTTCCATAGCCTATGAGCACAAGTAGTTTGAGTAGAACTACTGATCTTCATTATCTCCCTGCTTGTTTACATCTTATCATGTATGGTATTATTTCATGATCGCTAAACATTTGATTCTTTTTAATGTTGTCATCAGTTAACTTCATTCAACTGCGCTTGTATGAAGGCGCTGCCATTCAGTTGTGGACGTTCGTAAATTGCGTTTATGGGCAGAGAAAGGCAGAGAAAGGCGCAATTTACACTAAGGATTGAACGATTGATAAATACGACGGAAACTTGGGTCTGACAGCGTTCGCAATCTGCGGTTTGTCCATGACGCTGATAACGTTACATTCGCAAATGTATGTACATCTGGCCCAGAGACGCGTGCTCAACTCAGTTGCTTTGCCACAATTCTCAGATCAGAATTGAAATTCTCAAAACTCAAAAACATCATCAGCGAGATACGCTTTGCAGGTACTCCACGCTGCAGTGCAGTTTGCTGGAACTGTTTTGAGAAATGCTCTAACTGAAAATGTTTATGATGATTCGAGAAATGGTCTAACTGTTATGAAAATGTTAATGATGATTCGAGAAATGCTCTAACTGTTATGAAAATGTTAATGATGATTTGAGAAATGCTCTAACTGTTATGAAAATGTTAATGATGATTCAAGAAATGCTCTGTTTTGAGATGTCAGTGATGATTTGAGAAATGCTCACAAAAACAAACACACACGCACACACACAGACACACACACACACGGCGCACGGCACACATTAACCTCTGCTACCTGTTCAGCACCTTGAGTCTGACAGACTAGGGGCCCGTCCCATTTCTCCCCCCTTAAAACTTCCACTTGGTTTTGATTGCCCTCAACATTAAAGCCCCCTCGACAAAGGAAGTGGAGGGTAAGATCTTTCCCTATGAATTGGGACACCACTATATGCAAATTAGCATAGCGAACGTGCTCACCTACGTCACGCACAGCGCCGACGTGTCTACCGGTAGTAGCCTGCTACTATTTTCATTCAGGAACATGCCCAGCGGTCATTGTTGTGTGGGCTGTGCTGGTTTATCTACGTCTGGTTAATCAACAAAGATATTTGTGTTCATATGAATGCCAGAACACACACCTTAAATATTGACGAATCTACCCAGATCAGATATAGCCTATAACGTTATTTGATGGGCAGACTCTCTCAAAGCACTCAGCAGATATCTTGAACATTGTCAGATAGCTTCGTGAGATATTTTCTAACATTAGTGTTCAAAACTCAACAGTCCATCAGATGTGCATCAAACTAACATATTCCAACATATTTTGAAATTTTAATATGCTTATTTGCGAAAATATATAAAAAATGTGGCCGGCTCGCTGAGCTCGCACGGTATCCTGGGTAATTTCATCTCCCACTTCGTTTTAAGCCTGCATCGGTCCTGGCTATATTTTGAGGGTTGATTTTAAGGGGAAAATAGCACTTCCCCTTGCTCCCTAAAGTAATGGGACACCCTAGCCCTACACGTGCACGCGCAAAAACGAGGGTTAGGGCAAAAATCTAGGGGTAGGGGAGGTATTGGGACGGGCCCTAGATCTCCCCTGAGGGTGGGTCACTCACCTGGGCCAATTACCTACATAGCCATGACGGTGGGGTAGCCTACATAGCCCACCTGTCAATCAATCAGCTCTTTTACTGCAAACCAATACCTGAGTATCTAACTCTCGTCTACTGGTAATCTGCTTGGTATGTCCATAGCAAAGATCCTAGAACAGAGCAAGATAGATCAGTTACGTCATAGGCATGAAGTACGCTCTGAGCCCGACAGGGCGCCATTTTGGTAAGCTCAGCGCAACATTTCATATACAGTTCCAATTCTATGAGCCCACCTGAACAGCTGTTTTTAACGTTGCCAGCTGTTTTTTTTTTTACTCGGTAATGAACTGCAAGAACTGACAGTGGGAAAGGAGAGGTAAATAGGCCTATTATTTAGACAGAAGTGCTGACTTGCGCGTCTTTGATGAGCGTATACGAAGGAAAGCCCTCTAATCGGACGGACAAGACTGACAAGGAGGCCAGCCCGTGGCTACGCGTAGCCTATGTCAAACAGGTGCTTTCTCTTCGACCTCCACAAATTAAGCTACAGTTAATTCCGTAGTCGTTTGAATAAGTTTGTGATTGACAACGTGACTGACAACGTTGTGATAAATAGGCATTCTAACTTTTGCAAAGTCAACTTGAATGCATACATTTTGAACAAAGTTGTGTAGGCTACACCGCACCAGTTGTAGTCTGTATGAAGTTCTTGCACAAGCCACCATTTTGATTTCCGTAGGGGAGATGCGGGCTGAACCCACTTGAGGGAGAGAGGTGCAGGGAGAGAATGGGTGCTCTACACTACGCACATCTCTATGAAATAATGTAGCCTAGACGAATCCATATTTTAAATATTTTAAAAACAATCATGGAAACAATGTCAATAGGCGAGACAGATATTGTGAGTAGGCCTAATGCAGGAATGGACGTTACAGTTATTTAGTAACTATAACGAATTACTGAAATTTAAATTGTAATGTGTTACCTTTAGACTACTTCGTTTCCCAATAAAGTAACGAAATTACAGTAACACGTTACCCCCAACACTGGCCTATTGAACTTTGGTGGATGATGGACAGATGTCAGTGCCCTAGCCTAATTTACCCTCGGAAATAATTCTACATTGTCTTTATACAATATATTTAACTGGTCTAGACATGGTGTGGTCTATTGGGTTTCACGTAATTTCAACATACAGCTTTACAGAATAAATATTGTTAACATGTTAGGATCAGCGCCATAGGATTCCCACGGTAGCCAGCGTCTGTGACGACACCTGAGCTTACCAAAATGGCGCCCATAGAGTCATAGAACGTACTTCAACATATCCAACGTATTCTCCTGCCAGTAATCTATCTTGCTCTGTTCTAGAATCTTTGGTCCATAGACTGTACTGCCTTTGCCTATATGCTTTCATACTATGTTACATTTACATTTTATATATTTATGTTTGTGCACATTTTTATTTATTTATGTTTTAACAAGCCCTACCCTTCAAATATATGCAGTTGCACACACACGCATGCACGCACGCATGCACGCTCGCACGCACGCACGCACACACGCACGCACACACACATGGCAGTAACAGGACATTTAATGTATTGGTGTTCTTTATGTGTGAGACACTGTGCATGCTTGCCATGCAGACATGGAATGTTTATTGTGTGTGGTTGTGGGGAGAGGCTGGGGTGGTGTGTCTGTGCATATGTATGTGCAATGCGCGCAGCGTATGAATAGTATATGCGTCCATTGAACAAACATTGTAAACATCCCCTTGTGGTTTGGTCATTGTTTCCCAGGGTGTGTGTGTGTGTGTGTTTGTTTGTCTTACTCTCTCACTCTCTCTTTCTCTCTCTCACTCTC
>NC_055965.1:19305188-19317688 GCF_018492685.1 Alosa sapidissima | reverse complement strand
GAGAGAGAGAGAGAGAGAGAGAGAGAGAGAGAGAGAGAGAGAAAGGGAGAGAGCTTATCTCTCAGACTGCTGGCATGAATTTAGGTGTGAGTGAGAGTGAGCCTGTCCAGTCTCCAGTCAGATTTATACACTACACGACACTACACTACACACAGACACACACACACACAAACACTCACACACACACACACACACACACACACACACTCTCTCTCTCTCTCTCTCTCTCTCTCTCTCTCTTTCTCTCTCAGCCACACGGGTCACCTTGCCTTGCACCTACCCAACCCAAATCCCAAATTCCCTGTGGCTTGCTGCACTACTTGCTCCATATCCCCTGGTAAACATTCTGTCGTCCAATGTCAGAGTAAATCCCCTTCAAAATGTCTGCCCACTGAACGTGTCATAACTTCAACTGGCCTGCTGATGAACTCAGTCACACACACAAATACATACATATATACACACACATACTCACAGCACACACACACACACACACACACGCGCGCGCGCACACACGCACACACACGCACACACACACACACACACACACACGCACACACACACACACGTACGCACACACACACACACACCCACACACACACATATATACACACACACACACACACACACACCCTACTCACCTCTTTTAGTCACCAGTCTCACCTGATGTAAGCATATGTTCACCTGTCCATCATGGAGGCATTGAAGTTCCGACTGACTGACAGCTGCTAAGTGGCTTTTCAGTCTGATTAGCTGAAATAACAAAAAATACAACCAAGTTTGAAAATTGGCAAACTCAAGAGGAATCAACATACTGCACAGACAAGATAGGGCCTTTCCTCTCTCTCTCTCTCTCCCTCTCCTCCCCTCTCCCTCTTTCTCTCTCACTCTATCCCTCTCTCTCTCTCTGTCTCCCTGTCTCCCTCTCTCTCTCTCTCTGTCTCCCTGTCTCTCTCTCTCTCTCTCTCTCTCTGTCTCCCTGTCTCTCTGCTTTTGTGGGAGGGAGAGCTCAGAGGATGGCATTTAGACCAATCATGAATGTTAAGACTATGGTTTAATTAAGAGCTGAACCACACGGTCTCTCTCATGTCTGTGTAGAAAAGGGTTATTGCATAATATCATTAAGACATTCACTGCTCTGTACTGGCCTCAGTAATATGGCATGTTAATATGTTGAAGTACGTTCTAGAGTTCAATGTGGTATTCAGCAGCGTAGATGTTTACAAGTTTATAGACAGCCTCCATTTTGACATCAAGTAGGAGGAAGAGCACAGGTGTTGCTAAGACATCAATTAAGCCGTGGCCTACTGGTTAGCGCTTCGGACTTGTAACCGGAGGGTTGCCGGTTCGAACCCCGACCAGTAGGAACGGCTGAAGTGCCCTTGAGCAAGGCACCTAACCACTCACTGCTCTCCGAGCAACGCTGTTGTTGCAGGCAGCTCACTGCGCCGGGATTAGTGTGTGCTTAACCTCACTGTGTGTTTCACTAATTCACAGATTGGGATAAATGCAGAGACCAAATTTCCCTCACGGTATCAAAAGAGTATATATACTTATACTTTACCGAACAGGAAGTACTTGGTAACCTCTGTTTTTGTCAAGGGGGTAAGGGAATATTTGGAATGCGTAACACTTCTGGGATAACCTGACCCTAGCCAGATGAATTTCGCTCCACCTAGCTCCACTCATCCATCTGGAACCGATCCATTGAAGTGTTGCTTCGGAAGGCTGGGCCTAATCAAAAAATGCTTGCATATGATTGAATAAACCACTTGTCCGTCATCTATTGACGTGCTACTTCAACCACTCACATCGAAGCCAACCCATGACGCTGATAACAGTCTCACAGTCGCTTCTACGCTATGTCACATCTATGAAACTCCCGCCCTGCGTCCTGATTGGCTGTACCATAAAATCGGTTGCAGAAATCACTCTCAATGGAAGAGGTCCCAGATGGATGTGAGTGAAGCTAGGCGGAGCTAAACGGAACGAAATTCATCTGGCTAGGGTCAGGTTACTTCTGGGAGGCTCTGATGCTAATATGGGCGCACCTTAAACTTAGTGTTCCATTGACCCCTGTTCATTTCGGTGTCACTTACTGACATCTGAAGCATTTAAAGCCTTAATACGACCCGTTTCTATTTCCAGAGAAACACAACATTGTGTGACTGCCGTCATAACCCCATATCTCACTCTATGACTCACACAACCGTATTATCTGGATGACAAACTTGGAGGCAGTCAAGAGATAGTTCACGGGTAAGGAAAGCATGGAGTTTTGGTGTTTTTGTTGGGTTGGCACTATGTCGAAACTAATCACCTACTAAAAGCTGCACTCAAACTCGGTTCACTCTGCACGTTATACATTTTCTTAGTGCGGCTACCAGGCGATTTACTGTGTTTCAGTCCACTGCTAACGTCACATGTTTATCACTCAACAGACACTGAGGATGCACAGTTACAGTAAGGGCCCAACGCAAAATGGGCTTCACTTGTCTATTGAAGTCCTATGGGGTGGCTGTGTCCATTTCTTTTACAGTGAAAATGGGCTTCACTTGTCTATTGAAGTCCTATGGGGTGGCTGTGTCCATTTCTTTTACAGTGAAAATGGGCTTCACTTGTCTATTGAAGTCCTATGGGGTGGCTGTGTCCATTTCTTTTACAGTGAAAATGGGCTTCACTTGTCTATTGAAGTCCTATGGGGTGGCTGTGTCTATTTATTTTACTCTCTATGGTTTTTACCCATGACTTCCTGTCAGAATGGCTGCTGTGGAAAAAGCTATTGCCTTACTTGGGTGGCCGGTCCCCTGAGGTTTGACAGTTTGGTGGCCACGTGTCTCTAACCCCAGATCAATTCTGGTTCCGATTCACTTTGTGAGTGTTCTCAAGTGGGGCTGGATGTGTGTATGTGTGTGTGTGTGTGTGTCAGTCTTGACTACATGCTATGTGACCCATGTGAAAGAGACCCATCCCACCTGGGCGGAAGATGATGGTTTTAGGGGGGGCATGCATTGAATGCCTGCATAGCCTACTCATGCCCTGAAGGAGGTCAAGAGCAGTCGTCATTTGTAAGACATTACAGGACCCTAATATATACAAATCGCTGTTAAAACAAAGCAATACAAGTGAGGAGTTCTCTTCTGTCAAAGCAGAAATTGAAATATCTCCTGATGTCAGTCTCCAGGAACAAGCTGCAGCTCGCATGCACTTCAAACTGGTAAAAGGCGTGACATCATCGTTAGAAACATGACAGGCACTTCAGCCGACCCTGACTAGCTGCCGTAATGCCCTGCCCAGGTGAGTACCTTCAGAGCTTCTCAGAACTGTAAGAAAAAATAGAAAAGGTTTTCTCTTCTTGGTTTTCAATGGCTTACCCCCAGAACCCATTCTATGATTATTGGTGTTTCACACCTCACCTGGCGCCAAACCGTCTGGCCTGCCATCAGAACATAATCTTGGTTGGAGAAATGATATCACTCATACAATTCGGCAGGATAAATTCCTTACAGAACACACACTGTCATCTTGTAGAACTAGACCACTGCTCAGTCCTGCACATTCTCTTCGCAAAAATAAATCACGCTCGTCAATTTGTCTCCATCTCCTACGCCCCTCTTGCAACTTTTGTGTACAGTATGTACAGTAAATGAGTGTGTGCATAGTTTGTGTTTGTTTGTGTGTGTGTGTGTGTGTTTTTCTCTCTCTCTCTCTCTCTCTCTCTGTGTGTGTGTGTGTGCGTGTGTGTGTGCATGTGCCTGCTTGCCTGCGGGTGTGTGTGTTTATGTGTGTGTCCACGAAACTTGACTTGCATTCAGATGGGTCAATAGCTAGTGATCCTACACTTCAAATTCCATGCAGCTTTGAACATGTCAGCCAGAGATACCTGCAATTAAAAACGCCTCGTTTTTGCTTTTTCTTCATTTTTAACTAAGTGGCGCTATACCTCAAACGAGTGGATATAAGATATTGAGATATTCACAGAAAACTGTATCCATCTCACCATCCTTTCGGGGGACCTGTTTCAACGGGTGGGCGACGGATCAAAACGAAAAACAATGGTTCCGTGTCAACCACGCATCTTTCAGTGTCCCGGGAATCGTTGACACAAAATTAGTGAAGAAAAAAAAATCCTGAAGAAAAAAAAAGTCTAAACTAACTGACTAAACCCGTATGACCACCGCCATTTCGCTAGTGCGGTGGTCATCATAAGTGCAGTCACCTTATGGCATCACTTGTCTCCATTGAAGTACTATGGGGTGGCTGTGTCCATTTCTTTTACAGTGAAAATGGGCTTCACTTGTTGAAGTCCTATGGAGTGGCTGTGTCCATTCCTTTACTGTCTATGGTTTCTACCCATGACTTAATGTCAGAATGGCTGCTGTGGAAAAAGCCCTTACTTGGGTGGCTGGTCCCCCGAGGTTTGCCAGTTTGGTGATCATCATCATAAGTGCAGTCACCTTATGTCTTTGTAGTTGTTTGAAGGTCAGACTAATGAGGGAGTATTTTGTGTATTTGTGTGTTCTTAACCCCTCAATACAAGCTTGTTGTCTGTTTGAACATGGCTAGAATATAGCTGATGTAACCGGTCAGGGTACATGTGGTTTAGTGGCAACCCTGGGTAAGATAGCCCAGACCAGAACCGTAGAAAAAACGGTGGCGACACTGCCGTACGAGACCCTAGAAAAAATGCCAGTTATGGAGATTATGGAGTTTTGGAACTCAGTCAATAGTCAGTCCCTTAGTTACTTAGTTACAGCCAATGAGTTACTAAATTCATCGTAACTCTCTTTTTCTATGGCTCTGACCCAGACTAAGTGGTAAATATCCTTGTAGACAAGTCCTAAGGTTTCATTTATTTAAAAAACAAAAAAAATTAAACGAAACAAAACAAAAGCTCTTCTTTTAGGCGGTTTACCACCTACTGTGAGTTAACTTACTCAAGTTTGTCACTAAACCAGTTGTCATAACCCCCCTGATTTGCAGTTTAAATGATTCCAGCTCTTGTTGGGTTACACATGAAAACTCACATCACTGTTTACCTTTGTTTTCTGTCAACTCTCGGATGCCAAACTTGATGGTAAAGTAAACAATAGGCACACTGAAGATAAAAAAAATCTTCAGAAGGGAACTAAATATCTAAAAGAAAACCACTGTCAACAATAATGAGCTCTAGAATGAGGCAAAACAAAACAAAAACAACAACAACAATGAGACATTCCACATAGACTGCACACAAGGCTGTGCATTCTCTCTACTTCTGTGTGCTTGACAGCCAGATGTCATGCTGAGAGAAATAGTTGGAAAGGGAAGGATTTCACCACAAAAATCATCGCATCTTCAAAAATAATACTTTGTCTTCACATGCACGCACACACACACACTGACACACGAAAACACTCTCTCTCTCTCTGCCACACAAACACACATACACACACACCACACGAACACACACTCTCTCTCTCTCTCTCTGTCACACACACACACACACACACACACACGCACAAACTAACAACCTTTTTGTGCTTTTAAAAAGACAGGGGTTGCCCTGACCTCTTGCCGCTGTCGTCGTGGTGACAACCGCACGGGAGCTGGCTCAAGGGCTCCATCGCGCTGCCGTCGTTTTAACGAGGAGCCGCACGCTACTCCAAACCAAACCCTCACACACGCACACACACACACACACACACACACACACACTCAGTAGGCACGCCAGCTCAAAGTCTTCTTTTGTTTCACACAAACACTGAAATAGCCGGCAGCTTGTCACTTCAGCTAACCGCTAAGCGAGCAGGACATGTTGGATCAGGGGTGTTCAGACAGGGGTAAAGCCAAGTAGTGGAAACCACTAGAGCCTCGGGGCTCCCAAGACTCAACAGAGGCCCCTGACAACATACCATAGACTTACTGAACTTACTGAGATGGGGAGATGTGTGTGTGTGTATATAGTATATATACTCTTTTGATCCCGTGAGGGAAATTTGTGTGTGTGTGTGTGTGTGTGTGTGTGTGTGTGTGGCGGGGGGGGCAGTCAGGGGCCCACAATCCCCCCAATGAGAATGAGAAAACCCAAGTGCACAAAATGCGCAAATAACAGTCATTATACAAATTCTATTTTCACATTAATTTATTTTATTTTCAATAAATTATATGATATAACTTCACACCAAATCACACATTAAAAATAAATGTAAAAAAATCTGGACATGTAGAATAGACCTTTATAATTCCAACTGATGAACTGTCGGAACTTTACTGATGTAGGTTTTACCAAAGTATATAGTAAATTCAACAGTCACACACTATTGGTCCGAACCCGAGTTTGTTTGGACCGATTGTTCCGTGATTTTTGCTAATGTGAATGCAGTCTACCGAACCCGGGTCTGGAACAGGGTCGCTAGAAAACAGTGGTCTGCAGTACGGTTTTGTCAGAACTCCGGTGCAGTTTGAAAAGCAGGAAATTAACTGCTGTTTTAGTGATGTTGCCAAGTGATATTAGTAAATAGAATCTAGTGTTTATGACATAAATGGACCCGGGTCCGCAAACGAAAATGTAATGTGAACACAGACCAGCTGGGTCAGGAATAGTGGGGAGTAATCACACTCGGGTATGGTCCAGTTAAACGGACCCAGTGTGAAGGCAACCAAGGGGCCAGATTAATCTGAGCAAGTAAAGGTTGAAGGTGGAAGTAAATATAGCAAAGGCATATTTGGTACCATTGGAACTGTAATTTTAAGTAGATTAAAAATATCTGGTGCCCACAATTCCAACCCTTCAAAGAAAAATTTTTCAAAGTTTCAATGACCCTCATTATAATCAATAGGCCAAAATCATATTTGTGATTTTTACAATATCTGTGCCTGAGGTTCCCAATGCAATTTAAGTGAACAATAAGGCTATATCTTTCAGTTCCTGTAAGTGACAAATGTAATGTGCTAAATGTCTTCAACCTCAATTATGCTGCTAAAGAGGAAATAGAATTGTTAATTAGATGAGGTGAACTTCTCCGTCTCATTTCTTTCACAAAGGAAAGATGTTAAATTCCTCGTACTAAGTAGGGGATTTCACACAGCGGCCAATCAACAACCAACACCTATTTACTGTCAAAACCAAAATCACTAACAAATCACACTAACAAAACATCACCAACAGAACAGCAGGCACCGTCCTTCATAGGCTTTTCATTAAATTAGGCCCACAACACCTACAGAAAGCTCAACGGTAGTATCTGGCGTCCCAGACCCAATCACCTCCACAGTCATGATGGGTTCTCTACCAACAAATACCGGCAAATTATTTGATCCTCTTCATTGCTTTGGCCGTTTATGATCTGATCAGCAATGTAAGCAAACCCTTGATGAGGGCATCCAGAAATACCAACAACCTCTTCAGTGATTCCTTTCCGTTGCTGTAGCCGTTTATGATCCGATCAGCAACAATTCATTCTACAACATGACCCCAAGTAGTAGTCTGTGAGTGCCTCAGCCTTAGCCATTGGATTGCTTTTTCAGCAGGCTCCGATAACTGTTTTACAGCTCCTTTCAGTGACCGTCCTCGAAAACCAGCTGACTTTGCTGCAAAGCCTCTAGCACCTATCTCCACTGGTCTTGAGTGTGCTTGCCAGCCATGCTCTCTTACCTCATTGCCTCTCTTACCTCTACCATTTTTGCATACTTTGATTTCTTCCTCTCAGTGTGTCGGTCAGAGTTATTGCCGCCGCCTTGTAGGGGATAGTACAGTGCTTAGCCTAGGGAGCTCTGAGTGAGACAGGCTCTAGGTCCCCCACACCCAATAGCTGTAGGCCCAATGTCTGTGTATATACGAGCAAGTTGTGTCCTGTTCAGCAGCCCTGACTAAGTGCAGGCTTATTAGACTGGTCAAATTGGGCTTCAGGATGTAATGAGTGTCCGGCGGCTGCCTGAAGGGTATGAGAAGTATGTGCTGAATGTACCTGACACCCCTACTCTATATCCAAGTCTAGCTGAATCAGGTGAGGCACCCCTATCCCCAGGTAAGTAACCCAAATTACAGTTACTAGTATAGTATTAACTAAAACTAGTTAATACTGTACTATAATAGTTAAAATATCATATTAATAATATTTATTACTCCCTTCTAAAGTACTAAATGATAAACAAAGGACTTTTAGTTAACTATTAGTTGTGCATACGGAACTATTTTCTTAACATGCAACAAGAAAACATCAATCCACCACTGACATTAGATTGACATGAATTAACAATTTCCCAGATAAAGGACTTACTGTTCTATAACACTTTTCCTTTCAAATCAAACATCCACTTTAAATGACTTATATACCTTTACCCAAATAATTAAATTAAATTCAAATTTCTTCAAAATACTAAATAATGGAAGTGGAACTCGTGAAAAACAGTGGAAATCTCAAGGTAAAGTTGCATTTGATTCAAAGCAGAATTCCAAATTTAAGCAGAATGACATTCACATTCAAAATAAGTAGTGTGTGCAAGGTCAGTGTAAATTCAGTTAGCTGCCCGGTTACAGACCAGTCTTGTGTTTGTTGTGTTCCAGTGTTTACACCGGATCTGTGTTTGCATATTTCATACACGTGTTTCAACACTGCATTTCAGTCGTTGCTTTTACCTTACCATTACCTTACGCATGCCAGTTATGTATCCACCAGCTGCCTGCCTGCAGCCTACTTCCAAAACTCCAAAGCTGCTTGCTGTCAGATTTGGTTTAGAGGGCACAAGTTCAGTGTATCAACCACACTCAATAACAGTTTATGTGATGTGTTAATCAATTAACTCAGTTAATCAGTTAAAAAATTTCACAACAGCTAGTTCTGGAGTAGGCCATTCAACTAGCCCGCTTGCTTACGACGAGACTCAGGCTGCGCAGTCGGCACCCGCTTCCTTATTTTCCTTATTATACGGCGAAGAGAGCTCAGCGCCGCCTGTACTTCCTGCGGAAACTCAGGCGAGCAAGTGCTCCACCAGCCATCATGACCACATTCTACCGAGGCACCATTGAGAGCATCCTCTCCAGCTGTATCGCTGTGTGGGGCGGAAGCTGCACTGAATACAACAGGAAAGCCCTGCAGCGCATAGTGAACACAGCTGGAAGGATTATTGGTGCTTCACTCCCCTCCCTGAAGGACATTTACACCACCCACCTCACCCGCAAGGCGACCAAAATTGTGAGTGATGCAAGTCACCCCGCTCACAATCTGTTTGATCTACTGCCCTCTGGGAAGAGGTACAGAAGCCTGCGCTCCCGCACTACCAGACTCACCAACAGCTTCATACACCAAGCTGTAAGGATGCTGAACTCTCTCCCTCCTCTCCCCCCTCCACCCTCAGCTACATAACATCCTGGACATTGGACCCACAATGGCCGCGTGCACTACTCCACTTGCACACTTGCACACTTGTACACTTTACAACTTGTTGTTGTTGTCCTGAAAACACAACACATCTGCTGCTCTTACATAACTTGCACCACTATGTCATTTTCTTTCTTACTTCGGTCAAACAGAACTACACAAGCCTTTTATTGGCCTGACTTTGCACTAGTATTTTATTGACTGTCTATGCACAATTTCAACCAAATTTTGCTGCTCTTATTTTTTTTCATTATTATATGTGCCCTCTTATTTACTTACTTTTTTGTTTACTTGAATGTTATGTTTGTCTGTGGACTTAAATTGGTAAAATATGTCTTGTCTTCACCGTGGGATAGTGAGAAACGTAATTTCGATCTCTTTGTATGTCTGGAACATGTGAAGAAATTGACAATAAAGCTGACTTTGACTTTGACTTTGACTTTGACTATTTGGGTTTTGGGTTGCCAGGTTTTAGCCTATGACAAAACGGTTGAAATTGAAACTAAGTGATCCTGTATGTGTAGGGTGTATTTCATACACAATCTGTCAACCTGAATGGATCAATGATTTTAAAATGAAGTTTGATGGCCATGCAAATTACGGGAGTTTTCCGGGAGAAATAACAAAACGGGAGGGTGCTGGGAGATGACCTTAAAATTCGGGAGAAACCCGGGAAAAACGGGAGTGTTGACAGGTATGGGTGGCACATACTCTCAGCATTTATCCAATGACCGTCTAGTTTCGAAGCAAGTAAAAAACTGCTCAAAGCAGCCCATGGACGCTGGCCTTTAACAGGGAAATGCCATCGAGATGAAATGTCTTGATGAGCTTGAGATGAACGCGTTCAAACACATTTTCAGTCAGTAAAATGTTAACACAATTTTACATATTTGACCATGAATTTTTTTTACATTTTAGGGATCGCCTCTGGTCTTCTTTGTAGCCTAACACATACGCCGCCATGTTACGTTACTCACTCCAGAATGCATCCCAACAGCGCCTCTTGATTAATCACCCACTATGTGGATACTGTTTTTAGAATTGATTTAGATTAAGTGTTATTTAGTATAATTTGTATTTTAGTATATTCTTTATCTTCTACTGTCCTTATTGCTTAGTTGTGTTTTTTATATGATATACTTTTAATAACTTTTTTCTGCTGTTAGTGAATGTGTGTGTGATGTCTGTATGCTACTGAGACCTTGAATTTCCCCTTGGGGATCAATAAAGTATCTATCTATCTATCTATCTATCTATCTATCTATCTATCTATCTATCTATCTATCAACTTCGATGCTCTCCCTACTAAATAAAACATAAACATTTCAAACGTGATACCGACTTTTAACTCTAACAAATACGATTGTATTTGACTGAGATTTACTTTCTAACTTTGGTTCAGTTCTGTAACAGCTATTGCTCAGTCGACGAGGCTCATTCTTGTTACTCCAGCTCTGCTCGTCTCTTCACCTGCACATTCACGGGAGCCAACCTCTCTTAAAGGCACAGTAACAATATTCGTACCCTCTACAAAAGGCTCAATCACATCTTCAAAGGGAATAGTTAGTTTGATAAAGTAAACAATGAGCTCACTCTCCAAATACAACACCACATCTGGTCTCAAAGCAGTCACAACAATACAATGTGGATGTTATGGGCTTGAAATCACATAAAATCTCTGCACCTTTTACCGCTTCACTACAAGTGATTTATCAAGTGTCACATGCAATATCAGGTCTGTCTCTTCTGTGCAACCACAGATCTTATCGTCACAGTATAGTCTCAGTTCCGCAGAATTATCCCAAGCATCTGCAATTGCACAAAATTCCCTGTGTAACATAATAACATACTCTGACTTAGTAACCCCAACGACACACACACACACACACACACACACACACACATACACAATAGCGGAGTGGTTTCTTAGCTGCACCCTCCAACACAGCCTGACTGTGATCGTAGCCCCCTTCCCCCCAGCCATGGTAATAATGCGGTGACAACTATGATGAACTGCAGGTATGACATGAGACTAGTGAAGATTTTAGATTAGATTCTGCGACAGAATTCACTGCGTAACTTAACTACTCACCGTGACTAAGGCCTAAGCCCCCCCCCCCCCTAATAATCTGCTGCAGCTCAAACTAGCTGAACGTTACAGCCTAAGGGGACTATTTTCAGGTGCTGCGTGATATCATTGTGCTGCTGCGCACATGGTACGTTCGCAACGTTCCTTGACTATTTCGCCGGAATGAGACCATAGTTCCATGTCGAATCAGCCTAGAAAATCGGCACATTTCATTTTTTGTTAGTCTACTGCACTTTCTAACTTGAGAAGAGACTAAGTTTAAAATAGGAAAATTACTGGAAATCTTAGTCACTTGATGAAGCATGATGCTAGCAGACGAGATGCTAATGGTCTAATCTGATTCAATGATCTAAGCTAGGATGAAGCTAAAAGTGGTATTGCCAGACTCAGAGAGTGGCTGGATGAAGTGGAGAAAGGTAAAAATCAATTGTATAACTCGATGGCGTAAATTAAGTAAATTAGCGTAATTCCCCAAATGGTGGGATATCCCTTTAAAGTCAGTATTAATGTTCAGGAGTGCCTGTAACGTCATCTCAAACACAAAGATATTCAGGCCCATCATTACTTTACAACTCTTCCTCTCTTCCACCTGTTATGATACTGTTGGTCTGTTTGTTTGCCTGTCTCTCTTTCTATGTGTTGCAGGGCGGAGTCAGTGCACAGGTGTTGCTAGTCAGCTGATCAGGGATCCAGCTATAAAGAGGCTACCTGGCTGGGTTCGGGGTTCCCCTTCTCTCCAGGAGAATCTGCGTTGCTTTTATTTTGAGAATGCATTTTACATTGTACCCTGACTTACATTACATCTTTATTTTTCCACCATCTTATGGACACTGACTGTAGTTTACGTTTGCCCTACATTATTACTTTAATAAACATTTGTTAACGGTTATCTACGTGTGGTCTCATATGTTAAGATCACCACAAACGAGCCTGGTGGTCTTAACACACCCCACCCCCCTTCTTTGTGATATACTACTGTACATTCACTCACTTGCTCTTCGCTTCAATTTGTGTTTCACAGTCTTCTCATCTCTCTCTATCTTTCTCCG
>NC_055965.1:19292570-19298502 GCF_018492685.1 Alosa sapidissima | reverse complement strand
GGTCAGGAAAGTGGTGTGTGTAAGAGTGGGGGTGGGAAGAGGTTGGGTTGCAATCCAAATAGCTCTGTTGTCCCAAGACATACTGACACATCCTCCTCTTACACACACGCACACACACACACGCAAACACACACACATACACACACACACACACACACACACACACACACACACACACATACTCAGACTATAAAACACATAGATACATAGGCATGCACACACACAATCACACACACCAACAGACACTCAGTCAAGAACACTTATTATACAGAACCATATGTCAAATATGGATGTCAAAAGAAAGAGAGATAGAGGGAGAGAGAGATGGATGCCAAAAGAAGACAGAATAAGAATAAAAGGACACACAACATTTGTCCTACTCCTCCTTCACCTCTTCTGAGTCAACTCTCTCTCTCTGTATCCCATGTTGGGGGAGGGGGTTTCCTCTGTAGTGTGGGGTGGGGTCTGTCTTTTTCATGAATTATGCATCATTGTGGAGACTGTGGTGTGGGTGGCGGTGGTGGGGGGTTGTGTGTGTGGGGGGGGGGGGGTTGATCAGACAATATGGCTATTCTTGGTTGTGCTTTTTTCATAGCTAAGATGAGTCATTGCAATAACATGACATTGGTTTGGGTTTCAAACCAAAACGGATTCATTCACAAACACACATGACAGACACACACACACACACACACACAAACACACACTGAGAGACACACACACACACAGAGAGATTGAGAGAGAGAGAGAGAGAGAGAGAGACACACACAGACACACACTCAGACACACAAATGCACACACACACTCCTTACATGTAAGACACATATAGAGGCACACATGCGCGCACACACACACACACACACACACACACACACATACACTATCTCTTTTTCATTAGCAATCAGTAAATAGACATTATTCGTCTACAGGAATCCATGATCTAGTCTGATGATTATTCACGGATGTTCATGTAAGCTTATATCTTGGCCATCTGCCAGTATTTGTCTGGCCTTGGGCCCAGTCGCCGTCTCCTAATGTGTTTCTACATGGCAGATATGTAACTGCAAACTGTATTGCCCTCCATTACGGCTCTGAACAGTCAACACTGGACAACACAGTCCTCTGTAGTGGCTGAAACCACCCATCTCCAACCGTATCCAGAGGCAGATCTCAAATCCCTTTTAGATAAATGCATGTGAAGAGGTTTAAAGACATGGAGAGAAATAAACAGTTGAGATTCAAAAGGTATAATCTTGTCATTGCTGTCAAATTGTGTGTGTGTGTGTGTGTGTGTGTGTGTGTGTGTATGTCTACGCTATCTCTGTGTGTGTGTGTACTGTAAATTACTATTACTGAGAGAGAGAAATGTTATATAGAGAGAGGGAGAGAGTGAGAGGGTGAAGGAGAAAGAGAGAGGGAGCCTACTGTAAAAGAATAAGGCATATCCAAATCCAGACAAGATGTTCCTGACATAACATTTTAGTGAGTTGATTCAACTTTTCCTGGAACTAAAAATACAAGACCAGCCCATCAGAAGCACTTCAGCAGAACTGGGTCACAGAACAATGGTGAGTGTATGTCGCCCTGAAAAGCACCGGAACATCGGCCTGGCTTCGCTGTGGCTGTGGGGTGAGTGTGTGTGTGTGTGTGCATGTGTGTGTGTTCAGGTATGTGTGTGCGTGTGTGTGTGTGTGTGCGTGTGTGTGTGTGTGTGTGTGTGTGTGTGTGCGTGTGTGTGCGTGTGTGTGCATGTGAGTGTGTACATGTGTGTGCATGTGTGTGTGTGTGTGTGCATGTGAGTGTGTACATGTGTGTGCGTGTGTGCATGTGTGTGTGTATTTGTGTGTGTGTGTGTGTACAGTACTTGTGTGTGTGTGTGTTTGTATGTCTTGCATAATACATCATTCTGACTATGCTGAAAATATCTTAAAACCATAGCAGGGAGATGGGGCAATTATATTTATATATTACTTATGTCTTTCATTTCTGTGTATTGTGTTTTTAATGTGTAGGATATGATTTGACCAGGGTTTGGCGTGCTGACCAGTGCTGTGGTTTTCCCCTAGTGCTGTCTCGTCATGCTTTGGCGCGTATGTTCCAGTGCAGTAATGCATACCAACAGAGTCACAGAGCTATGACATGGATGCCAAATGATGGTGAGGGCATGTGCAAATATATAAACACACACACACATGGACACACACACACACACACACACACACACACACACACACACACACGCATGCGCACACACACATACACAGATGCATACACACACACACACACACACACACACACACATGGACACACACACACACACACACACACGCATGCATGCGCGCACACACACGCGCACACACACACACACACACACACACACACATTCATGCACATGCACACACACACACACATTCATTCTTTATTTGGATTTTTGGATTCACAAATAAAGAGAATAAACCCACACACTCACACACACACACACACACACACACACACACTCAAAACACAGACACATACAGACTCCACACATTCACTCAAGCTCACACATACTTGCAGAGTGGTGCTCCAAGATAAACACAAGCACATACTCTTATATAGGCATATGCAGTCACACCCAAACACACACACACACACACACACACACACACACACACACACACACACACACACACACACACACACACACACACACACACTTGGAGGGAGTTGCCAAAGAATATGCTCCAAAGGTATTTTCATTACATATCAACACACACTTTTGCTTTTACTGCTGTAGGAAGTGAAATCCAATCTGCTTATCTAGTAACAAGTTTCTGGACACACACACACACACACACACACACACACACACTTTCCGACATGGGCACACACACACACACACACACACACAAATTCAAACACGCACACATTCAAACACATATACACAGACACACACATATACAAACACAGACAACACACACTTTTGCTTTTACTGCTGTAGGAAGTGAAATCCAATCTGCTTATCTAGTAACAAGTTTCACACACACGCACGCACGCACGCACGCACACACACACACACACACACACACACACACACATATGCTTGGTGTCTCTAAGGAGTGTCAGACAATAAGAGTGCTGTGTGTCTGTAGACTCCTTTGATTACAAATAAAAGCAACACCTCACCCTGCACACCAACACTCTTTCCACACACACACACACACACACACCTCACACACTGTGCACCGATGCTCTTTCTCCTTCTCTCTCACACACACACACACACACACACACACTTCCCACTGTTCACTGATGCTCTTTTTCTCTCTCTCACGCACACACACACACTCACACACACACACACACTTACTTCACACTTTGCACTGATGCTCTTTCAAAAGCAATGGACATTTCAGCCTCACACCACTCTTCTCCTGTTCTCTCTGTTCCTCTCTTATTCGCTCAGTGTTGCCTCTCTTTCCTCTAGACCTCAGACTATCTTTCCTTGCTTTCTCTCTGTCATTCTTTCTCTCACTCTCACTCCGCTGATGGACTCTTCTTGCTCTCTCTCTTTCTGTCACTCATACTTTTGTCTTCCTGTTCTTTTCTCCTTTTCACCACCCTATCATTCTTCACTTCTCTTAACCTTTCTTTTCATCTCTTTCTTTTTCCCCAATCTCATCCAAATGAAAAATTACAATATGCTTTATTAGCACAACTGTGCAATGAGTACGTAATATAACGTAAGAAGACCATGAAAATAGCTAATTAAACAAGATAAAATACAGCAATGTCAGTCTGTGTAGTATTGTGTATTGACATCTACTCTGGCTCACCTGTAAGTCTGGTTTTCTCTCAACCACTCTTTCATTCCTCCCCTTCTCTAGCACTTGTTTCCTACTCTTCTCACTTTTGGCCATTTTCCCTTCTCCTGTCTTCACCTCCCTTCACCTGTCTTCACCTGTCTTCACCTCTCTCTGATATTTCGTCTTATCTGTCTTTTATTCACACCCAGTCTTTTCCCCGCTGTCTCATATGCAAATCTGTCTTTCCTCTATCCCTCCCTCTATCTCCCTTTCTCTTTCTCTCTATCCTCCACCCCCTTGTCTCTCCTCTCTTTTCATCTGAGGGCACAGACACTCACACACACACACACACACACACACACACACACACACACACACACACACTTCTTGAATTTCCCCTGGGGATCAATAAAGTATCTATCTATCTATCTATCTATCTATCAAACACACACACACACACACACACACCACACACACCACACACACACACACACACACACACAGCAGTCAGCTGAAGCAGCACCCTCCGGCAGCCATTTGTTAGGTGCCTGACACTTTGATGAGTGTTAACCCTCACCCTAACCCCTCACCCTCTCCCTAAATCTAAACCCCGTTACCATGTAGACAGATACTGTAGATCGATAGATAGATAGATACTTTATTGATCCCCAAGGGGAAATTCAAGGATTCATGTCTACATCATCGACTGCCTGCACTGTACCACTGCGGCCATGTGACTGTGGACGACTGTGGATATGAGCTGTAGCGGCAGCATTTCGTTTGAGTATGTCTTCACAGCTAGTAATCATACCAGCTTCTCATGTGTGCCATTAAAGGTTTTTCTGACTAGTATCCATGTAATTTCCATCAGTATCCATATTCATGCCATAGCTTACTCACGACCAGTTGACCGTTGATGCCTTTTATTCACAGTCGACAATCTATCGAGATATCAGTCATGTCAATTTCCACTTTCCAATTTCCAGACTATGAAAACTATTGGTGACTCTATCACTTTCTATATAACATATGATACAAGTTCAGCATGACGATATGGAAGACGAATGATGGATAAAAAAAATAAGCACATCACATTGAACCTAAATTTCAACATTTACCTTCACTTCAATTAAAGTGTCATATAAGCAATCTAAATAATTACCATAATGCAAGTAGTAATTACACAAATACAAAATAATAATACTAAAGTCATTTTCCTATATTTTGGCTCTTACATGAATGACTGTGGATGACAGTGAATGAATGACTGTGGATATGAATGACTTTGAACATGAATGACTGTGTAAGACTGTGAATGTGGGTGACTGTGAATGACTGTGGATGAGTGTGGATGACTGCATGGATGTGAATGACTGTGGATGTGAATGACTGTGAATGTGGATGAGTGTGGATGACTGTGAATGTGGATGACTGTGAATGTGAATGACTGTGAATGTGGATGAGTGTGGATGACTGTGAATGTGGATGACTGTGAATGTGAATGACTGTGAATGTGGATGACTAGATGTGAATGACTGTGAATGTGGATGACTAGATATGGATGACTGTGAATGTGGATGACTTAATGTGGATGACTGAATGTGGATGACTGTGAATGTGAATGTGGATGAGTGTGGATGACTGTGTGGATGTGGTTGACTGTGGATGTGGATGACTGTGAGGATGTGGTTGACTGTGGATGTGGATGACTGTGAATGTGGGTGACTGAATGTGGATGACTGTGGATGTGGATGACTGTGAATGTGGATGACTGAATGTGGATGACTGTATGAATATGGATGACTAGATGTGGATGACTGTGGATGTGGATGACTGAATGTGGATGACTGTGAATGTGGATGACTAGATGGGGATGACTGTGGATGTGGATGACTAGATGTGGATGACTGTGGATGTGGATGACTGTGCATGATGGATCTGATTGGACTGATTGGGCTGGGTCTTCCTCAAAATGACATTTTAAAACGAAACCTCTTCAACACATCACAGCATTTTACAGTACTGTGGGCAGAAAGCTGGACCACACTAGGACATTCTGTAATATGTTACAATTCTGATGATGACGAAACGACAGAATTATCACAATTTTTTTGAGGTTTTTGAAATTTAGGCCAAGTTTCTGTCAG
>NC_055965.1:19252570-19287570 GCF_018492685.1 Alosa sapidissima | reverse complement strand
TACGTGTGACGTATGACTGCAATCAACGCCAGTTTCCCGTATATGTTATTCTAGCATAACGACTATCCAAGCTTGTGATGGGGATTAGGAATGTTGATCCTCTCCCGGAAAGTCATAGCCTGACGTATTTGAGTCTAGATTCCGAATTTGAGTCTAGTACTGAATGATTTGGGACGTGATTATGGAGTTTCTTTCAACCGATATAGGGGGGAAATGCCTTAATCATTGTTTTTTCTTTTTAGAAGTTATTGTGCCGTCGTTGTCTTGTGCAAGAGGCGAGCCGATAGAGAAATCTAAATGCCTCTGGTGAGAGTCCGTTTGTTGAAATCAAAATCAACCGAAGCGCGCTCAGGTGATGTAAATGACTCATTACCACCAAGATGAGTCGATTGGTGTGAACAGTTCTCATACAGGCATAGAGACTTCTCAATGGAACAAGTCCAGACTGAATTTCCCAATGCCAACTTCAATTCAGGCTGAATTCCAGGGTAAGAATGTCATGCTCTGGAACAGGACAATCTCCTGGAATTCCTGCCCCTCTGACCGACCGCCAGCGTGAGAAAGTGGTTGCTGCAGCGGCGCAACCTTTCTCCCCGTGAGCGCATGATTCAGGGAAAGGGGCCGACCCTGTTTGGGAGGTCAACAGCCCGTGGGGTGACACCTCGTAACGCATCCTGAAAGCCAAGACTAAAATACACATTTTGTTATAAACTCTCTCTCTCTCTCTGTATAGTATACCATACATAGGAGTCTGTGTTTATGTGTGTGTGTGTGTCTGTCTCTCTCTCTCTCTCCCTCTCTCTCTGTGTGTGTGTGTGCGTGTTAAGAGGACAGGAGTGGCCATGTCATGTTTCACAGTCTTCTATTGACACACAGAGTTTAAAGTACACCTGAGTACATCTGAGCCCCACTGTCTTCTTGCCTCACGCTCCCCCCCCCCCCCTCTCTCTCTCGGAAAACACACAGAGAGACATGCATAAATCTCTCCCTCTCTCTGCCTGTGTTGTATATGAGTGTGTGTGTGTGTGTGTGTGTGTGTGTGTGTGTGTGTGTGTGTGTGTGTGTTTGTTTGGATGTGCTCCAGATAAAAGCCCTGTGGTACCTCAGAAAGGATGTAAAAAGAATTAGTAACATGATAGATGCTGCTTGAACTTAGTCCAAAGCATTAGAGAGAGTCAGGGACACCCAGCGTCTGTGTGTGTGTGTGTGTGCGTTCTGTGTGTTTGTGTGTGTGTGCGTTCTGTGTGTGTGTGTGTGTGTGTGTGCGTTCTGTGTGTGTGTGTGTGTGAATGCGTTTGTGTGTGTGTGTGTGTGCGTTCTGTGTGTTTGTGTGTGTGTGCGTTCTGTGTGTGTGTGTGTGTGTATCTGTGTGTGTGTGTGTGTGTCTGTGTGTCTGTGTCTCTGTGTGTGTGTTTGCTGGTGGTGGTATGTTATATCTGTTAAAGAGATTGCTTGAAAGAAATCTGGCCCTCCGGCAGCCTGACACCACACCAGGGCTGACTGGAGTCTGAGTGGAGACATGCCTCTGACATATATAGGAGTCTGTGGAGGGACAGACGGGGTCTGCAGAGGGACATTAAGCACGAGATGATGCCAAATGATTATTCAAATCACACAGGGCCACCAGTCCAAGAGGTTTGAGGTTGGAGCTGTTGAGAAATGCTGACTGGGAAGAGGAAAATTGTTTTTTTTTTGTCCTTTGGTGTTTCTGTGTGTGTGTGTGTGTGTGTGTGTGTGTGTGTGTGTGTGTGTGTGTGCGTGTGACTGAGAGAGAGACAGAGAGAGATAGAGAGGGAATGAGAACATTTGTGTGTGTGTGTGTGTGTACACACTAGTGACTAGAGTACGGTATGTATCAAACTGTGTGAAGATATCAATTGTAGAATAGTTCAACCACAACAATGGCAGTGGCCTCCGTATGGTTTGGGTGGAGTGGGCTGTGTGTGTGTGTGTGTGTGTGGGGGGGGGGGGGGGGGTGCTCTTTAATCGGGGAGAGTTGAGCTGGCCTCCCCCTGCGGTGGTGGTGCAGTGGCTCAGAGAGGATTAGAGAGGCAGGTGTCAGACTGACAGGTTGCAACACAAAGCATGCAGTGGACCAGTGTGAGATCACACATACATACATGCACACACACACACACACACACACACACACACAGAGCACAGACCTTCAGATCACAAACAGTGTGTGTGTGTGTCTTGACTATGTGTGTGTGTGTGAGTGTGTGTGTGTGTGTGTGTGCATGTGTGTGTGTGTGCGTGTGCATGTGCCTGTGCATGTGTTTGTGTGTGTCTGTGTGTGTGTGTGTGTGTGTGTAAGTGTGTGTGCATGTGTGTGCGTGCGTGTGCATGTGTGTGTGTGTGTGTTTGTGTGCGTGTGCATGTGCCTGTGTGTGTGTTTGTGTGTGTCTGTGTGTGTGTGCATGTGTGTGCGTGTGTGTGCGTGTGCATGTGTGTGTGTGTGCATGTGTGTGTCTGTGTGTGTGTGTAGTATACACAGAATGTGACATGGACCACCACTCACACTCTCTCACATGCACACTCTCACCCTCTCTCCCACTTTCTCTAGCTCTCTGAATTTTTGCTTAATTGCCAGTGATCTTTGCTTAAGTGTGTGAAACCCAATCTCCGAGGACTTGTGGTCTGAGATTCTGCACTCTGGGACCGACGCCAGATCAGCTTCCTCACTTGTCTACAAAACTAAACAAATTGGCTCACACCAGGAACCAATCAAGGGAGTCATGGTGTGAACCCCTCCAGCTACTGGTTACTGCTTCTGTGGCTATGGACACAAAGCACAAGATGTATGTTGCAATCTCTTTGGTGTGTTTTTTTTTTTGTAATATAACGAAAACGGAGGCCAGTGGGTAGAAAACTGGGTAAAGACCGACTGCAACCGACATTCCCAGAATACTCCATTTTCCATTGTTATTTCCACATTCTGGGTACCAGAATTGGTAACCAGATTTTAAGGATCCCGTGTAGCCGGATAAATATAAATGTTCATAATTACTCCGAATTGTTCTGTGGCTCTGGACACAAACACATGTATTTTGTAAGATCATTCTTTGGTATGTGTGTGTGTGTTTTTTTTTTTTAGTTTTTTTTTTTTAAAATGTAATGAAAAGAGAGGTCAATGGGCAATGAACCTGTCTTACCGACATTCCGGAATCTTCTGTTCCATTGTCATGTCCCCATTCTGGGTACCAGAGTAGCCTTTAAAAGTCCACATGAAAACAAGGGCAAATATAAACATGGATAATTACTTCATTTAGTCCTTCTGTCCACATGAATACAGTGAAAAATCCTTTGTTTATCGATGCTTGTCAATTGGCATTTTTTTGGCGCTGTTGTTTCTGTGGGAAAGTGACCAGAGGCGCCAATATGCGCTGGACTTTAGTCCCCCCCACCAGTACTTACGGTACAGTATGCCGCTGACGGTGCCTCGAGCTGCAGTTCCAGTTCCACTGCTGGACCCTGGACAAGAGACTGTCTCAAAGAAGCATTATGTGACGTGACGAGAGTGCTCTGTGCTGCCAAAACATTGGGAATAATCAGGACTTAATACTGAGTGCAAGGGCCTACAGTTGGTACATAAAACATCTGTCTCTCACACACACACACACACACACACACACACGCACACATACAACTACACACTTTGTCTATGACTATCACACTCATTGACTTACACATTTGCGCGCGCACACACACACACACAAACCCGTATGCAAACACACACACACAGACACACATGCAAACACCCACACACATACGGAAACACACACACACACACACACACAGACACACACACACACACACACACATGGGGTAGGATACGGGGCATCAACCTTCACTTCCACACCCCAAAACAAACAAACAAAAAAACGTTGGTGTGACTTCAGTTTACTTTAGAAGATCCAATCCGATGAACGCCAATTCACATTGAGCGGCCATCAATTAAGCAGATACATTCCTTTCTGAACACCTCACACGTTGGTCCAGGTGTCGTGTCCATGCGCGAAAGCAAAATCAATGCAAAACACCTACTAAGCTCCCCAAATGACCACCTTTTATGGAGTTTTTAAAAAAAGCAGTGTGCTCAGGCTGGCTGGGACTTGCCCCGCGATGCCAGGAAAGGAAGTGATGGCATCACCGCTGAGGACGTCGGAGTCATGCCAACCCTCTTGCGGGCCGCGCCCGAGGAAACACAGTTGGCTAGCCATGACGTCACGGACCGCCGCCCGGCCCCCGTGAGCCAATCACAGACGCTGAGTCATCGTCTCCGCCTGTCTGAGGAGGAAGTGAGGAGACAGAGGGGCCTGGCATGAGGGAGTGGTGCTGATGAAGAAGACCACGGCCATGCTCATCACTGTGTGTGTGTGTGTGTGTGTGTCTGTATGTGAGTGTGTGTGTGTGTGCATGAGAGAGTGGGGCTGATGAAGAAGACCATGGCCATGCTCATCACTGTGTGTGTGTGTGTGTGTCTGTGTGTGTGTGTGCATGAGAGAGTGGGGCTGATGAAGACCATGGCCATGCTCATCACTGTGTGTGTGTGTGTTTGTGTGTGTGTGTGTCTGTGTGTGTGTGTGTGTGTGTGTATAAGTCCCTTCAGGGCGGAACAAGTCCGGTTCGCCCTGTCGGGACTTATTTTCCCAATAATGACCGGCGTTCTATACATTATCCCTTACTTAAAATGACAGGGTTATGCCAATAAGCAATTCAATCCGGTAAGTGATGTGTTTTATTCACATAACAAACACTTATTTCAGTGGCGTCTGGGGCACAACTGGTTACCTGGGGGCGGGTTCAAGTCCGGCTCGGGTCATATCCTGTTCCCACCCCATGTCTCTCTCCCACTCACTTTCTGTCTCTACCTGTTAAAATGACAGAGTGATGAATACTGAGGATCAGATCTTTTACTTAAGTAATAGTATAGTATAGATACACATGTCAAATATTACTCCAATACAAGAGAAAGTTGCTAAGTTGCTAAGTTGCTAAGTACTTTCAACTTAAATTTTTTAAGTTGAAAGTACTTGCTTTTAAAAATACTTATTCAGAAGTGCAAGTATTTTTCCTTTTAATGTATTGTAATGTAATGTTTATTTGGTCATTATACATCCTTTGGTCGGTCATAAGACTTGAACAGACCTTTAGTTCCTAACATCCAATAAAAACATTTGACCTATTTTCATAACTTTCATTTAATTCAGAATTATAATATAATTTAAATCATTATTCATTCTCTGTTCCAAAAATCTAAAACATTTCACCGCTGAATACAAAACCAGCTAACTCAATTATGAGTAGATTATGTATCATTTAATGATGTAGGCTAAAAATCTAGCAATGTGGTGAATGTTAGGTGATTGTCTAATTTCATTCCAACTTCACAATGATCATGGAGGATAGCCTGGTTAAAACCAGACCACTTCTGAAATCTCAATTGCTAACAGGTTCGTCTGGGTTCTCCCTGGCTACATGGAGGATGTGCTGATGAAGGATCTGTTGTCACCATCATTACCACAGCCAATTTAGCCAAGTTCAAATTGAACTATTAAAAAAATGAACTTCAAAATGGCCTATCGCATTATTTCCTTTAATGAATCAAATGTGGTTAAAAGTAACGAGTACTTCCTGCTCATATTTCAAATGTAGTGGAGTCAAATATACAATATTTGTCTCTCAAATGTAGTGGAGTAAAAGTCCCAAGTTTCCAAAAATATTAATACTCAAGTAAAGTATATATACTCAAAGATCATACTTACAGTACAGTAATCAATTAAATGTACTTTGTTACTGTCCACTCCTGCTGTGGATATGACAGGAGAATGAGAATCAGTACTGTGGCTGAAAGGGAAATTGTGTGTAAAGTATTTATGTACTGCAGGTGTTTAGGTGGAGGAGCTAATGGAAAAGGCTGTAGGCCTTTCTGAGCTGCTGACTTAAAGGTCAGAGACACAAGAAATATGTACACAGAGGCACAAAGTACTGACACACACACACACACATGCACCGATAAACACACACACACACACACACATGCACCGATAAACACACACACACACACACACACACACATATTGGCACACACAAACACATGCAGGCATACACACAGAAACACACACACATACACACACACACACACACACATATTGGCACACACAAACACATGCAGGCATACACACAGAAACACACACACATACACACACACACACACACACACCTGATGAGAGGAGGTGGTTCCATGCAACAGTCACTCAGTTCTGCGTGGTAAAATCTCTGAAAAAGAAAGAGTATCAGGAGTTTGTGTATCGGAACTAAGTTTGGGAGGAAGTGGACTGCTCTTGACCACTGCCATGACCTCGTCGTCATCATCATCATCAGCCACCCCCCCCCCCCCCCCCCCCCTTAAACACACAAACACACACACACACACTCAGTGTTGGCACACTTGGTAGCACATTTTGTGTATTTATCTTATTTTTAAATTTTTTAAATTACAAAATTACAAATTTAAAAAAAAAATCTGAATATTAGTAAAACTCGGGCATATTTGGACATCATGACATTTAACAAATGAGAAGCATCAAGTGAAAGAAAAGCTGCCAACAGTGGCATCTGCTCCACATGCTTTTCCACGTTCACTTCAGATTCAATCCGGATCCTCTTTGGATTCCAACTTCAGACAATTTCAGATGAGATCCATATCCATTTTTACAATCAATTGGATTGGGGACTGGGTAGCTTTTTTTTTCTATTGCTAAAATGGTTCTGTTCTGGAGCTGGGAGCGGAACACAGCTGGACAATTCCTCCACGTGAACGTAGACGTGCTGCTGGGTCGGGGCCCGGGACGCTTCTGGCTCCTCTTGGCTCTGCAGCGCTGGGTCAGAGTCACTCCTGGGCCGGGCCCCAGCACTGGGGCTGTGTTCTCTCCACTCTCTTCTGCTTCCAGGCCGCTGTCCACACCGCGGCCAAAACTTTCCGGTTCTGGTGTAACCGGCCTGGTGGTTGGCGCTAGCTCTGTCGGTCTCTCTCTTTATCTCCCTCTCTCTCTCTCTCTCTCTTCTCTCTCTCTCCCTTTCTCTCTCACCGATGACGAGGTTCGGTCCTGGGTGGGCATGGTCCCGGTCACGGTCCGGCTCGAGTCCAGCTTTCCAGTGCCGGTTCAGCCAGTTTGGACCGGGCCCGAGGCCCATTTAGCCATCCCTGCCCTTGCCTCACACAGAACCACTAACACCAGTAGTTTCACACACACACACACACACACATCCCTCCCTTTCCTCTGTCAGTCTCTCTTTTTCAATTCACACAGCCTGCATATGGGCACGACTGGGTTATCACAATATGGCCAACAAACAGAACCTGTATTCTGAGACCAATCTCTGTCTCTCTTTCCCAGGATTTGGAAATGTATGATGTGTCAGGAGAGGTGTGGTATCAGTCAAAGTCTCTCTCTCTCTCTCTTTCTCTCTCTATCTATCTTTCTCTTTCCCTCTCTCTCTTAATGTTGCATCATTGGCATGACCATTTATAAGGAAATAGTGTTACCAAAGCATTGATCATACCGAAATCATCAAATCACTAAAACAAATTTCTCTTAATTCAAGTAGACTTCATTGGCATGGTTTGGCGTCATGGCAACAACACACAATGTTTCACTCTCTCTTTCTCTCTGAGTAATTCTTTCTTTCTCTCTCTATCATTCCTTCTCTCTCTTACTGTCTCTCTCTCTCACACACACACACACACACACACTCTCTCTATCATTCCTTCTCTCTCTTACTGTCTCTCTCTCTCTCACACACACACACTCTCTCTGTCTTGCTCCAGGTTACTCTACAGTTATCACAATATAGCCAAAGCACTCTCTCTCTATCATTCTCTCTTTCTCTCTCTCTCTGCCTCCATTCTACTTCAGTATAACTGGGTGGGTAGTCTGTGTTGAAAAGCTGTTTTTTGAGGCCGACCCAGTTGAACAGCAGCTGTAAGAACTGTAGCCACAGTCTCCTGTCTCGTGCTGTTCATTGCCCTCCTCACCCACCCGCAGGAGAATTTCTTTAGTCTTTAAAATGTCTCACAAGAAATAAATCAGCGCTTATTGAGATTTATCCAAACTCCCCCACCCCTTTGGAGAAACAAGGAGTAATAAGAATTGATTGAGAAGAAAAACACAGAATAGTTGAATTACATTTATTATATATATATATATATATATATATATAAATGTAATACTATTTACAATGATGTAGAGGTGGCAATGCCAGATGACTCTCCTTGGAGAAAATAAGCCCCTCATAGGATTTCATAAGTCCTAAGTAGGTCCCTCTAGGATTTTGCAATCTGTGTCTTCACGCAAAATTCAAAGGTCTCCCACAACTGCAATTGTCTCTTATTTTCAGCATATTTTGACAGACAAAAAGAACCCACAGTGATAGACTGGACATGGCTCGTCCTCTCCACGCCCTCGCTGAACCGAAGGCACCCCGATGTCCTGGCACCTCACGTCGTCGTCCTCCTCCGGGCTGAGGAGGGTGGAGCCACTGTGGCGGATCAAACAGCATTAACACCTCATCTCTGTGACAGAACGCTGGCACCCTCCTCCTCCTCCTCCCTCTCTACCCCGGACAAGCCCACATTGGCTTCTTCTTCTTCATCATCATCATCATCATCATCATCTTCCACCTCCTCCTCTTCTTGTTCTTCTTCCTCTTCTCCTTCTCCTACTCCTTCTCCTCATTCTTCTTCTCTTCTCTTCTTCTTCCTCTTCTCCTTCTCCTCATTCTTCTTCTCTTCTCTTCTTCCTCTTCTCCTTCTCCTACTCCTTCTCCCCATTCTTCTTCTCTTCTCTTCTTCTTCCTCTTCTCCTTCTCCTCATTCTTCTTCTCTTCTCTTCCTCTTCTCCTTCTCCCCATTCTTCTTCTCTTCTCTTCCTCTTCTTCTTCTCCTTCTCCCCATTCTTCTTCTCTTCTCTTCTTCTTCCTCTTCTCCTTCTCCCCATTCTTCTTCTCTTCTCTTCTTCTTCCTCTTCTCCTTCTCCCCATTCTTCTTCTCTTCTCTTCCTCTTCTTCTTCTTCTTCCTCCTCCTCCTCACTCCTATATATCCCACAATCCCACACCAACACCAGTGAGGCGTACAGACCACTGAGTGAGGAGTGATAAGATGATGATGAGGTGGACGGACCACATCGGAGAGAGAAGGCAGCCAGTGGGAACCCCACCACCCCACCAGGAGCTTGGGAGGGGGGGGTATGGGCAGTGGTAATCGGAGTCTGCAGTCCCAGCGCTGGTTTCTGACGGAGCGAAACGCGCTAATGGGTTTTTGCTGGGGATTTATCGACTGCTGTGACTCCCTGGAGTAGCTGGTCAGATCAGATCGGATCAGTTTATGGAGGTATCAAGAATATATTCCCTTAAGTGGAACAGGGAAGCTACACCAGGCACGTAACTGAAGCGTTCTGTTCGCACAGCGTCTGCTGCAGCAATTGGCTTTCACTATAATCAATGGCACTGGTTACACCAGACAAGATAACCTTCGAAAAAATTAGAAAAAAAAAATGAAATTAAAAATTTAAATAATAATAATAAAACTACTACTACTTCTAGAACTACTTTGGATTGGCTCCAGTTACAGTACATGTCCGTTGTAGCCTCCCTGTAAGTCTTGTGCCAATGTATCAATTTCTATAATTGTTTTGAAATATCTTGGACCATACCAAATAAAAACAAAACTTTGAATAAAATACCAAACAGACTACTTCAACACTCTCCTCCTGTGTGATCTGCTCGTTCCCTGTAATCATCACCTTAAAAGTCCTTAGCGCATCTTTACAATTCATCCGTGTTTGTTATCACATATACTTATCTTGCCATCCATCTTCCAGCCTCTGAACATGCAAATCCAATTGCAGTCCCCACATAAAAGTTCCCTTTCCACAAATGACTAGCTCTTTCCAACCCTGGGGATACGTTTCTGAGTTCTGACATGAATCTATCTGTATGCAAATCCTTAGATTTGCTCCCAGAAGCGCATTTTTAAAATACTTTTGTATCATGAAGGAGAGAGAGACAGATGAAGAGAAAGACAAAAAACAATTATAAAAAAGAGAAAGGGGGGGAGCTGGAGATTAAAAAGATGTATGCACACACACACACACACTCCCTTAGACACACTTCCCTTAGACATAATAAGACATGACAACTCTCTCTAGCGCATGGACACTCAAATAAAGGGTTTGTTGTTGCTGTTGATAATCATAAACTGAGTTTTAAGGATGGTCCATTCTGATATTAAGTATCTTGATGACCAACTAGCTTAACCAACTATGATAGCAGCCTACCGTGATAGTGTTTACTTAGGCTACATAAGAATCAACAGTTTGATTAGTTTAGATGCTAGCTCAATTAGTTTAGATCAGACATATCTACGGCCCCCGGGATGATATTTGATTAGTATTAGAACTGGCCCGCAGGTCAGCCGCCGGGTGCTGTTTTGCGCATCAATACTCCATTCCCCACAATGCAACGGTAGCCCACGAACTCACTGCGGCGCCGCAAGTGGGCCTCGGCTTCATTATTCATCAGTATAGAGCTGCACAGTCCCGCCCACAGCCGATGCCGGAAGTAAAAATTCAATGCAATTTCTCAATTGACCTCTCCAGAATAAGTCCCGCCTCCGTAACTTCCGTATCCATCCAACTTCCTGGCGTCGATTGTCTATGGGAAATAAAATGGTGTTTCGAAATATCATACTGGTAAAACATCTGTAGGTAGCGAAGTAGAAAAAGCTGGTGGGCAGATTGGCCTACACACTTCTGCCATCTAGTTTCCACTGGATTTTTTGATTGTCGGTGCCGTTTAAGTAGTATACTATAGACTATACTACTTAAACGGCACCATAGACTATACTACTTAAACGGCACCAAAAATCTAAAAATCCAGTGGAAACTAGATGGCAGAAGTGTGTAGGCCAATCTGCCCAGCAGCTTTTTCTACTTTGTCACCTACAGAGTTTGACAGGTACGATCTTTCAAAACGCCATGTTATTTCCCATAGACATTTGACGACCGAAGGTTGGATGAATACGGAAGTTAGGAGGCGGGACTTATTCTGGAGAGGTCTATTGACAATTGCGGTATAAGCCATAAAAACTTAACTGCACGTGGTAGACTTAAAACCAGCTACGGCTGTACTAAGCGATTGTGCTCATATAGACGCCAAGAGTTCATGGGGCACTAACCTTGTTTTGAGATAAATGCCTTTTATTCGCGATCTCTTGGATAATTACTTCATTACCCACAATCCTGAACAATCCCACAGTGATGCCTCTGATTGGTGGAAAGGCCGTTATGGTCATCAGTGCCGGGCCGAGCATTTTGGGGGCCCTAAGCAGAATTTGATTTGGGGGCCCCCTCCCACAATGCAGAGTCACCTGTGCTTGGCGATAATTGACAACTTCACACCACTGTAAAAAAATATTTTCCCTTTTAGTTATGTTAACTTGTAATATTTAGCCAAGTAGACTTCAATTTAACTCTGTTGTTCAGATAACTTATATATTTGGGTTTTAGTGGTGAAAACCAATGACACAATTGGTACAACTTATTTTTTCTTGTCATATCCACTAGTTATCATAGTTCACCTCCATTTCACGCTGCGTCACGTAAATGGCGCATGCGCAGACACCTAACCGCACCTCAAAGTCATTTTTCGTGAGGGTGACCTTTCTTTTACTGTCTGTGAGGATGACCGACAGCCATTTTCTCCTGACTGGGAAAGATGTTCCCAACTGACAAATACGTTTTGGTGAGTGAACCACTCTTTAGCAGCTCATTGTTGATTCAATGTGATTTGGGCTGTATTTTTAGAAATATAATAACGTTATGGAAATAGATCTAGTCGTAAAACACGGTTTGACTGACAACTCATTCACACGATACCTTACAACAAAATGGAAGCTAGCCCTTGCTAATAGAAAAACGTAGCATTAGCTAACTATCTTTTTCAAGATCTAACTATCTTAAAATTGCTTCTCCATGTAAAGATTAACTTAGCATGACTAGTAATCTCCACGTGACGTTTGTACTATGAAGGCATGGGAAAGGTGTAGTTAAATAAGTATCAAAATGTATTGCCGCCATTTCCAACTCAAGCGTGCTATAGCAGGTGCACAGGGCAGTTAGGCTTTCAAGACCTAACGTTAACTATCTTAAAATTGCTTTCGTAGAAAAATGCTAAGCACGCAACCACCTACTCGACGTTATAAACTAATATTTTGTAAGCATACTGTGTAAGTTAGCCTAGCTAACTATTCATGTTAACATTAGTAAGAAAGACCCGAGATGTTAATGCATTTCTTCGTGTAAAGATTAATTTTGCATCTATCGTAATCTCCGGGTGACGTTTTTACTATGGAAGTATGCAAAAGGTGTAGTTCTATAAGTATTATAAGAATTGAACTTTTTTGCACATGTACCATGCCGCCATTTCCAACTCGAGCGTGCTATCAGGCGCAAGAGGCATGTTCTTATGACGTGTGGTTAGAAAAATGGGCAACACCAGTACCCCTGACCCTGTACCCAGGATTAGAACCAGTCTGCCTTAGCATAATGTACTCCCTTCAAAATGCACTAAACATTCGACTATGACGACTATGGCCCTCTGTGAGACAGAAGATATGAAAGGTAAGATAAACCTTTAGCTTAAAAGGGACAAAAACTGATGAAACTCCTAAAACAAATATACAAAACTGGTCAATTTTCTATAAACAACTTTATTATATTTACATACAGCAGTGGTAATCAAAGTGTGGTCCGCAAGCTATCTCAAGTGTTCCACAAGTAGATGTGGTAAAATATAATAGATGAGTTGTTTGCAATATTGAACCAACTTGTATGTAAATCCAAACAGTTCTGCAACACTGATGTAACCTATGCCAGTTTAAATCATATGAATCCTCTGACACCATAAGCAAGGTGGTTCAATAAGAAGGCCTATTGTGTAATATACTGTTGAAGTAGGTCTACTGTTTTTTTTTCTTTTCTTGCTAGGTGGTCCGTGAAACACTGACAAATAGTAATATTGCAGTCTATTAAAATAATGCAAACACAAAACAAGAACATCCAAACTAGGCACAGAATGAACAATGTCCTCTTTTTGCCAGACGATGCAGACATCTGGCCTACAGATCCTTTGTAAGATGGTGCTGGGATTATTTAGGGAAAAAGGTCTGAGTTGTTGTTTCGGCTTGTATTGTCCTGGGGATCCGAAGGGACAACACACAAAACACATTCGTTGGCTGTGATGATTTTATTACATTGCTCTTTGATTGCGCTGGGCCATAGGTGGAGCCATCAGGTGTTATTGTGGAGATGTCGCTTTCATCCTCCTCCTCCTCTTGATCAACCCGAGGTCTTCTAGCTGGCCTTAGATGAACAGGCTTGATGGCAGTAGAGGTAGCAGGCCCCCATGCCCATGGTGTATCCGAAGTGCTTGTATCAATACTCATACTTTTCATGAAGTATTCTGTTTGGGTACCTAAAGTAAATAAATGTGTATTACTGTCAAGTTACAAGATACTAATAGTACACAGGACATTCACTATCTCACAAAACTGTACTGGCACAATGGAAACAAAAATATTTTAGTGACTGTGGTAAGGTGTATGATGTACTAAGTAGCACACCCACAAGAAGACATTCGGTAATATCAATTCTATCTGTTATGCAATTCATGGGTTTCATCAGGTCCATTTACACAGGTGTATTAATCAAGCACCATGCAGTCTGCATTCATAATCGAGGTGCTTGATTTTATACACCTGTGGAAAGTGACCTGAAGAAACCCATGAATTGACTTTCCAAAACATTGACGAGCACATAAGAACCTGTATTAGCCTACTAGAAAAAGACTTCTAGAAACTAACTAGCACAACAATAAAAGTTAGATCACAAACCTTTGCTTCTAACGTGATGACCTAATGTAGGCTAGAAAGCTGTGTAGCCTGACATGAGGATGTGCTCTGGAAGACATACAAAACACTAAGTAAACAGCAAGTAATCAAACAAAACATCATTGTATGTCAATGTAATAATGGCAAGAAGACATAAATTAGACTGAAGTGTACCTGAGCTCTAGTGATAGCAACTTAGCCTAATAGTGCAGGAGTATTGTGTTTTTGATTTTCCCTGTTTAGACTAGAACAATACCCGTACTTAGTAGAGCATAAAATATTGTTGCTAATATTATTATTTGTGGTTTAACGCTTAGGTTAGAAGATTATAGGTTCAACAAGCTAAATCTCTGGGTAGTGTGGTCAGTTTCTTATGAGTGTAGCTACACCAGGCACGTAACTGAAGCATTCCGTTCGCGTTATGTACTGCAACAATTAGCTTCCAATAGGCCTAATCAATGGAAGTAGCTACACCTGGCGTGTTAGTGGCCTGTAGGCTACGTTCAGGAAAATAGACCATTCCTCTAATGGATTTTACCAGAGCCCTTCCTATTAGGCATTCTCTGATTTTACACGTCGCGAACAGAACACTTCAGTTACGTGCCTGGTGTAGCTTCCTGTAATATAGGCTAGCCTAAGCCTAGCTTGTACCCTTTTCATGCATGCTAACGTGAAGAATATGAACATGCTATTTTGTAACAGACGTTAGGTGGAAAAGTTTGTTTGTACTTACAGCCTGTGAGCTGGTGGTCGATCGTCATGACGGTACAGAACCAGGTTTTCAGAACATCGATGCAAAACCACTTTCTAAGGCAGTGAGTGTGGTCAAAATGATTGGAACACAGAACTAATGTTGCACTACTTCGGTGGTGGTGTTCCAACGATAAATCCGAACCATTTCTTCCTCAACTCATTGATGTGTTATTGCCAGAAATAAAACAGGCACGATTTTTTTTCCGCCATGTTGGCAACTTGCTGTTAGCTCCTACTAGCTGCAGAGAGACAATCCCCTAGCCGCAAAATCTTCCAGCCTTCCTGTAGGCGGTCACAAGCCAAGGTGGGCGAGGCCATGAATAGTCAGTTTCCCTTCGGCGTCATTGGGAAGGGCTCTTTCTGATTCGCTTGTTTTTCCGTGTATTTTCTTTCATGGGCTAATGCGGGCAATGGGGGTAGAAGATCATTTTCACGTGCAGCATGCATATGCAACTTGGAGTGAGCTATAGTTTGCAGATGACACAGTGATCTTGGGCCTGATTAGTAACAACAATGAACAGTTCTACTTGGATCAGGTTGATGAGGTGGCACAGTGGTGTCAATCTAACAGCTTGACACTGAATATCAATAAAACCAAGGAAATGGTAGTGGATTACAGAAGGCAGCAGCAGAACTACAGTTACACCCCACTAATGATCAGCGGGCAACCTGTAGAGAGAGTCACAAGTTTTAAATACCTTGGTGTCCACATTACTGAAGACTTAACATGGACTGTTAACACTCAATATGTTCTGAAGAAGTCCAGACAACGACTCTACTTCCTTCGTCAGCTAAGGAAATTCAAAGTTTCTACATCCATCATGAAGGCCTTCTACACTTCAGCGGTTGAGAGTGTTCTAACTGGTAGCATCATCACCTGGTATGGGAACTCCACAGTTAGAGATTGTAGTACTCTGCAGAGAGTAGTGCGCTCAGCTGAACGTACTATAAGAACTCAACTCCCTGCTCTACAAGATATCTATTCCAGAAGAGTACTCCTAAGAGCCCAAAAGATTCTGAAGGACTCTTCTCATCCTAACAATGGATTATTCCTACCGCTGAAATCAAGAAGACGCCTATGTAGTCACAAAGCCAGAACTGAGAGACTCAGGAGAAGTTTTTATCCCCAGGCCATCCGAACTCTGAACTCACACTATACTGACTTTGCACACATTCACTCCTCAGCACTCTCAAACATTTCCCAACTCTGAACTCACACTATACTGACTTTGCACTCATTCACTCCTCAGCACTCATCAGCACCCCCCACACACACACACACACCCACCTACAAGACTTTTAGCACTTTTACATCCCTCTCCCTATGCTACAGACCTTTTATTTATTTTCTTATTTCATCACACGTCAAAACACACACACACACACACACACACATATCTGACTTTCTCCAACTTTTGCACACTTTTTATTTATTATTTTTGATTTCTCCTCCATCTACCCATGTCCTTGATTGCCTAGCCTTTCTGCCCCCCCACCCCACACCCCACCCCCATCCCCAACACACACAACACATCATCACTGTCATCACTTCACATACATACAGCACTCCTCTACATACTTGCTGCACACTGCCCCCCCCCCCCCACATACACAGCACATTGTCTTCAGGATCTTCTCCAACACACATCCTCTACATACTTACAGCACACTGCCCCCACCTACCCACACACACACACTACACACACACACACACACAGTCACTGCTCCACTCCCGCCCACACACACATCTTCACTGTCACCACTCACATACATTACATACAGTACTCTGCTTGCAATAGTAAGTCCCTGACCCCCCCCCCCCCCCAACACACACACTTACATCATCACTGTCATCACTTCACATACATACAGCACACTGCTTGCTACAGTAAGCCTCCTCTACATACTTGCTGCACACTGCCCCCCCCCCCACATACACAGCACATTGTCTTCAGGATCTTCTCCAACACACATCCTCTACATACTTACAGCACACTGCCCCCACCTACACACTACACACACACACACACACAGTCACTGCTCCACTCCCCTCCCGCCCACACACACATCTTCACTGTCATCACTCACATACATTACATACAGTACTCTGCTTGCAATAGTAAGTCCCTGCCCCCCCCCCCCTACATACACAGCACATTATTTCATCAGGAAGCTTCTCCAACACACATCCCCAACATACTTACAGCACACTGCCCCCCCCCAATACACAGCACATTGTCTCATGAGGAAGCTTCTCCAACACACATATTGCACACTGCCCTCTCCCCACATACACAGCACACTATCCCATCTCCCCTGTCATCCCCCCAACACACACACCAAGACCCCTGGCAGTTGGGTTAGCCCCTTGAGCCGTGGATCTGCCCAAGGTTTCTTCCTTGGTAAGGGAGTTTTTCCTTGCCCCTGTTGCTCTTGGGTGCTCCTTGTTGGTGCCCCCCACCCAATCCCAATCCTCCCCCACCTTTTTTATGCAGCCCTTGCCACTTAATCTACTAAACCCCTCTTCTACTGCACTTTTTACCCCCCCCCCCCCCCCCCCCCCCATTAATGCACAAATAGGCTGACACCAGACATAATTTCACTGCATTTCTTACTTCCAGTAACTATATGCATGTGACAATAAACTTCCTTGTATCCTTGTATCCTTGTAGTATTTCGAAAGTAACAAGTATTAAACGGTTTCTCAGTGAATGTGACCTTTAATAAATGTTGTCTTCTTGACTTGTACATCATGTTTGTGTATATTTTTGTATTACAAACCAGTTTGGTTAAAACAATGCATAGCAAAGGGCATGTGTCATGTTCACTTAAGCAAGAGTTAGGACAACTTAAATTTTCAAGGCAACCAGGTTACTTTTGTGAAAAAGTTAATACAACAAGCTTTATGAAGTTGATCTAAATAAAATGTTTGGTCAATACAAATTCAAAATACTAGTCAGTACGACTTCTATGTTGTTAAGTTAATGACAACTTGAGTTAACTCAACTCAACTAGGTTAGTTGACATGATGCATAATTTAAGTTGCATCCACTAAATAGAATGTTGTGTCAACAATGACTCCTTAGTTGATGGAACAGGTCATATTTGTCAGATCAACTAGCCATCTCAAGTTGACACAACTTATTTGCCTCATTTAGCTAACTTATTGTATTATTTTCAATTAACTCAAAATTCCAAGGCAACCAGGTTACACGCGTTTTTAAGTTGAATCAACTAATAATTTTGTACAGTGTATAATGTCATATTATAAATTAATACAGTGAGGTTATGTATTAATACAGTGACTGATTATGAACTACTGCCCCCCTGGACACAGATGCATAAGGACCCTCTCCCCCTACCCTTTTGTGCAAATGTGGGTACAAACGGGTGTGTGTGTGTGTGTGTGGGGGGGGGGGGGGTTCTGAATTTGGTAGATGTGATATCCTGTATTCTGGTGCATTTTTGGGATGGTCAGCTGGAGAAAGGCAGGAAATGGCGGAAAATCCATCATGGCGGAAAATGACATCATAATGACATCATCAAATTTCACAACTTTTCACAAGACGGTTCTATGGGCTGCCATAGACTCCCATTGCGGAAGCGTAATAATAATAAGAAAAGGTAGAAACACAATGGATGCCTTCGCAGCTTCGCTGCTTGGCCCCCAAATATGTTGTTATTTACAGCAATCCTGTCACCTTTTAATCTTAGAGGGTACTAAAATCACAGATTTATTTGAAACATTCATATTCAAAGTGAAGCACTAAGGGTGGTTTACTGAAGTTGAATTGACAAATAACAAAATACAACTGCATTTATATTTGTTGTTAACAAGTACATCAGTTTAATGACTTGTTTTTCAACAAATTTGCAGAACAAATCTGCAAATGTGCATTAAATGAGCAATCTTCAACTACAAAATAAAACCAAAATAGACAAACATTAATAATCAAAAATAAAATGTCCCAAAAAATAGATACGTATTCCTACTTCGTTCCTGGCTTTCAGGCATCTGCAACTCTGCAGTGGACAAACCTGCAATTATTAAATAAATACATAAATAAAAACTATGTTAACTGTGTCATGTCATATTAACAGGCTATGTAACCATTTGCCATCAAGAAAACCTCACCTTCTGTGTCATCAGCCATGGAGGCAGACACTTGATGAGGTAGAGTTAGGTAGAGGTAGAGATGTGTTCCAAAGTACTTCAACAGTGTCTGAAAAAAAAAGTGCATATTTGATCGGGCAGAATTAGTTTATTTTGCTATCATTACTTACACTCATCAACAAGCAATTCCACATGTAACAATTCATATTATATTGGCAAATGAGGCATAATCAAAAGTATAATTGCAGTATGGTATCAAAAGTATAATTGCAGTATGGTCTGGTGAACGCTTAACATGGTGATCTACTGCAGCCTAAATATTAGGGTAGCACCGCTACATCACTCGCCACAAAATCAAATTTAAGTCTATTTTCATCACAGAAGTCTCCCCACCCAACATGGTATATTTTCTCAAACACTACCATCTCTCTCCAAAGATCTTAGAGCAGAGCGCACGTAGGCTACTGTTCCATCTTTGCCTATGAAGCTGGAACGTTACCGATGCCCAGAGTCGCGCTAGTCAATGGGTTGGGGTTGGGACTGGGAGCCTGGGCTTAGCCTGCTGTTGCTATCAGACTTACCACTATGTTACATATTATTGAACAGTAATAAACTAACAACACTTTCAGGTGCGAAATCAGAAACAATCCCTCTGTGGTAAATTTGCCTTCAGCTACGTTTTCATGTAGCTACTGTAGTGCTAATGTCCACTTCAGTCAGCTAGCTAACTTTAATTTACAACATAAGCCCACCTAGAGCTAGGGTACATGCTTGATTGAACATCCAAAACAATCCCAATATCCTTGACATCTGAAACACACCTAGATAAATATATATTAATGGGAGACATCTCTGTTGATGGTGGGGATTTAGTTCTGGTGATGACTTATATTCGATCATGACAGCTAGCTAGCTACCTCAAGCACAAAACATACTGTAAATAATCATGCAAACATACCTGTATCTTGCTCGTTTTTCTCCTCTGTCATTTTCTTCTTTCTGTTTTCGGCACCAGAGGGATACGTCCTTTTTTGTGACTTGTCTTAACATCTCACGTCTCTTCCGATTTTTGAACTTGATGCAGTGTCTGCACGAATTGTCTATGAACCCGAGGTGTCTAGTTTATGCGCGTGACTCAAAGGCTGGCAGACACAGTAGAGGTAGGCAGGCACATTGATCATGAAATCAGAATTTTCTTGTTTTGAATTATTAATTGTTTCATTTATTCATTCATTGATGTCACTTGTTTACGTTATTTACTATGTAAAAAAGAAACTCGATTGGGGGGTCCCAAGCAGCCGCTTAGTTCGCTTATGCCTCGGGCCGGCCCTGATGGTCATAGTTTGAAACTTTCTCAACGAAAAATATTGACAACAATGGCGGAGTCTTTTTCTGCCTATGGCGAAAATCTTAATGAGATTAAAAACTTTCTTGACGAATATTGGTACTTGTATCAACAAGGATTGTGGTTTATACATCACACGAACTTAGTCAGGACCAATACACTATCAAATAGACCACTGTAAATGTTAGTTTAAACACTCAAACTTTTCAGGTAGCCGACAGGCTAACCTTTAGCATTTCCGACATTGTATGTGCAGCTAACATTAGCCTACATGCTGCAACACAGGTATGAAATATATTATGTTTTAGTGAGTGTCCAAAGGGGTGAAAGCCACTTTAAATTGGGTGACATTATTGACTGTTGTGTGTCCGAGAGTCAGTTTGTGGGTTTTGTAAGGGCCAGCATGAGGGACAAGACCTACAAAGTTGTGGTGAGTTAAGCAGGGAGGTTGGTAACGTTAATGCTGCTAGCAGTGCTAGTTAACATTAGCTAGGCTACTGTAGCCTTCATACTGTATGATTCATATCAATCATTAACCTAGGAATACTTCTTCGTGCATTTAATGAACATTTTGTGTAAAAATTCACAGCAAATTAATAAACTGAATATGGTGGTCCAAGAGCAGACCATGCACCAGTCCATGCATCAGCCCGACTAAGCAGTGATGACAGCATAGGATGAGTCAGGTAACGTTACGAAGCACTGCACCATGTTGCTAACGTTAACGTTAACCGCTTTCACACACACACAATATAAAATACACGATGATAAATATATAATTCAATATCAAAACACTATTATTTACACGATTACTCCTGAAATAACTGCTGTTAACTGCACATTCACTATATAAAAATCAATGTTTGGAGGAAAGGGTTCGCGTGCTGTCGCCGGTTGGAAATGGTTTAAATGGCAAAATAAATCGCGCCGATTTTGCCTATATTAATCAGTGAGGCGCGGTGGTTTATGGGATGAGTAGTTCCTTCGTTCGGAAATGAAAATATGTACACAGTCTTGTACCTTTGACTTTTTTTGGATTTTCTCTTCGTTTTTTCACTCGAATGATATGTTATATGCTTATGAGTTATGCCGTAGCTGGTTAGCCTAAGACATGCTGTAAAACTCTTTAGATACGGATTTTTCCAAACGTCAATGGGACAAATGAATGGGAATCTTACATCTGGCACCTAACCGCATTTCGGCTGTGGGCAGGACTGTGCAGCTCTATTCAGTCAGGGCAGATGTCAACTTTCAGATACCCCCCTCCCCAGTGTTGTGCATGAACGCGTTCATTGAACGAAAGTCACTCGTTCGTATGTATTTTGAGCGAACGTGAACTAAACATACTGTATTAGGCTACTACTGCCTGATGAACGTCACTGTGAACTCGTTCATTCTGGTGTCTGAACGGCACGATCTTTCAGTTTAACTTCGTTGAATAGGGTGCCAGATTTCTACAGAGCCTTCCACGCGAAAACCCGGCTAAAACACACCGTAAAAAGGCCTTAATATGGCAGCATGCAGGTCACCATTTGTCAAACTATGGGCCGCGGTCCGCAATGTGGACAATGGTCTGCAGAGTGAAATTATTCCCGGGCCATCGTCTGATAATTTGCTGCGCAATTGGTCAAGGAGCCGTGGACAGAAAAATAAAACAAACATTTCTGCAATTAGTAGGAAATACTTGTTAATTTGGTGTCATCAAACATAGAGGCATAGAATTAAGTCGTGGTATGAGCGTTTATTCAATGCATGCGTGTGCACGTTGGTAGCAAAACTAAGCTTCAACCTATTGGAAGGCTAATTATGAAACGACATTTAATAGAACAACGTGGATTTATGCAACTTCCATAAAAAACAGAGCACAGACTATATAAAACACTGTTTGGCATTAAGTATTAAAGTCAGCCAAAAGCTATTAATTAGTCTTAGTTAAAGATCTCCAGATCAGTGATTTACGCATGATCTGACCCGCCATTTACCATTCACATAAGCTGGTATTGTGTCTCCTGAATCCTTACATTCAGGCATTCAAATTAAATGTAATTAAATAACATATAAATATTCTATCAGTGTATGATGCTTGCATGAGGGAAACATCCCAAAACAACGGCACCCATATAACTGCTGTTGTTTTGAGAAGTATTTCTCATGAAAGCATCATGCAACAATGCAAAAACAATGAAACTATTGTAGGCCTAATTATATTTTACATTAGTAAAGCAGTACTCTGATGTGCATGTTTTCACAAACTTTTGTGAACAATCTTAGCACTTTAAACATTGACTGTTTTGAAGTGCATGTATAGCAATATAGTATAAAAATAATAATAATTGTGATATCATTATGATAATTTAATGGGGGGTGGGAGGATTTAATGGGTTCATGTAGGTGGGCCCTATGACCCCAAAGTATGCCTTGACTGGGCCTCAGGTCAAAGAAGTTTGAGAAAGGCTCATGTAGACGACAAAGCAGCAAGGAGGCATCATATGATCATTTAAACAAGTTTTATGACAAGGTCGGTGAGGATGGGAAAAATCGTACATTTATGCAAACTTTGCCCGCACTTCAGTCACAGTCATTATTCATTTAATCATTAAATAAAATACAGTACACGTCTTGGTTCAACAGGTTACGTGCAGTCATTTTAATATGTTTTAATAAACATTGAACCAGTCCGGCCCTCGGCTTGTAGCAAATTTGTTTTTTTGGCCCTCTAATGTATTTGACTTTGACATCCCTGGTTTAGATGGTGGCTGAACACTTCCACTAGGTAGTTTGCGACCACTCATGTCATACTATATAGGTTAAATATCATATTGTTCGACGACCAGCCACTTACGTGCGACGAAATGTGCCTCAAAGATGAGCAGACAATTGGCCTTATTCACCCGGCGGCCATTACGAATCTGAGGGGTACACTTGCCATTACACTTCAGTCCAGCAGATGGTGGTGGTAATGCACTCCGTTTGCAAACTGCTAAAAAACAATTCACTGAAGTGGAAGAACAGGCCAGTGAACCCTTCTTCTTTAATCAGTGAGCTTTTTTTGGCAGTTTGCAAACGGAGTGCATTACCACCACCATCTGCTGGACTGAGGTGTAATGGCAAGTGTACCCCTCAGCCTCGTTATGGCAGCCGGGTTGTGACGGTCAAGACATGACCGCACAGGACTTGTGCCCTGTCGGCACTCATCTTCCCTCCATATCAGTGGTTATGTACCCACACATGCATACACAACATTAACATTCACTAAATGACTTTTACAGCACATTATGGACTGTTACCTTATGGATCTATGGACAGAATGAACTGCGTCGGTGTGGCGACGGCAACATGCTGTTGCGCAAGAGTATAACTTTGGGCCATAGCTACGTGGCTAGCACTTTGGACGTTTGCACTCACCTAACACTATTTCCCATAATGTGGTAATGTTTCATGTAATGTATGACACAAGACAACTATCTGCTATGTTTGCACATTTATTGTTAACTTAGGTTAGACGCGTAAGCTTGAGTAAAACATGAATGCTATGCAGACATAAAAGTGATCGACTGTTGTGTTGTCTCGTTCTGGCTCTGAATGTCCGGTGGCAAAGGGGGCCGACGAGACACTACGGACGATTTATTGGTTCCGGGCGGCATTGAGCCGTGCCATTCTGTTTATTACTGTGGGGGACGTTCGCGACCGCCGCGATCTTTATTCTTAACACCAGCAATAGGGTGTACTATTTAGCAATCTCTTTTGATATAACTGCTAGGGCATAGGTCACATCTGTATGCTTGTGATTCAGGGTCTGTCTTGTCTTCCTGTAGTAATTGATTGTTTATTGTTTCCCTGTCTATGTGAATGGTGCTGGTCGCCAGGTATATGTACCCCTTTGTTTCATTTGAAGTCTTGATGTTGTTGGTGATGCGCAACGTGAGTGTTACGACCCTGTAGTTGGAAAATAGTCACCTGTAAAAGCTATTGGAGTTTTTGAAGAATGATTGCTAGGTTTTTTTTTCTTTATTAGTTAAGTAATTTTCCTATGGACCCCTCTGCTTGTGTTGTATTCAAGCCACGTTATTAAATTTTTGGTCCATTCTCAACCACTGCCTCTGCTTTCTTGGCCACACCCACTTTGATTGAAGGTAACTCCGCTCGGTACCGTGACACGGGTGAATAAGGCGAATAGGATTCACAGCTCCAGTGGTAACTAGTGATGGGACAACCGACTCTTATACACAAGTCGGTTCAACCGGACGGTTGTTGGTTGGCCTACCGAGTTAATGGGGGGGAATGTGGGGTTATATCGCGCGTTACTTCCCCCGCCATAGTCGCTCCAAGCAGGGACTGATCATGGCTTGTGCCAAGTGTGCACGTGCACAGGGCCTCGGATTTAAAAAAAAATTGCCATGAATTTAGGCTAGATTATGCCCGGTGCTTCTGTCTGTTAATTTGCGGCACAACTGAATGGTGTTATGGACCGAAAGAAAAATAAACTAAATGTTTTCCTGATCAATAAATACTTCTTAATTCATAAAATATAGAGGCATAACATTAGGTGGAAGTGGTAGGCTATGAGTGCTCATTCAATGTGTATGCGTGTTTGCGAAAGTGAAACTGACCCACTCGTGGGTAGGTGAATGAAGTGGATTCCTGCAATGTTCATGAAAACAGCATAGCGATTGGATAGCCTAATAAATCACGACTTGTTGTAGGCCTAACAGTAGCTTATATCATAGCAAATAGCCTATGGCGATGCCGATGACAGATAGGCCTACACTTATTTCACTCGTCTCGCTGGACTGAGCGCATAATGTGGGCTGTTGCGCAAAGAAATTAATTAGGGAGATGATCTGCATCTCCATTTACCAAACGCTATAGTTTTGCTAACATCTCCACTGTTAACGTGAAATATGTCTCCATGCAAGGTAGTGTCAAGCAGCAGTGAAGTGAAAACCTTATCATGCAGGTAGCCAATGTTCACGTCAGTTAGACAGAAAACGGGCCCTGCTTGCTCTGTTAAAGTTTGTATGCCCCTTCCAAACTGCGTTAAAAGGGTATATTTAACAGCCAGAATTATGAAATTTTCCCGGGGGAGACACCCCCGAACTCCCTGTAATATGATCAGCACCACCTCTCACAAAATACTATCAATATCCCTGCTACCGGTCCGTCAGAAATATGACAACTGTTGTCCGGTCCGTTAAGTGAAAAATGTTGCTGTAGACTGTTTGGACAGCAAAGAGAGATTACAGCCTAATAATAAAAACAGCTGCTGGAATTCATTTCTGTGTTGGCCTGAGTTATAATATATGACATAATGTAGTACATTTTCATTGTGTGAAATTGTGCACCAGCCTGCACAGCGACAGCAAAGAGAGAAGCGCTGGCTGCACATGCACGTCACTTGCACGCGCATGCGCAAACGTGCCCGTCGCGGTCGGGGGGGCTTTTTTGATATTTGATATTTACATCTCCGTTACAAGACCTATGTAGGAGTGTTTGAATGAGGTCAAACGGTTCAGCGGTTTCAGTCGCATTAAATGTCAATTTTGGTTGGAAGAATAAGAAGAAGAAGACCAGTGATAACAGTCCATTGCATTTACATGCAATGCAATAACAGCATATGTCATCTTTGAAGTAAGTTGCATATCCCTTGCCATTCACTGACTGTGACTGTAGTTGAGGAGAGGGAGGTTGTTTACTCATGAAAAAGGAGCACATTGCCATTGTCACGTGATACCAGCACAACAAATCAGGGAAGGAAACATGAACTTGTATGTCTTCTGTTTCAGATGGTTCCGTAATTCCATCGTCCACACTCGGACACCACGGCTTTGGCTGAAAACGAACGAGGGTCGCCAGTGAATCCAAAAATCGTTCCGTTTCGGGAGCTCCAATACGATGGTGTAATGTGGACAGGAGGCCGAATCGTGACAAAAGTCTTTCGGATTCAAACACAAACACGCTATAGTGTGGATTTAGCCTTAAAAACAACCTTGTTACACACAGAGTAGACAATGTAACAAAACATTTATCGTAACACCCCCAATTATCACCACTGTTGTTCAGAAATTCTAAAACAACAATGTTTTTTAAAGGTCTCATTCACCAAGAAACCGTTTAATACTTGTTCCTTTCGAAATACTATAGCTCACTCCAAGTTGCATATGCATGCTGCACGTGAAAATGATCTTCTACCCCCATTGTCCGCATTAGCCAATGAAAGAAAATACACTGAAAAACAAGCGAATCAGAAAGAGCCCTTCCCTGTGACGCCGCAGGGAAAACAATTATTCATGGCCTCGCCCACCTTGGCTTGTGACCGCCCACAGGAAGACAGGAAGATTTTGCAGCCAGAAGATTGTCTCTCTGCAGCTATAGGAGCTAACAGCAAGTTGCTAACATGGCGGAACAAATTCGTGCCTGTGTTATTTGTGGCAATAACACATCAATGTTGCATGTCTTGCCTTAGAAAGAAGAGTTGAGGAAGAAATGGTTGGAATTTATCGTTGGAACACCACCACCGAAGTATATTGCAACATTAGTTCTGTGTTCCAATCATTTCGACCACACTCACTGCCTGCCTACAGTTAGAAAGTGGTTTTGCATCGATGTTCTGAAAACCTGGATCTGTACCGTCAAGACGATCAATCACCAGCTCACAGGCTGTAAGTACAAACAAACTTTTCCACCTGACCTAACGACTGTTACAAAATAGCATGTTCATATTCTTCACGTTAGCATGCATGAAAAGGGCACAAGTTAGGCTTAGGCTAGCCTATATTACAGGAAGCTACACCAGGCACGTAATGTTGTTCGCGACGTGTAAAATCAGAGAATGTCTAATATGAAGGGCTCTGGTAAAATCCATTAAAGGAATGGTCTATTTTTTTTAACGTAGCCTACAGGCCACTAACGCGCCAGGTGTAGCTACTTTGATTAGGCCTATTGGAAGCTAATTGTTGCAGAAGGCGCAATGCGAACGGAATGCTTCAGTTACGTGCCTGGTGTAGCTACAGTACACTCATAAGAAACACATGTCCGCACTACCCAGAGATTTAGCTTGTTGAACCTATAATCTTCTAACCTAAGCGTTAAACCACAAATAATAATATTGGCAACAATATCTTATGCTCAACTAAGAACGGGTATTGTTCTAGTCTAAACAGGGAAAATCAAAAACACAATACCCGTGCACTATTAGGCTAAGTTGCTATCACTAGAGCTCAGGTATTTACACTTCAGTCTAATTTATGTCTTCTTGCCATTATTACATTGGCCTTTGTAGGCCTACAATGATGTTTTGTTTGATTACTTGCTGTTTACTTAGTGTTTTGTATGTCTTCCAGAGCACATCCTCATGTCGGGCTACACAGCTTTCTAGCCTACATTCATCACGTTAGAAGCAAAGGTTTGTGATCTAACTTTTATTGTTGTGCTAGTTAGTTTCTAGAAGTCTTTTTCTAGTAGGCTAATACAGGTTCTTATGTGCTCGTCAATGTTTGGGAAAGTCAATTCATGGGTTTCATCAGGTCACTTTCCTTCCACAGGTGTATAAAATCAAGAACCTTTATGAATGCAGATTGCATGGTGCTTGCTTAATACACCTGCAAATGGACCTGATAAAAAGAAACCATGCATTGCATAACAGATAGAATTGATATTACTGAATGTCTTCTTGTGGGTGTGCTACTTAGTACATCCTACACCTTACAACAGTCACTAAAATATTTTTGTTTCCATTGTGCCAGTACAGTTTTGTGTGAGATGGTAAATGTCCTGTGTACTATTAGTATTTATTTACTTTAGGTACCCAAACAGAATACTTCATGAAAAGTGTGAGTATTGATACAAGCACTTCGGATACACCATGGGCATGGGGGCCTGCTACCTCTACTCCCATCAAGCCTGTTCATCCAAGGCCAGCTAGAAGACCTCGGGTTGATCAAGAGGAGGAGGAGGAGGATGAAAGTGACATCTCCACAATAACACCTGATGGCTCCACCTATGGCCCAGCGCAATCAATGAGCAATGTAATAGAATCATCACAGCCAACAAATGTGTTTTGTGTGTTGTCCCTTCGGATCCCCAGGACAACACAAGCCGAAACAACAACTCAGACCTTTTTCCCTAAATAATCCCAGCACCATCTTACAAAAGATCTGTAGGCCAGTACTTCTGTAATTCTGTACATAGTTTGGATGTTCTTGTTTTGTGTTTGCATTATTTTAATAGATTGCAATATTACTATTTGTCAGTGTTTCTCAAACTTTTTCAGACCAAGGACCACTTAAACAATAATAATTTAAACAAAAAAAAAGCACAGACCACCTAGCAAAAAAAAAAAAAAACAGTAGACCTACTTCAACATTATATTACACAATAGGCCTTCTCACTGAACCACCTTGCTTATTGTCTTTGCACCTTGTTTATGGTGTAAGAGGATTCATATGACTTAAACTGGCATAGGTTACATCAGTGTTGCAGAACTGTTTGGATTTCCATACAAGTTGGTTCAATATTGCAAACAACTCATTTATTATATTTTACCACATCTACTTGTGGTACCCTTGAGATAGCTTGCAGACCACACTTTGAGTACCACTGATGTATGTAAATATAATAAAGTTATTTATTGAAAATTGACCTGTTTTGTATATTCGTTTTAGGAGTTTCATCAGTTTTTGTCCCTTTTAAGCTAAAGGTATCTTACCTCATATCTTCTGTCTCACAGGGGGCCATAGTCGAATGTTTAGTGCATTTTGAAGGGAGTACATTATGTTAAGGCAGACTGGTTCTAATCCTGGGTACAGGGTCATACAGACAACAGGGGTACTGGTGTAGCCCATTTTTCTAACCGCATGAGCAATCTCCTTACGAAAAAGTAGTATAGGAATCTTATAGTATTTTGGGACAAAATATTATAGTAATCTTATAGGAATACAAAAGTATTTTGGGACATACTGTAGAAGTACTACTAATAACTGTATAATATCCTGTAACCGCTATAGTTGGGGCACCCATTGAGTTACTAGCTTTTCCTATTATTATACTTCTGACATTGAAGTCTATGGCAGTCCATAGAACGCCTGGCTAAAAAGTGCTGAAATTTGGCAGAAAGTTTCGGGACACTCCACTGACCACTCACGCTCATTTATGGATCTCTAAACCCAGCCGTCTAGCGCCACCAACGGGTCAAAATTTGGTCGAAAATTGAACCGCTGGGTCGAAAGTTATGAAATTTGGCACACTGATTCAGCACTATCCCATGATCACTCTGACCAATTTACAGAACTCTATGCCCAACACTCTAGCGCCACCAATGGGTCGAACCTGGACTGCATTCACGCATGTGACCATTGAACGGTGCATCCGATTTTCACAAATCAGGCACTGTTGGAATCCTTGAAGTTCAATGACTCCTATTACGTCACTTTCCGCCATATTGGACCTCTGCCATATTGGATTTAATCCAAACTCTACGAAAAGTTTCAGCGTTCACAAATTTCATCCGATTTTCACGGAACTTGGCGGAGATGATCTTCCGTCCGAGCCGCACAAACGATACTTTTCAGATTGTTTAATTTCATTTTTGTTTGCCCGTGACAGCCAATCAAATATGGAGATGAAGCCGCCAAACAGGAAGTGGACAAACATCTAGGTGACGCTTTGAGTAAACATAACAAAACTCGATACCATTAGTCAGGACACTGTCCCAATCACTCACAGCAATTTTTAAGCATATTTTTAAGCATATACATTGAACGCACTAGTGCCGCCACCAGTTCAATGCTGGACATGCATTCATGCTCATGATCCTTGACTCTTTGTCTGTTTTTCACAATTGAGGTAGTGTCTGAATCCTTGGATCATACAGAGTTCATCGACCCCTATCCTATCACTTTTTCGCCATATTGGACCTCTGCCATATTGGATTTAGTCCAAACTCTACGAAAAGTTTCAGCGGTTACAAATTTCATTCGATTTTCACAGAACTTGTCAGATGATCTTCAGACCGAGCCGCACAAACGATACTTGTCAGATTTTTTAATTTCATTTTTGTTTGCCCAGGACAGCCAATCAAATATGGCGATGAAGCAACCAAACAGGAAGTGGGCTAACATCTCGGCTATGCTTTAATGTATGAAGTCCAAACTTGGTACAGGGACTTGGTATCTGATTGTGAGGACGCACTAGGAAATTGGCATCATGTGGCCCCTATAGGGGGCGCTGCAATACAGGAAGTGAGCTCCTATCTTTGCAGCGCTTTGATGTATGAAGTCCAAACTTGGTACAGGGACTTGGAACCTGATTGTGAGGACACAGTAGGAAATTGGCATCATTTGGCCTCTATAGAGGGTGCTGTAATACATGAAGTGGGCTCATATCTCAGCAACGCTTCATTGTATGAAGTCCAAACTTGATACATGGATATATTAGCTGATTGTGAGGACATGCAAGGAAAGTGGTCTTATTTGGCCGCTAGCGGTGCTGTAATAAAGAAAGTGAGCTCACATCTCAGCAACATTTTGGTGTATGAAGTCCAAACTTGGTAGAGGGACATGGTAGCTGATTGTGAGAATGCACAAGGACATTGGTGCAATTTGGCCTCTTGCTGTGAGTGCTTGCTCATGCCATGGCAACGTCATTCCTGCTATAGCGCACTGCTAGGCCCCCGCATTGCTGCTTGCAGCTATATTTTTTCTATAGTAGTCTTATAGTACCTATAGTGTGTCCCAAATACTATAGTATTCCTATAAGATTACTATAATAGTTAGTCCCAAAATACTATAAGATTACTAATAGTACTTTTTCCTAAGGGTCATACGTAACAGAAAACAACTTGAGTAGGCTAACCTCTGCCAATGTAGGCTATCAAGCCATAGTTGTCATTACCGGAGAAGTCTTGCAGCACACATTCTCTGCTTCTCTAGGCATTCTGGTGCAATTCCAGCAAAATATAGCTAGGTAGGTGTGTTTGCATTTACATCTATATATATATTGGGCTATGACCAAGTAGTCTTTCAAGTATCATGGAATTCAAACTATAACTATCTATTCCGATAGCATACAATTAGCAGGGTAGGTCAGTGGCTGAACTGCATTTAGGGTGCTTATAACCTGTGTTGTGAAGTAAATATCTACTAGGAAGATTGCAAAGACTTTTGACTGTGTAAAGAAATAGGTCTTCATTTTAAAACGTTTCCAACTGTTTATTACTTGAAAGCAAAATGACGATTGCCACAAACATTTACCTCTTTTAGGAGAAATTTTAAGCTGACATGCAATTGTTACCATTCTATTAAACCAACGTTCAGTTGTATTGTAATGTTGTATCTCCGAAGACATTTTGTGCAACAGTTTTGACTCGAGTTTTAGCCAGGTTTTAGCACTGTAAAGAGGACGCACTGGAGGGAGCGTCGCAGTACTGTCAAGAGGCGAGGTCATTAACATATCATGAATATTCATGGTAAGAGGCAAATCCTGTCGTTTCTCCCCTCCCACCTTCCCCACCAAACTAGAACAGCATGAAATAGATGCAGGAGAGCATTTTTTTCACCAAAACCGGCTCACAGGGCATTCATTAATACTAGAGACCACGGCAAAATGAATTAAAAAAAACGATGAAATGAGACCTTTAACACTTCAAAATAACATTTGCTAAATTAACCTTACATTTTTCAGTAGCCATAGGTGTGTAGATTTGAACAAAATCTGGTTTGGTTCTTAAAGGGAGCATTTACTGCCTGAAATATCCGATCAATGCTTTGGTGTGGATGTAGCCTTGCTGCAATAGAATAGCCAGAAAAAACATGAGCACAACACCAGCACAACATGACCACTACACCAGCACAATATGAGCACAACACCAGCACTACACCAGCACAATATGAGCACAACATGAGCACAACCAAAGCACACAACACCAGCATAACATGAGCACTACACCAGCACAACACCAGCACAACATGAGCACTACACCAGCACAACATGAGCACAACACCAGCACTACATGAGCACTACACCAGCACTACACCAGCACAACATGAGCATAACACCAGCACAACATGAGCACTACACCAGCACAACATGAGCACTACATGAGTACAACGCCAGCACAACATGAGCACTACACCAGCACAACACCAGCATAACATGAGCACAACACCAGCACAACATGAGCACTACACCAGCACAACACCAGCACAACATGAGCACAACACCAGCACTACATGAGCACTACACCAGCACAACACCAGCACAACATGAGCACTACACCAGCACAACATGAGCACAACACCAGCACTACATGAGCACTACACCAGCACTACACCAGCACAACATGAGCATAACACCAGCACAACATGAGCACTACACCAGCACAACATGAGCACTACATGAGTACAACGCCAGCACAACATGAGCACTACACCAGCACAACACCAGCATAACATGAGCACAACACCAGCACAACATGAGCACTACACCAGCACAACACCAGCACAACATGAGCACAACACCAGCACTACATGAGCACTACACCAGCACAACACCAGCACAACATGAGCATAACACCAGCACAACATGAGCACTACACCAGCACAACATGAGCACTACATGAGTACAACACCAGCACAACATGAGCACTAAACCAGCACAACACCAGCACTACATGAGCACTACACGGGCACTACACCAGCACTACACCAGCACAACACCAGCACTACATGAGCACAACACCAGCACAACATGAGCACTACACGGGCACTACACCAGCACTACACCAGCACAACACCAGCACTACATGAGCACAACACCAGCACAACATGAGCACTACACCAGCACTACACCAGCACAACATGAGCACAACACCAGCACTACACCAGCACAACATGAGCACAACACCAGCACAACATGAGCACAACACCAGCACAACATGAGCACAACATGAGCACTACACCAGCACAACACAAGCACTACACCAGCACAACATGAGCACTACACCAGCAAAACATGAGTACAACACCAGCACTACACCAGCACAACATGAGCACAACACCAGCACAACATGAGCACAACATGAGCACTACACCAGCACAACACAAGCACTACACCAGCACAACACCAGCACTACACCAGCACAACATGAGCACTACACCAGTACAACATGAGCACTACACCAGCACAACATGAGCACTACACGAGCACAACATGAGCATAACACCAGCACAACACAGACACTACACCAGCACAACACCAGCACTACACCAGCACAACATGAGCACTACACCAGCACAACATGAGCACTACACGAGCACAACATGAGCATAACACCAGCACAACACGGGCACTACACCAGCACTACATGAGCACTACACCAGCACAACACCAGCACATCATGAGCACTACACCAGCACAACATGAGCACTACACCAGCACAACTTCCTCTGGGGATCAATAAAGTATCTATCTATCTATCTATCTATCTATCTATCTATCTATCTAACACAAGCACTACACCAACACAACACCAGCACAACATGAACACTACACCAGCACAACATGAGCATAACACCAGCACAACACGAGTGTAGTGCTGGTGTTGAGCACAACATGAGCACTACACCAGCCCAACATGAGCACAACACCAGACTTGAACATGCATGCACACACACACACACACACACACACACACACACACACTGATTCCTGTGCAACATATTTGAAGAAAGTAGTATGCATCAAAACACAAACACATATATCTCAGTCACACTCACACACACACACTCTTGGATAGAGTTTCCCATAACCCAAATCATCCCTAATTAAGAGAGCAATATGCCAAGTGTGTGTGTGTGTGTCAGAGATGGGGACTCAAGTCTGAGGCTCGGACTCGAGTCAGACTTAAGTCGCAAAAACAGTGACTTCAGACTTGACTTGTGTCTCCACTCAAAAGACTTCAGACTTGACTCGGACTCGAGACTCGCGAACAGTCCCATTTGCCACGATGTGCAACGTCACAAATGAGCTATGTGTGCCGCACACTCACAGATAGACACAAATACATTGACAATGGCGACAACAAGTCCTCAAAGAGTTGTGCCTTTTATCATTACTTTTGGTTACAATTACTTTGTGCACAATGGAAATAAGCAGACAGCTACATGCAAGGTGTGTGGCACCAGGATAAATTATGCCGGTTCAACGTCTAATTTCATCACGCAACTCAAAACACACTCAGAAAGATCCATTACTAATGAAAGACACGTAAAACTTAACATATCGTCACAGGTAACAATTTTACCATCGCAAAGTGTTGTGCTAATGCTGGGAACAGGCAGACTGCATCTTTTTGATGTGACATATTTAGGTTAATATTTCACCAGGTCCGAGTGCTAGGGATGTGTTCAGTACAGTAGCAGACGATTAGACTATACAATGTCCAATGTACAGTAAGTTCTGGATGTAAACAAAATTAAGCTAGTTGCAGCATGAGTGGTCTTTTTACTGTCACAAGTTCACATCCACTCTTGGCTGCCCATATTTAGTTTCAGAAATAAAAGAAAGAAACATGATAGAAACGTTGCAGTATAGTTTATAGCACCAATATTGAAACAGAGTTCTTAATTTGTGATTCTTCAGATTGCATTGCACTACATAATGTTATCCTACAACTGGTTTTGATACTGTACAGTATGGGGGGTAGCTACTGGACATGCTTTGAATATTTAACAATACAGTGTTAGGGACAGGTCAGATAGCCAGAGACTTGAGACTTGACTTGGACTCATGATAAAAGACTTGAGACTTGACTTGAACTTGGCCCTCAAAGACATAAGACTTG
>NC_055965.1:19245070-19247570 GCF_018492685.1 Alosa sapidissima | reverse complement strand
TATGAAAAGATGTGGGACAAAGAAACCACAGTCACAATGTGATATCAGACATGATGGTCAAGAGAAAAGGAAGAGATCTGACCAGCTACCAATGACACTAAAACTAATAAACTGACCTATGTGCAAGGAACAAAAACATGGTGGTCATTTGTGTGGGGCATGTAAGACATGAAATATCAGCTGGTGGGGTGCCCATGTGATGGATAATTATTTCCTATTCCCAAGTGAATTAACTACACTTTTGGTGACGTTCACTTCAGTTCACAATACTATAGACGTAGTACAGTCAAACATAAGTGCTATTAGTTATCTGTGTTTTTAACGTGTGACAAATTGAGAAATAAACTTGTGATATATTGCTATTTGGATTAAAACACTATAGTAAGTCTAAGAACATTGACTAATGTTTACTACATAAACTTGATGTAGTAATAGAAAAGCTATGTTTGTTCAGAAAATAAGACAGGAAAAGTAAAAATAACTATATGTAGCAATCAAAAATCTTTATCTTGATAAATACAAGCAATATTGAATGATAAAATAAATCACTTTCAATAAATATAGCTAAGGAACATACACATATCTATGAAATACCATAGGAAATGAATGCGGGTCATTTTTGACCCATGTCTGAAAACTGGATGTAATAAAGCAAAAACCTTGTTTGTTCATAATGTTAAAGAGGAAAAATAAAAAATATGATTTGCAGTGATCACAAACAAGTTAGTTAATGGATAGCTGACCTATTGAAGGATAAAATACATATATTTGTTAAAATATTGCAAATAAAAAGACAACTATGCATGAGTTACCATAGGAAATGAGTGCGGGTCATTTTTGACCCATGTTACGCATTAGAAGGGGTAAGCCTATGATTACAGCTGTGGGGATATCATGAACCAACCCCACAATTATGGTGACATTGCTTTTATACAGCACTTCCACTATCAACTCATTTCTAACTAAGGAGCGTTTTCACACCTGGTTTGTTTGGAGCAGTTGAATCGGAACGTGGAACGTTTCCCTCCCAAAAGATCTGTTCGATTGGGTTTATGTGAAATCAGCAATCGCACTCTGTTTCGGAACAAATCAAACGGACCGCTTGGAGGAGGTGATTTCAGCTTGTTTCGAGTACAGTAAGAAAGCAGTTGGGCGTGTAGCGGGACAACATTGTAACACGACATGCATGTTTTTTCTGCCAAAATCAAAACGATATTTTATTTGTCGAGCCTTTCCTTTGTATGTCCAAATAAAGCTCATCATTGAATTGATTGAATGCATTATGAATTAAAAAACAGTGCAAAAAAGTGGGTCGACCAGTTTGTGACAGCTATTGTCTTGGGACACTAGTGTGCTAACCTGATTTAGTAATGTGCTATTAGATAGATAGATAGATAGATAGATAGATAGATAGATCTACGTTATTCCCTTCAGGAAATTCAAGCGAAACAAACACTAAGACACGGAGCTACTGAGTAGGCTGCCACTCTTGTCGGCGCCGGAACCGGATTCTTTGACGCTTGTGTATGGTGTTATGAGCAACGTAATTCAGGATTTAAAAAAAATAAAATAAAAAAAACATCTTTAGCCTAAACATCCAGTGCTATCAAAATGACAAACCTGGAGCTGTATAAAGACGTTAAATGTTTAATTGTTATTTGGGCCGATGAAGAGATGTCCACACAGGAAAAACCCAGCTGTGTTTAAAGTGTTACAGGGGGTAGGGGATAGTGTCTTTAGCCATCCAATGTGACCAATCAAAGAACAATTTCATGGCGCATGGGTTTGTTTGTAGAGAAAAGTTTAATCTCACATGGGTTTGTTTACATCATTTGTTCCGCTCTAAATGCTGCCATGTGAACATAAAACAAACTCAGGGACAATGGAATTTTTTTTTATCGATTCAGCCCATGATTTGGAACAAAATAGGTATGAAAGCGCCCTAAGTTAAAACACATCCAAACATGTTCTTAGGGGTAAATTTTGAATTTGTTCATTCACTCCCCCCCCCCCCCCCCCCCAAAAAAAAGTTCATGTTGTTATGATGTTACTGGTGTTGGTAACAGGATTTCTGTTTTATTTTGTTGTTGATGGTTTATTTGTTTCATTGGAGATGTTGTATCCAAAGCATGTCTGTCTGTTGCTTTTCTCTTATTTGTCCATTGACTTTCCAAATAGCAAACCAAAAGCACATGAACACACAGTCCCTCACAGTGCACACACACACACACACACACACACACACATACACACACACACCCACACACACACACAAACAAGTGGCAGATGGGGTCTGTCCACACCCCTTAGAACTGGCTTTAGTTTGTATAATTAAGCCCATTGATACACTCACAGATGCACACACACACACACACACACACACACAAACACAGAAGTTCTCCATCTTGAGCCAACAAAGGCCACGCTGCCTCCACAGCCCCATAGTGTCAGGATAATTAATGGGTTCCTCCGTGACACAAACAAGCTTTTGACTGCTCAG
>NC_055965.1:19235070-19237570 GCF_018492685.1 Alosa sapidissima | reverse complement strand
CAAGGTTGACAAAGGTTAACCTTGTGCCAAACCGCATACCTTTGTCTTGTATCAGCTAACTACACGCTCAGTTTCTGCCAGTAAACAATTTAGAGAAGATTTTTCCCTGACATATTTTTCCTGTGTACAGTGGAAACATTTAAATTGAAAACTAACCGCAACCGTCTTTCTTTGTGGGTGGCTCGTAACTTAACACAGGTGTCTCTGGCATCGGGATACTTCGAGTTGCAAATCCTGGCAATGCAGAACGTCAACGGCGAACTCCAAAGTGGCTTATGTTGCGATGGAACGCGGGACGCCGGCGACAGCAAATGTTCAAAGGACGAGTGCGATACATACTTCCGAGTTTGTCTAAAGGAATACCAGTCACGGGTCTACGCAGCTGGACCGTGTAGTTTTGGCAGCGGATCTACGCCCGTTATCGGTGGGAATACTTTTTCGCTGCGGACGGGAGCCAGGAATGACAAATCCCGGATTGTTCTGCCCTTCAGTTTTGCCTGGCCGGTGAGTAGAGAACGTTGCCCCATGTTGGGGCCCTAACATTGACTTAGATAGATAGATAGATAGATAGATACTTTATTGATCCTCAAGGGGAAATTTCTCCTTCCCCATCAGTGACATTAAGCAGAACATGCCCGGCGTATCGTATTAGTCTACGGATAACTTTAAAGTGTGTCTGTTAATGCAATCAAGCGCAAGTAGGCCTAATTAACTGGAAATCAATAACTTTACTAAGTGCATCGACTAGGTTTCGGATGTGTGCCATGATATGTGCTATCTGCTTGGTGCGCATACAAATCTCACTTGAAGTTGAATTGTGTAGTTTTTGCTATTTCAAACATTTTCTATGGACTTACAATAATGACATTTTGTTCATTCCACGCATGCTGCTTGTATCTGTTTAGCTAGTAGCCTAATTAATTCATTCTGGACATAAAATGACAATAACTGTGTAGCAATTTCACACAATTCATCGATATAGTGGGACATTTTATTTTCACTGTTCTCTCAAAATTGCAATATTGTGGTAAAGCTGGTTGTTTTGGGCGGCAGATATTGTACCTTTGTACATATACTATTATATGACATATTCTTTTACTGCAATATCATTATGTAAATATGAGGGATCTTTGACACTGTGTCAACATCCACCACGACGCGCAAACCTCCGGCAGTGGCGGTGGTGTCCTGTAGACCGCGCGCATTCCATTAACTTGACGTTTTGATCAGGAGTTAATCACTGTTGTACGTGGCCCCATAACGCAACTGTGTCTGCGTGGTGTGCCAAAAGCCAAGCGGACAGAGCATGTTTGCGTGCCCCCTCCACCCCTTGCAAAACCAGTGGCCAAGCGCACGGGCACTGCAAATAATGGCAACCGTAAGAACGTCCAGCAATGCGACTGGACTAATAGGACGGGATGTTTGGCGGGGGGTGGCACGCGTCTGTGACAGACGGAGGACTCCGTTTAATTCAGCTAATTGGCACAAGGCAGAAAGAACTTGCTCTTGATTAACACAAAAAGCTGTGTATTTTGTGTGTTTGTCCACTTCTTAGATTCAAAACACACACACACACACACACACACACACACACACAAACACAAGCACACACACACACACACACAAGTTCGGGGGAAAAGTTCTAGCACACGGAGTTCCTGAATTACTGCGCCAGACTCTGAACCCCCTGGTCGTTTTTGCGTCCTCCCCCCTCCTCCGAACGGCAAGAGCTGAATGAGCCGATTGTTCGGCGCGCATTTTGTTTACTTTCGCAACCCCGAAAAGGATTAGCTGTCAGGAATGGGTCCATCATGCTAGTCTGATATCCCTATTAAGATCGGTTGCCTGGGCTTCAAAGTCCCAAGTATGTAGTTACGCCCCGTCTCTCCCCTCCCTCGGCAACCCACACTCCCTTCACCTTAATTGGGAGTGAATTTGTCCGTGGCAGCCCCCCCCACACACACACACACAGAATTTGAAAGGGGAATTTAATAAGACATTGTCATCTTGCATGCTTTCTTTTTCGAGTGAACCTTACCTAGCAATATTGAGGCTGCACCACTCAGTGCTACGCCTCAGGAGCACAGCAGCGCACAAAGGCTCGACCAAGTGTGGAGTCCAAATGTGAGTTGCACAAGTGAACTCCAGGAGAGGGTCCGCGCGCGCGTGTGTGTATGTGTTTTCGGTCATATTTTCTTGGCGATTTGCTGACATTTTTTGCTGCCTCAGCTGGCGGTGTTTTGGAGGGAACAATTAGAGAGTGAGGGGGTGGTGGTGGATGAGGAGGTGGTGGTCTTGCTGACTGGCCATAAAGCTGATGGGTGAAGGGAAGGGGATGTTGAATGGGTTGCTAGGAAACAGGCCTCCCACTGTGTGTGTGTGTGTGTGTGTGTGTGTGTGTGTGTGTGTAGGGGGAGGCAGGCAGCTGCTTGGGGAGAGGGGATGTGTCAAGTCTCTCTCTCTCTCTCTCTCTCTCTCTGTCTCTCTCTCTCATTCTCCC
>NC_055965.1:19200937-19203437 GCF_018492685.1 Alosa sapidissima | reverse complement strand
ACCAACACCACTGTTGATTTGGAATGTAGCTTGTATTCCACAACTCCATAACACACAGTGTCCTAGATAGTGTCCTTACAAGTCTACTGCCACAAGAGTAAGGCCATGTCCCAAACCAGTATCACTAGACACCTAGCTAAGTGTACTAGGCTGTTATCCCAAATCAACATTACTTGCCCTAGGTTTCTTACTCACTTTAGTGTCCTAGGTCAAGTCACGTGAGTCAGGTGGTGTCACATCTCAAATGTTCATCACTTACCCCATAGGCCAGTGGTCCCCAAACTACGGCCCGCGGGCCGAATACGGCCCGCCAACTCATTTTGGGTGGCCCCCCAAAACATGTCCGTGGTATATAGCATCTGGCCCGCACGGGAGTACGACATCGTCAAACTATAACCTCCGTAATTTCCCCATTCATTCTCTATGGCGAGTCTTAACAGTACACATGTAATACTCTTTTTGTCCACTGGTGGTTGTGGCGCTGTTTCACGTTTGCCATCGAAAACGGAATGAAATGTAGGCCTACCTGCAAACAATGTAAGAGGCGCATCAGTGCTCAAAGTATTCTAAAAGTTTATCAATTATTTGTTAATAACTAACTAACTTCTATTCAAGTCATATTTCTGGTACTTTCTGGGATAATTATTTCTATTTTTTATTCACACGTTCAAATGTTCACATACAGAGTTCAAAGTTCTCATCAGGTGAGTGAAAGTTAGAATGGTGGTCATTTCAGTTGTGTTTGCCAGCACTTCATAAAACTCTCATAGTTTGATAACTTTAAATTATTTGTAGGATATTGCTTGTTCACAACTTGAGCTATTTATGCAAAGAAACAGAGTCTTTTTATTAGTATTATTTCATTTGAGCTACATTTTACACTGATATGGCATGGTGGCAACATAAACACAGCTAGCAATGGTATTAAATTGCAGTGATGACTAAATGTAATGGAATATTCAACTAAGGTAGACTGCTGTTGTTCACAGCACTAAGTTATTTATGGTTGATATACTCCGAGTCTCTGGCCCTCTCTTAGAGCCAGGCACAGTGAGCTGGCCCTCGGAAGAAAAAGTTTGGGGACCACTGCCATAGGCTGTTTATCGGCATTGGCGCAAGAGTAGAGCCACATTCCAAACCTTAGTCGCTGACTGAGTAGAAGACAGCCAGGAAAGAAGATAGGAAAAGGGAGACAGAGAGAGAGAGAGAGAGAGAGAGAGAGAGGGAATACAAACAAGTGAGGGAGAAAGAGACGTCCGGGGAGGAAGAGAAGAAAAGTGAGAGGGGGAAGAGGAAAAGGGAGGGAGAAAAGGTACGAAAGGCAAACGGAGCAGACAAAGGGACAAAGGGCAGCCAGGGAAACAAACTACGACAATAAGCACTGACCGAGAAAAACAAAATGGGTTGAAGAGTGAAACGAGATGGTAGAGGTAGAGAGCGGAGAGAAACAGACAGATAGACAGAGAGAGGGGTGAGGTGAAGGGGGAGAGTGTGTGTGTAAGTGAGTTTGTGTGAGTGTGTGTGTGTGTGTGTGTGTGTGTGTGTGTGTGTGTGTAAAGGGGATTTTGGGGTGGGGGTTCAGGGAGGGTTTGGGTAGATCCCCAGTCTAGTGCAGTGGGTCCAGCCAGGAGGCTCCTGAGGGGATGGGCAGAGCTTGGCTGAGTGGGCTGTAGATCACTTTAAAAGCCCTCACAGAGAGAGAGAGAGAGAGGGGGAACAGAGAGGGGGGGAAGAAACAGAGAGAGAGAGAGGAAAATGAAGAGAGAGAGAGAGAGAGAGACAGAGAGAGAGAGAGAGAGAGAGAAGTGAGGGAGAATGAGGTGGAAAAAAGGAGAGGGAGAGAGAGAGATAGACTGAGGGTGGTTTCAGAGGGTGGAGAGAAAAAAGCTATGCAAAGCAAAGACTGTTCGAGAACAAAAACAGATAGACAGCAGGGAGAGAGAATGGAGGAGAGGCACAGCAGTAGATAAACACTGGGAAGGAGAGAAAGAGAAACGATAGAGAGAGGGAGAGGGAGAGGGAGACAGAGGAGGGCTCGGCATTAGATGACCTCTCCACTAGTCAAGGAGGTTATCTGGTGCACTGGCAGTAAACTTGAGGCCTACTGTCTGTCAGACCAGGGGCTAGATTAATCACGGGGCCCGGGGCTGTCAGAGCTGTCAGGGGCCTAGCTGTCGAATGACACCCCTACGGCAGTGAGTCTGCCTGGACCCTGGGCCCCCCGCAGCCTAGCTACTCGACTGTACTGACTTATTGATGACAGCTCAAAGATAGCCGATTCATTCTCTGAATTCATGTCTGTGTGTGTGTATGTGTGTGTGTGTGTGTGTGTGTGTGTGTGTGTGTGTGTGTGTGTGTGTGTGTGTGTGTGTGTGTGTGTGTGTGTGTGTGTGTGTATGTGAGAGAGAGAGAGAGAGAGAGAGAGATAGAGAGAGAGAGAGAGAGAGGATTAGTCTGTGTGAGTGAGCATGATTGTCTGTGATCATTAAAAATAAATTGA
>NC_055965.1:19185937-19195937 GCF_018492685.1 Alosa sapidissima | reverse complement strand
CTCAACAAATCTGATAGGAATTTGGCCCGGAGTGAAACGTTTGTCGAATCCTTTTGATTCGGGGATAAATTTGTGTCACAATCGCACAGTGTCTGTTCAGCTTTACACTCCTGGCATGTTTAGAATGTAGAAGAAATGTCTAAAGAATATGGGTCCGTTGATTGTAATGTGGAATTTTAGAATGTTACATTGCTGCTCATGGCATTCTTTTACTAAATTGTTCCAAACTTACCTGCTGAAGTGCACTGGGTTTGGAACTGACATGGGCCTGGTAAGGCATTGACATATCCATTCCAGCTACTATCTGGAAAGGGGAATGTTCTTCTGCTTCTGCTTGAGTCACTAATGGTCCCAAATGAAGTTAGCATGCAGCTATTTTGGGGCTGCAGTCATTTTGAAGCCCCCATTGGATTAGCCTGTGCATGACAAACTTGGTCTTTGTCAGTGGCGGGGTCGGGGATGCTGAATTTATCTATAATTTCTCTTAATTTTTCGGCTGTCTTGTATTGTCTGTTGTGGATAGACTGAGGTCACTTAAGGTCATATAGTCTCATCAGACTTTGGCCACTGGACTTAAACTTGGACTTAACATTACATCATCAGACAGGCAGTAACAATTTCTTCATCTTCATCACCAGACATTAATGAGTGCCAGTCTTCACCCTGTGCGTTCGGAGCCACCTGTGTGGACGAGATCAACGGCTATCGCTGTCTGTGCCCACCTGGCAGAACAGGACCCAAGTGCCAAGAAGGTAGTGGAGCACTACAACACAACACAACACAGCACAGCACAACACAACACAGCACAGCACAGCACAGCACAGCACAGCACAGCACAGCACAACGAAGCACAATACACCACAACACAGCACAACACAACACAACACAACACAACACAACACAGCACAGCACAGCACAACACAACACAACACAACACAACACAACACAGATGATGTGGTACAACGATCCTTTAACGACAAGTCTCTGCTGTTTGGTGTTTCAGTGACGGGACGGCCGTGCATCACCAGCACGCGGGTGGCTGCTGACGCCACCAAGTGGATGGAGGACTGCAACACCTGCCAGTGCCACAACGGCAAGATCACCTGCACCAAGGTAGCCCTATGACACGAAACGCTAATTCCCCCTATGAATAGAAAAACACCAACACAACTTTGTCAACTTTGTTAAAACTATCTTCCTAATAGTGAGTTGTACTCTAGCCTACTGTAACTAGTGGCCAATGACCACAGAAGATGTTTACTGCTGTGTAAGTGCATTCTGAGCACAGTCAGTTTTATTGACCATATGTAGGCTAGTTGGGGCTTTTTCTACATAACAATCCTAAGTCTATGCTGCTCTCTCTCTACAGTTCTTGACACTATTGCCGTTTCCTGCCTATTTGTGTGTGTTTGCTAAATGCTAGTTGGGAACTTCTTGTCTCCACGTTCAACACTTCTATCTTGTTAGCTCTGGCTACTGTCAAACTTTAGCTACATCGCTAACTTCTACCCCTCCTCCCTCTCCTTGTGTCTCCTCCAGATGTACTGCGGGCCCAGAGCCTGCCGCGTCCACGCCAAAGGTCGGTCGGAGTGCCCGGTCGGACAGACCTGTGAGCCCGTGAGGGCCGAGCGTTGTTTCGTGAAGCCGTGCGCCAGCCAGGGCGAGTGCTGGTCGTCATCCCAACGGGGCCAGCTGCGCGCAAAGTGCCAGCCGGAGGGTAACTGTGCCAACGTGACCTTCACCTTCAACAAGGACACCATGCCCAAGGTCAGTTACAAGGTCACAAATCATGCAGATTTTAACATCCCTTCCATCCAACACTGCTGGTTAAAAAAAGTAAATCGTCAGTGTACTGTGTGTACTCCCTGAATTGGAGCCCGAAAGAGAAAACCTTTTAGAAGGTAAAAATGACACATAGCACACAAGTTAGCTGGCTCAACTTCCTTGTTGTCCAACGCTGCATTGAAAAAGTGCATCGTCAGTATTGCCCATTGTCAAGTTAAGATGAAAAAAATGACACTTATTTAAGTTACTCTCAAATCCTTTTCCTTACCATGAAACAATCACAGTCAATGTCTTCCTCACTCAAATCACACATTTGTGATTTAACAACAAAACATCAAAAGTGAAATGGAATGTTTGCTATTATTCAAAAAAAGGAAAACTCCTTGCTCAAGATGCAAGACAAGGCAAGTTTAATTATATAGTGCAAGTCATACACAGAGGCAACTCAATGTGCTTCACATAAAAAAATATAAGAATAGTAACTAATAACAATAAATAAAATCATAAGAGTACCAGGACGTTTTTCCTTCTTGTGTAATATTCTTGCTAGTTGTATTCATGGCCTTTTCCTTTCTGTCATTTGAGTCCGAAAATTGCAACATGGAGTTTAGGTTTTATAACAGTCTAGTCTACTTCACGAGACATTAGTCTCTTCCGTCCCTAGCCTCTGTCTGGTTTCGTTATGTTGTTTGCGGATGAGCTCGGAGAGAGAGAGAGATAGGGGACGGATCACAAATCACGGATCACTATTTCGCTTTTATTGCCCTCAACTGAGGAAATTCCTCTCCACTGTTCATTACAGGCGGGTCAGCAAATACAACAGAAAACACTTTAGGCCTAGTTAGCTCGGCTTGCAGCAGGGGACAGTCTAGGGCAGGATATTTAAGCGGCTAAGCTGACTACGTGTCTTGGCGCAAAAGCAGCAGGCTGTTGCGACTAGTAGATGCCATTGGGGTTTGCTTGTGTTTTTCGGTTGTTGTTTTTTTTAGGAAAAAATTATTTTTTGTTTAATGACTGTGCACTGTTTCCCTGATGTTGCTGATTGTGGTTGAGGTTCACCTCTGCATTCTTGTGTGTGTGTGTGTATGTGTATGTGTATGTGTTTTAGGGCGTGACGGTTGAGCACATCTGCAATGAACTGAGGAGTTTGTACGTGGTGAGGAACCTCTCCTCGGAGTACCCTATCGCTATGAGCTGCGAACCGTCGCCCACTGCCAACAACGAGATCCATGTAGCCATTGTACGTACACACTTTTGGTTGTCCCAGAGCAGGCACTGAAAAATTATAGAGATATGCAAAAAAAACAAACAAAGCATTTATGAGTGTTTGTAGAACTTTTGAACATTCCCAAAGGTCACTAAGCATTGTTAAGTTTGCTTGTGGTTCTCCTGAGGAAACTGTGCTGCAACACACAAGGATTCTTCCATCTGGTTTACTCTTAAGTCGTCTGGCAGCTGTCTTGTAACACAAGGGAAATGATTCCATAAAGCAGAGTTATCTGCGTTAGCCAGGCAACTGCACTAAGTAAAAGTTGAAACAGCATTATTTAACTTAAGTCCTATTCCACATTGTGTTTGTGTCTGTTTGTGTGTGTGTTTACATGTGACAGTTATTGGTTGGAAACTCAATTCAAACTTTAGCTTTGTGGAACAACTCAATGTATAATACCGACTTTAATGTTTGTGTGCTTTGTGTAAAACGATTGTTTATCATTATTTTTAGTCGACAGAAGACCCGAGGAGCAGTCATGGCCCGATCAAGGAGATCACAGATAAAATAATTGACCTGGTGAGCAAGCGCAACGGCAACAGCACCATCATCACTGCCATCGCAGAGGTCCGTGTGCAACGCCGACAGGCCCACAGTCCCACCGGTAAGATGACTACATGCTCCGTCTGTTTCTGTTGTGATGAACTTGTGTGTAACGACATCATGTGGTCTTAGTGCTGATGACTTAGTGTGTGAGGTTGGAATTCTTTGTAGTTTTGAGTAGGTTCCTTTTGCTTTTTGTTCTAAGGATGTTCTTCATTGCTATAGTCATGGCCTGCATGCAACAACAGATACATGACTGTAAACTGAGTAATTCGGTGTGAAAATGCATTAGTAGTCTTTGTGTTGTCCAATAAATAACACAATTAATTAACTATTAAATACTAAGTGTTAAATAAATGCAGTCCATTCTCTTAGTTGATTCTTAGTTGTTTTTTGAAGGATTCTAAGAGGTTCTTTGTACTCAGTCGGTTCTTTCTCTGTCACCCAGCAGACTACCTGGTGCCGCTACTGGTTTCCGTGGTGATCGTGATCTGGGTCCTGGTGCTGGCGTCGGCGTTCCTCTGGTGCGTCCGGCGCCGCCGCAAGCAGAGCAGCCACGGCGGCAGCTCGCCCGCCAACCCGGTGTCGTCGTCGGGCTCTGGCTCGTCGGCCTCATCCTCGCTGGCCACCTCCGAGGAGAACAACGCCGTCAACAACGCCCGCGAGCAGCTGCACCAGATCCGCAACCCCATCGAGAAGAACGCAAACGCCAACGCCCTGGCCATCGCCGTGGCCGCGGCAACCGCCGCCTCCACTGCTGGCACGTTGGCGCCCGGCAAGGACCTCCCGCACGGTGGCGACAAGAACGCCGTCGCCAAGAACGCCCAAAAAATCAGGACAGCGGCGGCACTCAGCAAGCCCGAGGCGGCAGGCGAGCTGTCGGAGGACGAGGAGCTGGCGAGCGGCGGCGGCGACAAGCGTCTGCAGAAGGCGCGGTTCCCGCTGCAGCCCGCGTACACGCTGGTGGACCGCGACGAGAAGAGCGCCAACGGCACGGTCACCAACGCAGCAACCGCCGCGACGGCCAACAAACACGCCCACTGGACTAGCAAGCGAGACAACAGAGATCTGGAGTCACAGCAGAGCTTAAACCGTATGGAGTACATCGTATAGTCACCCAACCCCCCCCCACCCCCACCCAACCCCCACCACCACCACCAAACCCTACCGCACCTTCTGCACCCAGTTAAAGTGTAACGACAGGTGGAAAACAAGGCACAACAACAACGGAGAATGAGTTGGTTGTTAGCAGGAACTAGTAGGGAGAAGGCCTCCCTGGTGTCAGCTCAGGCTCAGAGAGGGCCTCGGATGGTTCCCGTTGGTTCCTGTTGGTTCCTTAGAAACCAAGGTGTCACATTCATGAGAGTCAGAGATGATCATTTTTATGAGCTGAAAAATGACAGCTAAACAAACAAAAACAAACAAACAAATAAACAAACAAGCAAACTCAATCAACTAAACAAAACAAAAAGAAAAAAAAACGAACAAAGTAAAAACAAAGTTTGTTTTAACTTATATCCAGACAAGCCAGCTCACCCTGGCAAACAAAAAAGAAGACAAAAACAAAACAAAAGTAAATTTAAAAGGGGTTGCTGTGATCTGTCAGATCTTCAGATGTAGATTAGCACATCTTCACTGCGGTGCTCGTTTCACCGGGGATAGACGCAGAGTCTGGTTGATCTGGTTTATGGGCACACACTCTGGAGCGCGAGGGGGGTCAACATGCGACTCTCGGCAAGGCCTTAGATCAAGGTCAAAGGTCATATCGACCGGGCTATTAGTGTCAGACAAGCAGTCAAGAGAATAGTGCCTTCCTTACACCTATGCCACAGCAACCATTGGAGAGAGTTTATTATTTATTGTTATGGTTTTTATTATATTATTTCCTCAAATTTTGCTTTTTCTTTCGATCTTTCTTTTTTTCTTTTTCGTTTCTTTAGGCGGGCAGGCCGGTCAATCTGATGGAGTCAAAGTCAGCTGTTGCTGGCATTATGAAGAATTTACATGTCAAATTTAGAATCTTTGTGTAGATATGTACATATTTTTTAAAAATTAATCATTGTGTATATTTGATTTATTAACTTAATAATCAAGAGCCTTAAAAATATCATTCCCTTCTGTGTTTTTTCCCTTTCTTTATTTATATGCCTTTGTTTAGATTGGAAGGTTTGACAGCTTTGTAAGCTTGCGACTTCTTATTTTTGACAGAAAATATTGTTTCAACATTTCGTAAATGCCAAAAGTGTTCTTGAGACAATAGTTTATTTTTAACGATAGAATGGGCATTTGTTTGCCTGGAATAATACACACACACACACACACACACACACTCACACACAATCTCTTTCTCTCTCACACACACACATATACATACACACACACTCACACAGACATGCACACACACACAAGTACACAAACACACACACACACACACATACAGATACCACATGTTTTGTACAATGACTGTTTTGAAACAATTTCTATGGATTGTATTTTTTTGCCAGGACTGGTTTGTAATTATGTATATGTTGATGAAGAGCTGGTTGGGGTAGAGGCATAATTTGGGGGTGGGGGTGACCTTCGACCCCAGTGTAGAAATAAATGTGGCTGCTTTTGGTATGGGAGACCTGGAGAACAATTTAGACAGGAAAAGAACACACATTTTTAAGGGAACAACATTGTACCTGGAATGCAGCGATTTATGTGTGTGTATGTGTTAAATAAATCATTGACATCATTTTTACAAAATGACAAAATGATTCAAACTGAAAATGAACTCTAAATCAAGTGAGGATGAATCTATTATTGATTTCCTCTGTTTGTAAACATAATTTCCATTGAGCAAGAACCATTTAAATACTTAGAACTGAGATATACAAAATTAAAATGCAACAACAACAACAAATGTCCCTATCTGAGCGCTTTTCCCCAGAGGAACTAAATTGTTGATGCGCCACACACAGGTCTGCCAAGCGAGTGGTTTCACCCCCCCGGGGGGCTACTAAAACTGCGGTGCCGTGTGCCAGCTGACCCCTCACCCGAGCGTTCAGAGCGCTTACTCGCTCACACAGAACACAAACCAAACCTTCATAACCGAACATTTGAAGCGAATTTGCCCAGGCCATTTGTTGGCTTGGCTTATTGAGAAATGTGAAGTACAAAAAAAAAAAAAAGCGTTGGCAAGCGTTTCACATTGTGATATTGCTTTTCTGTTAGGGCTGTCACTAAGATTAAAAAAGAAATACCCCAAAGCAATATCTCTGGGCACGACTCTGGAATTTGTCACCTATTGCTATGTAATTCCACAATGGCTTCAATGTTATGGACTGTTCAAGACAGATATCACTTTACATTTCATCTTTAAACTTGAGAATGAGTCCATGTTGTTTCTTGGAGAAGCATTCCTGGCAATAAGTCATGTATTGTTGTATGATTTTTGTTTTGTTTTTGTTTTTCTTGTCATGGAAAGTAATATTTATTAAATATTTTGTATAAAATGAGAAGTGCTGCTTGTGAGTGTTATTGATTTTGTTTGGTTTGGATGGTTAGTACAGGTATTCTTTCTCTCTGTGTGTCTGTGTGTGTGTGTGTGTGTGTGTGTATGTTTATGTGTGTACTGTATATGCTTCTGTTAGTGTGTGTGTGTGTGATGTATGTGTGTGTATGTGAGTGTGTGTGTGTGTATGTGTGTTTGTGTGTGTGTGTGTGTGTATGTTTATGTGTGTACTGTATATGCTTCTGTTAGTGTGTGTGTGTGTGATGTATGTGTGTGTATGTGAGTGTGCGTGTGTGTATGTGTGTTTGTGTGTGTGTGTGTGTGTGTGTGTGTGACCTGCCATGCCCGCTGCAGAGAGAGGAGCTCTGCCCGCACCCACATTCCCTCTGCCACAGTGTAACAGTGTAACAGTGTAACAGTGGTGACTTTGTCTCTGTCTAGACGTCCTAAGGCCACGCGGACCTCCCAGCTGACATGTGAGAGCATTTAGAGATGGACCGAGTCTTCCCTCCCTTACTCTCGCCCTCTCTCTCACACTCTCTCTTCCTCTCTCTCCCTTCCTCTCTTTCTCTCTCTAACGCTCTCTCTCTCTCACACACACACACACTCTTGTCCTTCCTCTCTCTCTCTCTCTCTGGATTTCTCCCGATCTCTTGCTTTACTCTTGGCCTCTCTTTTAATCTTTCACTCCTCTTTATTTTTCCTTCTCTCCTTAATATCACCCCTTTCTCTCCATTTATCTCCCTCTTTCTCCTCCCATCTCTCTTCTCCATGTCTTTCTTCTTCTTTCTCCTGCGTTCTCCCCCCCTCTCCTCTTTTCCTCCTCTCTCCTCTCTTCCTTCTCCTCTCTTCCTCCTCCTCTCTTCCTTCTCCTCTCTTCCTCCTCCTTCTCTTCCTCCTCCTCTCTCCTCTTTTCCTCCTCTCTCCTCTCTTCCTTCTCCTCTCTTCCTCCTCCTCTCTTCCTTCTCCTCTCTTCCTCCTCCTCTCTTCCTCCTCCTCTCTCCTCTCTTCCTTCTCCTCTCTTCCTCCTCCTTCTCTTCCTCCTCCTTCTCTTCCTCCTCCTCTCTCCTCCATAGTCTGCGTGGGAACGGCTGAGCCAGTCTCACATAAACAGCATGAGATGTGCTCACAAAGGCAGCCGGCGCAAACAAACAAGCCTCTGGAGCAACACGTGCCAGACTCTTTCTCTCTCTCCCTTTTTTTTTCTCTCTCTCTTTTTTCTCTCTCCATCTCCTTTCTCTAACCGATGAGGACTTTCTCTCTCTCTTTCTCTCTCTCTCTTTTTTTTCTCTCTCTTTTTTCTCTCTCCATCTCCTTTCTCTAACAGATGAGGACTTTCTCTCTCTCTTTCTCTCTCTCTCTTTTTCTCTCTCTCTCCTCTCTCTTTTTGTCTATCAAGAGATGGAGCGTTTACTCTCTCTTTCTTTCCTTCTCTCTAGAATGGATGTAGGTCTCTCTATCTCCTTTCTCCAACAGATGACTCTCTCTCTCTTTTTCTCTCTCTCTCCTCTCTCTTTTTGTCTATCCAACAGATGGAGGGTTTACTCTCTCTTTCTTTCCTTCTCTCTAGAATGGATGTAGGTCTCTCTATCTCCTTTCTCCAACAGATGACTCTCTCTCTCTTTTTCTCTCTCTCTCTTTTTCTCTCTCTCTCTTTTTCTCTCTCCTCTTTTTTGTCTATCCAACAGATGGAGGGTTTACTCTTTCTTTCCCTCTCCTCTCTACAATGGATATAGGTCTCCATCTCCTTTCTCCAACAGATGAGGACTTTCTCTCTCTGTTTCTCCCTGTCTCTATTTGATCATACAGTTTTGAATGTTAAAAGTAAATAAACGTTTTTGAGAGGTGGGTAAACTCTAATAAGAGGTGGGTAGGCCTAAACTCTATTTCTGAAATTTCAGAGGTGGATAAACTGTGTTTACTCGCGTTTAGCCTCCACTACATCCTAATTTGCGCTCATAGGCCTATTCCCAGCTTCGTAACAGAAAGATAATATTTGACTGTAAGCTATACAATGTAGGCTATAGATATTTTATATCATATATAGCCTACACAACCAAGGGACGGAAGTTATCCTCTGAAAGCAGGGCATCTTCATATTTAGTGTTGCGTCGGAGTTGCGTAAAGAGGTGCAGAGCGCGCACCTGTTTGCTTTTTTTGACTGGCAGTGCCCAAGATCAGATGACAATACGTGAGTTGAATAATGTAGGATAAAATATAAAGGTAAGCCTAAAGCAAACAATAAAGGACAATGTTTAAGCCATTGGACATTATTGAAAGAAAATGATAGCAAAGATATGCAGAATGAATGAAAAATGACCGGCGAACTAGGCTACTTTTTCAGCAAAAACATAGCCTACCCTAAAATAAACGTTAAGTCTACATGACATATCACGCTTATAATTTAGTCCTCTGTTTTGTAGGCTAAATCAGCATATTACCCTGGGTCATATTGGAAACGTACAGTAGCCTACTGTACCATAACGTACAGGATTATATAGGCCTAGAGGTCTTTCCTTCATAAGCTAGGCCTACCCATTTTTTTTTCTACAAAGTAGGCCTAGCTTACTTACAAACATACGAAATGTTGATTATTCACATTACTGCAAGCAAAAAGAATGAAAGCGAGCAGAGGACAATGAACATGGATGCATACGATCTCTTTTCAGAAAGCTTTGCTGGAAAAAACATAATTAGGTAAGCTATTCGAACTGACACATATAGGCTAGTTAACATCAGATGGCATAGGCTAGGCCTATACAATGTTTTCAATATATAATTTTACATAAGCTACAGCTTTTAGGCCATTTATTTCATTAAAACATATGCTAATGATATTGATGAGGGGGTGTTTACAAGGCGGAGACCTAAAACCATCCGGTTGCGCACAAGTTGACGTTCATTTG
>NC_055965.1:19173437-19183437 GCF_018492685.1 Alosa sapidissima | reverse complement strand
CCCCGGCCTCGCAAAAGGACCAAGATGAGGTTTATAATTTCAGCGCGTGAAAAGAAAAAAAATAATAAAGATTGATGGGCGCAAACACAAACGCAACACAAAGGGCACGACAGTGATAAACTGCCATCTGGATTTCACGTCTGGACCTCATCTCCCCTTCATCAAACAGCTGTGTAAAAAATCCTAATATGATCCTTGTTGGCTAGAATTAAATGGGATAGTATAACTGTGTTTGGTATGCCACTTCTCTCCTGCATACATTTGCTGACAATCATACCTTCTGCAAGGCATTACAAGCAAGAAACCAGAAACAAGCAGAAACCATAGAGAAGCACTAGAGATCACTGATAACCATCTATATGGTAGATAGATGGATAGATACTTAGATACTTTATTGATCCCAGGGGAAATTCAAGAGTAGTGAATAAGGTATAAACCCAGCGAAGAGGCCAGGGGCTGCAAGTGTGACAAAAACAGTTCCTTGCCTTAAAGAAGATATTTCATGATTCAAACGGAGAGCTAGGTTTTTGTTTCACTGGGCATGAGTCAACTAGAACTCCTTTTATTGGTTCAAACCACTTTGTTGCTGAAGGGTGGGAACACACACACACACACACACACATTTGACCAGTTTCAAGTGTTTTTCAGGGTTGTCTTCAATGATCAGTAAGCACAGTATCCTTGAATGAAAAGTGTCTTTGTTTCCATAATAATCCTCTATTTGTACATTTTCAGTGGCTGTTGCGACGGGTGAAATCTTAGTGTTGGTTAGTGCTGCAGGCCTCGTTGTTGAAGGGTGGGAACACACAAACACACACACACACACACACACACACACACAGAGGTACAAACAAACACATACACACACACACACACACACACACACACACACACACACAGAGGTACAAACAAACACTCAGACTCTCTCACACACACACACACACACACACACACACACACACACACACACACACACACACACGGTTAGGCCACACACTCCTCTGGTAGTCCGTGACTCACTCCCTGTGCTGCTGGCTTGAAACTGGAGACTTCCACTGGACATGCTGTCAGCGGAGATTTGGCAAAAAGGCTGAATAGCCGCTCGCAGATCGGGTTTGGCAGGGAAAATCACCGGAGCCCTGTTTTCTCACCAAAGGACAGGGGGGGGGGGGCAGTGTGGGGGGCAGCCTGACCGCAGCACCATCAGCTGTTGTTCCATAACAAGACACCAACCAAGTAGGACTTGTTGTCCACATTGGAGCGGTGAGAAACCGTGCTTCTCATGCAACAATTACGCCATTTTTGAGGTGTGTTCTTATAGACAACTAGTTTTTTTTTTTTTTTGTATCAGCTCTAGATTCATACAGATGAAACAGGGTCATGCGAAGGACTGATAGACCTGTTGTTCATCCTACTTGATGATACCAAATTTAGTTTCGTCAAACAGCTTGATCCAATTGTGTCTGGAGCGCTTTGGGTTGCAATCTGGACATAAAAAATGTGGTATACTAATAAAGACTTACTTACACTTGATGGTGCTTTATGCCACCTTACCCTAATGGTACATCCGATGGTGCTTAGGCACCTTATCCTAACCCTAACCCTAACCTTAAGCCATGCCTAACCATAGTGCCTTCCAGGCACCGCTGCCACTGCTGACTTAAAGGCTCCTAAACCTAAACCTAACCCTAACCTTAAGCAATGCCTAACCATAGTGCCTTCCAGGCAGCGCTGCCTTGAAGACAACATTGGGGGCATAAAACACCAAGAAACCTTACTTACTTACAATTCATACTAGGCTTTGTAAAGTATCTTGAGACATGTTCATAAGGAATGGTGTTTTCTAAAACTGATAGTTCCGGTCCTTGATTGTGATTGGCTGAATTGCGTTCGATGCCGTTGTAAAATCCAGCAAAGATACACCTTGACCTCATTTCATTATATATTACTGCGCTACCATAACTTGATACAAAAGTTAAAGTAGCTGCGTCTCGACGTTGCTTGGCAACCATTCAGATAGAGGAAATATATTTCTTGGCGGAAGAATGATTATCTAGGAATAACTCGTTATATTTCTAGTTGCTGTGCCTTTACTTTATGAAACTTTGCCAGGTATTTATAGTAATAGTTTTAGAAAAGCAATAAGCCACTTGAGTCCGTAGGTTACACTGATTCTACAACAGCTAAGGGGAGTTTTGCCTAACAACGCAAAACTCCCCTTAGCTGTTGTAGAATCAGTGTAACCTACGGCCTCTCGGGGCTTATTGCTTAAATATATGTGAAGTTGAATTTAATTTAGTTGTAGTTGTCCATTCTAACACAGCTCTCTCCATGTGGTGATCTTGCACTGTGTTTTATTTAATGTACTGGTATTGTCTATCTGTGTTGTAATCAGGGCTTTGAACCGGTTCAAGGAACGAAAACGAAAACCGGGAACTTTTTGTATTTTACAGGGAACAGAAACGAAACCGGAAACGTTATTATTTTTTATGTTCTGGAACAGGAACACTTATTTAAAAATAATGGTAACCGGTTAATACCGGTTTTATTTCGTTCCTCGTTGCCTAATTAACTAAAATTATTTTCCTGCGCACGTTACCATGACGGCTGTGGTTCACTTCCTGTGTGACATCACATCAGACATTCGCTGACTGAATGGAGAGAGAGCGGTGGATTACAAAGTCTCCACTCCACATCTTAAATAAGAGGTAAATTACGATATTTGTCGACTCCACGTTAATGATGGACTAGCGAACATTTGGCTAAATGGCCTTTCCCCCCGACAGTTGGAATTTGTTGTTGCCCGAGTGGCATAACCACGTGTCTTAATAATGTGGTTACGTTTGTGTGGAAATTTTCTCTTTTAACAATAAACTACACATTTCAAATAATTGTAGGCCTATTTAATTATTATTATTATTAATAATATAATTATTATTATTTAATAATGGTTGTAATATTATTACATTTGGTTTAAGCTGGATGAGAAAGATGTGACATAATTCTATAGCATTAAACAGCTGACAGGAACGAAATTAACCGTTCCGGGAACAGTATTTTTTTGTTCTAACCGGTTCGGGAACGTCAATTTATTGGTGGAACTCATAACCGGAAACGTTATAATTCCGTTTCTGTTCGGAACGAACCGATTGGAAAAAAGCCCTGGTTGTAATACTGTCATCATTTATTATCTTGTGTGTTGTGTTGTTGGCTGTGTGTTTAATGATACCTAGCTGCAACTTAATTTCCCCCTATAGTCAGGGGGCCTATATGGTTTCTGTGGGTTTGAAATGTTAATTTTTGGAAAGTGGTTGGACAGTCTTTAGAGGTCATTGAACATGGAGAAAAATTATGTCTCCATTTTTTTTTTACCTGTTTCAACCCTATTTTTTTTTATTGTATATTTCACTGTAATTAACACCATAAATTTCGCCTAAATCACTGGCTATGTTGAATAAAGTTCACAAAACAGTTATTTTCAACAGTATGATTGTATGTCAGTATTATGATTGTATGTCAAACAATTAGAGATAAGATCAATAACCAATCAGTTTCACCAAATACACATTCCATTGCTGAAAGATAGCAAAAACATAACAGAATCACAGATGAGACCTCGAACAACATTTAATTAATTTACATACAACATATTAGATCTCACCTCCACAATTTCCTCATCAAAATCTACAACTAGTCTACTATTCCTACACACCTTCTTAACCTCCTGAGACCCTGCGTCCTCGTATGAGGACATAACATTTAGGCTTTGCAGGACTTTCTACTTCAATATTCTGAATACATTTCTGTTGCCCTCATATCATGACAGTTATTTGTACCAGTTAGTGGTAATAAAAGCACATTACACTATATTGGGAAAAAACAAAATGGCGTCGATATCAACCTAAATGTTTTATCAGCGGGCACATGACAACTGTCGTCATGGTAAAGTGCCATTGTAATTTATGGGGTTGAAACTTGTTTATTCATGCTTATTAACAGTTCTAGTATGATATGGCATACATTTTTTACATTTATTTTTTATTGTAACACATCAGGAAGCTTTTATCTTTTTTATTACCTCATTTGAGGACATCGGGACTTAAAATGTGTGCTTCCAGATTGCTTCCACATAATAGACCTATGGTGCTAGTTCTAAAAGTTTAGCAGTTTTCAATACACACATGCACACACTCACACACTTTGCATTGTTTGTTTTTTTGCATTTTGCACTGTTGTTTTCACACAGTTTTGTCAACTAAACTTAAAATAGTTTTTTTTTAAATTATATGTTCCAATGAATATGCGCTCATTTTACTAAATAATGCGCTTATTTGTTGTGCACTCATTCTAGTACATAGTGTGCTCATTTTACTAAATTGTCCACTCTTTTTAGTAAATAGTTCACTCATTTTACTAAACTGTGAGCTCATTTGACAAAAATAGCTAATTTTTAGCAAAAATGCTAAATCATGCTCTCATTGTACTAGATTGTGCACTGAATTTAGCAAATGATGTGCTCAGTTTTGTAAATAGCGTGCTCATTTTATTAAATTGTGGGCTCATTTAGCTAAATTGTACTTGCATTTTGTACTTGTACTTGCACATTTTAGTAAAATGAGTGCACATTATATTGATATACACACAAAATATCTTGCAATGACACCTCCAGGGTGCCATACTATCACACACACGCACAGTTTGCATTATTTTGCACATCCTTGAAATACTTAATTACATTGTTTATGTTTTTGTTACTTTAAAAAAAAAAAGTAAAAGTATTTATACTTTTGTTTTACTTTTAACTCTGTTCTATTCCAATGAAATAAAGAGTTACACTTTGTTACACAATGGCGATTTAGTTGTGTTTTATGGTAAAATAAAATAGACCCAATGTCCTCAAATGAGTACATTACTTTTCTCAAAAACTACTTGATGTACAGAGGTGAAATTTATTTAGTATACTCATGAAGCCTTAATAAACCAAAATAACTGAGATAAATAAAAAAATGCATTCAAATTTATACCCCGGGTCTCAGGAGGTTAAGACTGCTCTCCCCTTCCTGGATAATGTTTTGCTCTTGATTATAAATAATTCAATGCTATCAGGGCATGGACCGCAGCCCATTTACTCCTGAAAGGCCTGCTAAAAACACCTATAGAATCCTATGGCATTCTAGACTAAATAACCTTATTTCCATAAGGGTTTTCTGAAAAAATACTAAGAAGTGTCAACGTCTACCAAATCCTTAATATCTAAGCCTCTGTACACCTAGAAACATGAAATAAAAAGCATGTTGCGCTATGCAGCAACAGGCGGGAGATAGAATGTTGCGTTGTGCAGCATCCAGCACAAATGGGCTAAGACATCTGTTATTAAGCCCTCCTATTAAGATCATACCTTCCTAACCGTCAACAATTTGTACAGGTCCATAATAAACCATCTACCCAGATTATGGTAAAACATGGGGTGCCTCATGGCTCAGTACTGGGGCCCCTGTTGTTTAGCAGATGATACACAACTATACCTCTCCATAAAACCTGATGAATTAACCTGTTGTAAAATAACTGCACTGTAACATTATAATCGTTGGCTGATCTGTGATCACCAATCTCCATACTCTCTCATGGACAAAAACAAGAAATGTGGCATATGTCTCTAGTGATGGGTCATTCGCCAGTCCACACATATCTGCCACTGGATACATAGCCCAAAATCTGTTTCTTTTAGAATATGTGTGCCATCACCTGACTAACAGAAAGACACACCTCAGAATATAACTTAACTAGACTGTGCCACCATGAACTATGAAAATGTGCTTGCTCAAATGTAGAAGGCTAGAAGGTCACTAATATCACCAACCATAAAGAACAGAGCACTATGTGCTTCAGGTTATTCAATATTCTAAATTCTATAACTGCCAGCTAAACAGCCAACTGTCACTGCTAGTGTCTCTCTTTCTCTCTCTTACACACACACACACAGACACACACACACACACACACACCTGTCTGTTTGTCTATCTGATCCTTTTACCCTTTCTTTTCTTCACACTTACATAGGCTACTGAAGGCCTTACAGACTTCAGCTGGTACTAGCTATGTAAAAGTCTATTAAACTTGATTTAACAGAGATCTCTGCACTTTGTGCTCTGAGGGCCCTATCATGACATTCTAAAGTGCATTGTCACTCGTCAAAAGTCTATTCAAATTTAGTAGGATGTCCAGTTCACATTGGGAGGGGTTTTGTTATCAAAAGTGGAGCGCATGGCGTAACAAGGTGTTCCTAGGTCTTTTAATCAGTCATATGGGTGTGTTTGGGGCGTAACATCATTTTAAACCAATGAGAATGACATCTGTCATTCCCTTTAACGGCGCAACGCGCGATATGTCAAATAAATGCATCTGTATTTTGGCATTCAACGGCGCATTTGAAGGAGGCTGCTTGCGAGACCGTATGGAATAGTCATTCTTAAACCATGCTTTACTAAAACCTAGCATAGCCTTCACGCATTTGCACTCCTCTATTATTTGAACTCATTGGCAAAGTGAAACTAACTTCACCATGGTGTCAGTCAACGAAAAGACAGTTATGCAGTTACTTGAACTATTGACTGACAATGGGTTACCACCGAAAACATAGGCTGGAAAAAGCAACACTTACCCTATTGCTCAAATGACTGAATAAAACAACATTTATCCTGCAGAGGAGTTGCTTATATCTCGTGACAGTGCGTCTTCAGCTGTGCTCCATACGTGTCTCTGGCCTCTCCCCTAATCACTTTTAACTGTCATTACCAATTTGCAAATGATGGTGAATAACTACTCATCATGAGATGTACAGTATTTCGTAATATCTTTGTTCTAATTATGTTTCCCATTGTAATCGTGCAATTTGTAATGCTTTGCATGGACGTGCGCTGGTGTGCGTTCATGAATGATAGAAGGATGGTGCGTGCACCTGCCAATATGACTGTTGACATGCGCTCTTAAAATAGCATATGAACAACTCGCCATTGACTTCTGACCAGGTTTAGGTGGTGTACAATTTTAGACAACGTGCCAGGCCCCTCCCTAGGTTGTTAATTGCCACACCCCTGGGCGCAATGTTTAAAAAATAAACGTGCAAAATACCGAATTAAACTTTGCAGGGGTGAAAAACGAGTTTTACGCCATGCGCTGGTGTCCAAAATACAGCCTTGAATGGGAGTAGATAAGAACTGGCAGAGCAGGCTAGGCCTACACTCAAGCACACTTATATGCATGAATTGATATTGAAGTATTATTTTTTTTAAGCGGACAATTTTGAGAATTTCTTCTTAAAGAGATCAATTATCAGCCTAAAAATGTTTTATAATGTTGTATTGTTTATGTGGTCCACTTTTGCACACTACCTTGTAGAATATCTTTGCTTTTTGGCACCAAACCCTATGCAATAATACCAGCAATGTGAGGTTTATGGACAAAACACCAAATTTGACCTTTTCTGAATTTGACCTTTGATTTGGGTCCTTCAAAACCTTCAAAAAAATGTTGCTGACATGTTTTTTTCTACTCTTAAGAACCCCTAGAACAAAGATATAATACTCTCCAAAAATTAACATGCGAATCCCACAAGCCCCCAAATTAGACACATAGGCCCCCTACTACTAGGGACTAATACATTTTGACTTGACAGCTCAAACAGTAGCACACCAATGCATAGTGCACAGAGTGCGAATTACCCCACCACCCCTCTTTCTCTCACTCCTCCTCATCTTCTCTCTTCCCCTCTTTCTCTCTCTCCTCATCATCTCCTCTCATCCCCTCTTTCTCTCTCCTCCTCATCTCCTCTCATCCCCTCTTTCTCTCTCTCCTCCTCATCTTCTCTCTTCCCCTCTTTCTCTCCTCCTCATCTCCTCTCATCCCCTCTTTCTCTCTCTCCTCCTCATCTTCTCTCTTCCCCTCTTTCTCTCTCCTCCTCATCTCCTCTCTTCCCCTCTTTCTCTCCCTCCTCCTCATCTCCTCTCATCCCCTCTTTCTCTCTCTCCTCCTCATCTTCTCTCTCCTCCTCATTCTCTCTCTTCCTCATCTCCTCCCTTCCCCTCTTCCTAATCTATTTTCACCATCTCTCTCTCCTCTCTTCGTTTTCCACATTCCTCCTACAATCTTTTCTTAATTTCTCTCCACTCTTTCTTTCCAACCACCTCTCTCATCCCTCCATCCCCACCAGAGTGCGAATTACCCCACCATAATTGGGGGGTACTGCTCCTTCACTTCTTCTATGATCATCATGGTCCATTACCATATCAATCCCCATCGTAATCGCCAAGTGCAACATGTGTTGTGCAACACACATACAAGGTGTAAACATGTGACAAACTGATAATCAGTTGGCTACAGAATATCTCATTGTTATTATATCCAAAAGAGAACTGTTTTGATCAACTCTCAAAAGTTTGAAGTGCACTGAAATACCATTCTAATTACTAGTAAAAGTAATACCTTTACAAGACGCCTATTGCTTATTTCATGACCTATTGATTTGGTTTATTTTTAGATTTCATAAGACCTGGAGGTAAGATCCAACCCTCTAATATAGCCTAGCCTACTGTATAAACAGAAACCAATTTTCCATTATAGTCTATGGTAGTCAGTGTCAAATCAACACAATTGCCTATGGATATGTGAAACCTAAGCAATCTTTAATGTGATTAAGGAGCATATAGCCTACTATGAAAAACATACTACCACATAAGAACTACAGAGCGGTAACCTACAAGAATCCGATAACCAGAATGTAAAAACAATAGGCCTACTAACCAATTAAAAACAAATTCAAATACTAGCATGTACTATTTAGCCTAGGCTACTTGGCTCTTTATGTTTCCACAGGTTTCACTAATGTTATGTAGGCTTAGCTACATCAGAGCCTCTTGTGCATAATAAAAACAACACAGGATCTGTGCCAAACTAATTTCAAAAAAGCATAATAATTTATTCAAGATAAAATGAGAATCAATGGACACCTAGGCTATGGACTGGAGTTCATCTCCTTGGAAATGACAATCGATTTTACCTCACCACAATGTAAAATAATAATAAATGATTTAAATAGAGAATTATCTTGCTAACTAACCTTGGTAACTAACCAAGGTCCACTTTACTAGCCTCAGTGTGTAAGTAAGTAGCAGGTAAGTAGCCGGTAATTAAATGTATGAAGACGTGACATGAGCTATGAAAGAACAAAACACGTTAATACATGAAGGTTGTAAAATAGCACATTTTCAACAAGCTAGACGTCTGCTAGCAACTTACATTTACCCATGCACGTCAGCAGCAAACCGAATTTAGGCTACTGGAGGAATCTAGCGTTTTGTCATTCAACGTCGTTGGGTGTGTTCGAAACGGGTAAAGTTGCTGCCTTTTAAGATATCTAACTGGGGAGCAAGGCAGCAAGTGCGGTTCGAAACCGAAAAAACAAATTCTGCTGCCTTTTAAGATATCTTAGAATTCCCAAATAACGGTCATTTTTGAAGGCAGCATCGATGCACACTTCATGCTGCCTCCTACCCATAATCCCTTGCGGCAACGTCTGAAACAGCTGTGAAAGGTAAACAAACATGGCGGATGACATCGGTAATGGCTGCTGAATCTGTTTAAAATGTCATTTGTATGATCTTATTTTGCTTAGATTTGCAGATTACAGATTAGAAATAAACAATTTACTATCTGATTATGCCATTGTTGTAACCATTAATAGCGTCTGGTCTGATATATCTGCCGGCCGTAAAACTAATTTATACCGTTAGCCTGCTAGCTTACGTAAGCTAATTTAGTTTAACGTCAGGCCTTTGCTAACGTCATACCGTAGTGTTAACCAAAGATTCTAGAGTGCTACGCTCATTTTTAAAAGATGCATTTAATCCAAAGTCATGTCTAGTGAGACAGCTCTCTATGTAGGGAGGGAGGCAATAGGCAGCTGTCTCCCGTTTGGAACACACCCGTTGACACCAAAGATTCT
>NC_055965.1:19063437-19165937 GCF_018492685.1 Alosa sapidissima | reverse complement strand
GTATCCTATCCTGTGTGTGTGTGTGTGTGTGTGTGTGTGTGTGTGTGTGTGCATGTATCCTATCCTGTGTGTGTGTGTGTGTGTGTGTGTGTGTGTGTGTGTGTGTGCATGTATCCTATCCTGTGTGTGTGTGTGTGTGCATGTATCCTATCCTGTGTGTGTGCATTATTACCTCTCTTTTTCTCTTTACCTCTCTCTCTCTCACCCTCTCTCAGTGTGGATTTTAATGGAATGGGAAAAAAACACATTTCACTCTTTATTGTCAAAGTGGGTTAAATAAAACACACAAAACATATTTGTTCTGGGCCATCTCCTATAAAAGCCCAGAACAGCACGGACCCACAGGGAGGAAAACTAAAATGAGATTATCATTTTTGGCACAGTTAGCCTATGTCACTACTCTTAGCTCTCCAGCACTCTTCTCATTTCAGTAACAAATAATTCAGTTTCAGCTAGGTCTACCCCTTCAATTGATCCTATGTTGTGCCATCTGAGATTAGATTCTTTTTTTATTTCTTACAAATCCAACAAATATGTAAATCCATGTACTAGGCATCTTGTTGTCTATTTATAGGATAACTGGTGATGAGTGCAGGACTGTCTGAAGCTAATTGTGAAAGTCAACCTAATTTAGCTCATTATAGTTGTGAATATTTTGTCTGTAGATATTAAATGCATGGACTTTTATTAAAAGAAGAAAGCTATGGAACGTCTACATTTCGGTTAGGGTATATGTCATTGACTTAAAGGAACCGTATGTAAGAAAGGTATTTCAGTTAATCATAAAGGCCCTGATATGTCACTAGACATTAAGTAATCATGTTCATTTCAAATACTTATATCACTGACAACAGTAGTCCGACCAGGATATTGTCATTTAAAAAGTGAAGTTGCAGCCCTCAACTGATGTTGATGTTGTGTTTTGTCATGTCATGTTGTGTTTTGGCCTGATGCGCCACCCTCCACCTATCTACTAATCACAAAGTCAGTAGTGTTTCGGCATCTGGGTTGGCAACTTCGAGTCAGGGGGGAGGGGGAGGGGATACATCACTCTACAGTAATTTGAAAGTGATTGCAGCATAGACATAATATACATAGACGCCGCATCGACCGCTGCTCCCTACTAGCGCTGACGAGATTTGGAGCCGCCATCTTGGACCGGTCATCCACTCCACTCAGTGTAATCTGTTTGGCCGGTGCAATGAGCTGTCAGCACACTTAATTAATCATATCTCACTGAATACCGAACAGATTTTCACGCGGTTTTTTTTGCTGCAAAGGTCATACATGTAGCTATGATACAGGCCACATTGTTCGAAAATACAAAATACAACCAATAGTACGGTAATGTTAAATCTTACTTGTGAAAAGTAAATCCCCCGAGTATGGTCCGCCGATTTGAGCAGGAACATGCTGCACAGTGCTGTCATCTTGTGTTTTCTGCTGCAACGCAATGAGGAGTATGACCGGTCCAAGATGGCGGCCGCATTTCTTGTTTCCAGCAGCCAATGCGGCGTCTATGTATATTATGTCTATGGATTGCAGTACCAGTTTTGGCCACAATCTTACATATGGTTCCTTTAAACCCATTCTGCCACTCCAAGGGCGACCATACTCGGACATAACTACAACCACAGAGGACTACGGTGACCTAGTGGTTTCAGAGCGCATGTAAAAAAAAAAACAGATTTGATAGGTTGTCAGCTGACTGCGGTTATGCAAAGCCAACATTTGAAAATCCCACAGTGGAGAGGGAAAGGCAAAAGGCAAAAGACGCGGAAGAACAAAGCGACATCTTGTGGTTTCAAATGGCTGGTGACTCGATAGTGAATCATTTTACGCTCATTTCAGTGGGCTATTTGCTGTGTAATTACTGCGTGCGTGATTAGCCTGACCTGTAGCCTTGTTTTGCGAGTTGAGAGGCAGGTGCGGTGATTCAATCGATACATTTTGCTTCAGTGCAAGTCTAAAAGACGTCACGTACACTTCCAAAAACTTGAATCCAGTAGGCTAACTTGTTAACATTATTTGCTGTCCGGATGCTCAGTGTATTTTTTTTTGTAAGAGCAACTTGTGATAGGGTCCTGCTGACCTCTTATGGATGTTCTCTCTGGCCTCTTTCCACTCACGCAGCATGCTGTTCCTCGACACACAACTAGGTCAGAGGAACAGGAGAAAGCAGGCAACTCATGAATCTAGATTTTTTTTTTGTAACATGGTTTAGTAGACCTATAGGTTGCAGTCAGATGATTTAATATTAGCCCCCCTTACCACATAGAAAAATTCCATGGCCACGGTCCGTTGTGGGTCTTTGCGAACCCTTCCCAGTTTCACTTTATTATGACCGCCGCGCAGCGAAGCGGCGGTCATATAGGTTTAGTCAGATTTTTTTTTTTTTTTCTTTTTTTTTTTTTAAAAATGAGGTGGTGTAATTGAAGGTATCTGTGACCTAACATAGTCAAAACTGCACGAAATTGAAAGTGTAGGATCATTATGACACCCTCTGTATGCACGCCAAGTTTTGTGGAATTCCGTTCATGGGGGGCCACACAATAAATTAATTTATGTTACTATACACCAACTGGCCTGTAGGTGGCCGGAGACAGTTTTCTGTGAATATCTCGAGAACCGTAGGGCCTAGGAGGTCCACCTTTTTTTGTATGTTGGTCTTAAGGGGGCATGTCAACCCATCCCATTACCACTTATTTCATGTATAGCGCCACCTAGTTAAAAATTAAAAAGCAAAAAATTAGGTGTTTTCATCTCAATATCTCTGGCTGACAAGGTCAAAACTGCACGAAATTAAAAGTGTAGGATCATTATGACACCCTCTGAATGCATGCCAAGTTTTGTGTACTTTCGTTCATGGGGGGCCTTACAATAAAATAATTTATGTGTACATTTAGTAACGTACACCAACAAGGATTCCCGGGACACTGAAAGACCGGGGTACACAAAACTTGGTGGGCATGTACCCCCACATGGATAGCATGGAACCGTCATTTTTCGTTTTCATCTGCAGCCCCCCTGCTGGACTGGACCCCCCGAAAGGAGGGTAGGGCAGACACAGTTCTCTGTGAATCTTTTATGGTATGTTGGTCTCAAGGGCCCACATCAACCTGGCTCATAATCACTCATTTGTGATTTGCCCCCCTCCCCCCCGCCCTGGTCAAAAATGAAAATGCAATATTATTCTGCTTTAATCGCCCCTATCTTCAGTTAAGATGTTCAGAACTGCACCAAATTTGATGTGTATGATTGACCTGGCATTCTCTGGGGGTCTGGGGGTATGCCAAGTTTCGTAGAATTTCATCCATGGGGGGGGCTAAAAAAATTAGGTTATGTGTACATTTAGTGACTGTACACTCATTGGCCTGTAAATGGCGGTGCACACATATAAACATGCACACACACAGGCACCCACATACTATCGGTATTAGAACGGCCGATACATAATTACAAATTCAATAGGATCAAAAGAAAGCCAAAATATTCATCATCATCATCATGGCTGCATTTTCAGTATTGGCGATAAGTAGTCGTTTGTCCACTAGATGGCGCATCGTTGCAGTGAGATGTAATTTTTTTGAAAGTTAAAAGTGTGTTGAAAAAATAATGGACACTTCCTACAAGGACTGTAATTTACCGCAGCGAACATCTAATAAGGATAGGACGATGTTCACATGAAGTGGAAGTGAGGATGAAGTGAGGATGTTTATCGGACATGCTTGGTTTTTACTGCAGGTACGTTAATCTTGTAATATCAATAAGGACCTAGGTAATGTTACCGTTAGCGTTGGTTGAGTGATGGAGGCCCATTTGATTGATTGCATTTGTAGAAAACTATAAATGCGGTTATACCAAGCAAATTGATAGCAGCACTGTTTGTATCTTTCGACTGTCATTTATTGCACGTGCTACAAAATCATTCTGTGCAATGGAAGATTTACCAACGTTACACCGGTCTGATACAGTTTTGCCTATACATGCGTGAGACTGAGACGCCTGTTTATTTTGTTTTAAGTGCGTGCAGGGTGTGAGAGGGGAATCGATGTGCTTTGATTCCAGCTTGGTAGTTGTAGTCTGTGAAATTAAAAAGCACGTGTGTGTGAAGTATCCAATGACACCTTCATTTCATTATGGCTGCTTTAGCAACACACCTTAAGCTACTGTGTAGTGGGTCCCATTTATAAGTGGCTACTTCATTCGCGCTTTCCTTGACTCATGGAACTGCGTGAATGTTATTACAACTTTTCGCCACGATATGGCAGTTTAAGTCCGCTTGATACTGTAAGTCGTAAGCCATTGGTTTCCAAAGGAGATTTTATTTGTGTCGCCAGCATAGCCTATTGACAATTTATGTTGTAAATAAGCCTACCTTATAATCCTACCTGTAGCTTAGGGAAGCTAACAGCTTTCTATTAGGATCTAGTTTGTTAGTTACAGTTTTGTCATAACTCCCTAATGCATTTTTGCATTTAGAATAGCCAGAGCGTGTATATCTCAATCTGAAAATTAAACAATATCGGGTGCCTATGGACTAGGCTGGGTGAACCCAGCCTGATCTGCCCGCTATTTATTTTTTGATTTCTTAAAAGATTGAGCTTGGTCTGATGAAAGCCAGACTAGCCATGGACCTCAGTTACACAATGCAAGGGAACATGAATCAGCCTATATTTGCACGAACAATAACGGACAAAAGCATGAGCAAAAGTATGAACAGTCTAACGACGCATTTCATCAAGGCCCATTTGGACATGTCAGTTATTTGCACCACTGGTTATATGTAAAACAGCATTTCGTTTCAGACTACTGTTACTTAATTTGTGCATTAACAATAACGTTTCAGACTACTACTTAATTTGTGCATTGACAATAAAGTATTACATGAACTAAAGATGACTAAAATCTTATGTAGAAGAAGAAATATTCACAAAAAATCCATCCATCCAAAAATGACCTTTGTTTTTGATAGCTGTTGAAAACGGCATGGAACTGACAGAGATGTTTTTGTTTATAAATACATAAAAAATAAATAAATAAATAAATAAATAACATTATGCTGATACCTTTTGCTTTTCCCAAATACAATGTAGCCTACAGGTGTAAGTGACCTTTCATCAATCCAGTTGCAATGGATGAACTGTGATGACCTGCCCTACTTGTGATTGTTTAGAGATTTTAAAGGTTTTATAACAATGCTACATCTTCTTTGGCTATTCTACAATCTATTCACCTTTTCAGCACAAGTAGGCTACTTTCTGTGCAGCCGCACACACACACTCAGGCATGCCAAACAAGCATACACAAAAGTTTCAAGAGTGGGGGATGGAGTAAAAGATGGAGACAAATTGAAGTGTGATTTATTTTCGCGGAATGGATGTACAGGACTGAGCGGCGGTCATATTTTGTACCGCTATGCGGTACATCTAGTTTGTTAGGTTATAGTAGTAATTTATTTGATAAAAATTTCTTTTTGAATGCTGTGTTCTTCCAAACTTTTTCTTCCTGTTATAGGGTCAGTGTTTGTATCAAAATGGAGCTCAGCTGTGGCAGAATGGGGCACTAGGGCACAGCAGCAGTTTAATACTGGGGCACATGCCCCAGAGAAATGGGTCTAGTGACGCCCATTCAGACAATTCAGACAATTGCACTGAATGTGTGTGTGGATTGCTCTAGTCCTGCAAGTGTATTACACATATTCATTTAGCAGACATTTTTTTTTGACTTACAGAAACGAGGAATAACATTCAAGCTACAGTGCAGAGGAGACCTTACAGTCAGGAATTAGTCAATACTAGCCTTTTAGAAGATGAGAGGAGTGGAGATGTTATAAGTAGGCTTGTCAAAGTAGGTTATGATGGAGTGCCGTCGTCACGGTTGAGTAAGTGCATGACTACCATACCAATGAGCCTCTTGGGGGTTGTGGTGAAGCTGCAGGTTCGGTCTTGAGTGAGACACTGAAGAGTGGGAGAAAAGTGTACGCCCATTAAATGCCTAAACTGATAATAACAGGCTAATAATAAAGGGCAGCCGTGGACTACTGGTTATAGGGCTTCGGACTTGTAACCTTGAGCAAGGCACCTAACCCCTCACTGCTCCCCGAGCGCCGCTGTGGCAGGCAGCTCACTGCGTCGGGGTTAGTGTTTGCTTCACCTCACTGTGTGTTCACTGTGTGCTGAGTGTGTTTCACTAATTCACGGATTGGGATAAATGCAGAGAACAAATTTCCCTCACAGGATCAAAAGAGTTTATATACATATACTTATACTTAATAATAATAACTCTGGTCGTCATGACTTGCCAGATGTCCCAGAGGGAATCGAGCACTAGTGACTCCACATATCTGGACGACACTTGAGAACCCCACCGACACTTTCTTCACCTCAGCCAGTGGAACTATGACTGCACTTGCGTGTGTCTGACACTGCTATCATTCCCAGACGCTCACTGCCAAAGGCCTTTTTGCTAACGTAACGGATTTCAGCTGACTCGTGTGAAAAGGCAAGATAGAGAGAAGATTTTTTTGTGTGTATGTGTACAGATACAGATTCATACAGTTCATATTTTTTATAAGCAGTACCTCTATTTTACAAGCATTATCGTCCATGTTTACTGGCTTAGATTTAGTGTTACAAACATGTTGTAACATATTTTCACTTAATGAAAAAGTCTAGGCATAGGGATCTTAACAACAACAACAACAACAGCAACAGCAGCAACAACAGTGCTGTGAGTGTTTCATATCACAGTTTATTCCCCATTACCCAACACCCACTCTAAGCATGCCTGTGGTATGGACACCTGCCCATTGGGCAGCTATCAATATATGTACAGCTGGTATGTAGCTGTGCAGTTTGAACGATGGGTAAATCTCCCTCCCGGTGACTTAAGTGCCCATTCCGAGGCGCTGTTAATTGCAGGTTCAAGTCGAGGCAAGTGCAGGGCTGAAACATTTGTGTTCATTTGATCAGGGATGGGTATTAATGGGCTATGTATTTGAAATACTGGCATTATCTTTGTAATGTATTCATCCCTAATCATTGCCCTTAGTTAGCATGGGAAAATAGGGGAAAATAGCGCTATGAGCTATATATACTATATTATAGTACTAGACATTGTTGTAAAAAAAAAAACATGTTAACACCATGGCTACAGCCTTGACACTATCACACACACACATTCATTCACTCTCACACACTTATTCACACACACACACATACAAACTCTATTTCACTTACTTTCACTCCCTCCCACTCTCTCTCTCTCTCTCTCTCCACACATACCTCTCTTTAACTGGACCCCAGCTGCAGATGTTGACCACACAGATGTGAGCGCCAGAGTGACCAGCGAGACAGCTGGTCCCCCTCTTTCCCAGAATTCTGAGAGGGTCAACAGCGCAGTGGATTTGTGGGGCCGTGAGAAATCTTGACATTTGTATTTATTTTGGGGTGTGAAGGTCTGGAGTGTTGGAAATGTCTTCAGTTGTGAATAATATAGTAAAGTACTGCACTTTAGTACTATATTAAAATGTCATTGATGATACTGCGCTTTACTATTCCATAATGTAGAGATACTGGTGTTGTGTATTGTTTGTGTGAGTGCTATGGGAGGGTGTGGTTGTGTCTATCTGGCGAGGTGTATGGTACAAGATACATTTCCAAGAGGATCTATCAATCAATCAATCAATCTATCTATCTATCTATCTATCTATCTATCTATCTATCTATCTATCTATCTATCTGTCTCTATCTGTATAATCACATAGTACAGGTATTAGTGCAATAGGTTAGTCTGGTATTGTATTGTGTGGTACTGTATATAGTACAGAAGAGATAAAAAAAAAATAGATGAGTGATAAGGTCGTTTCAGGTAACTGCTCGTTTGGCAGTTGTCAGAGATGAGTCTTCCATGCATGTTCGGCATGTTGCCATTGTTATAAATGATGTAGATATAATTGATTGTTTTTCATGTTGAGAGCCAAATGCCCCAGGCATCAATAAACTCCTCATTATCAATCATTAACATTTTCTACTGCTCGAATGCATACATTGAAATGCAAATGTGTGTATGTGTGTCAGTGTGTGCATGTGTGTGTGTGTGTGTGTGTGTGATGTGTGTGTGATGTGAAGTGAAGACAGCTCGAAGCCTGATTATCAATGTGTACTTAATCCTTAGCTGTCTATTGTGCTGTCTTTGATCACCCACACATTGTGAAGGACTTAAGTCAAGTGCAGCCCATCCATCCAACACCCCTTCCCTCTCCCATAAAAATAGACCAAAGCCCTTGTCCTATTCTACCCTCATACATTCACTGCACAAAAACAAACAAAAGAAACATTCCAAATACCAAAAACACACAAAGTGATTTACAAGCCATTACATATATCACTGTAAATTGCACATATTATTTATTTCTCAAAATTTTTTCAGTGCAGTCCATACAGTTTAGTTAGTTTATAGCAGGTTTTCTTAAGTCTCCTCTCTCTCTCTCTCTAGGCTCAGTCTCTATCTCTTTCCCTGTTTCCCCTCATTGTCAGTCTCTGACAGTTAACTTGTGAGAGCTTGTTGTTTGCCAGAGGTCATAACAAAAAGCTGTTTGAATATTTAGAACATTGATTGTTTTTTAAGGCGTGGCAGTGGATGCAAATCTATACCTTTAATTACCAAGGCCTTACCTGCCTTCAGTGTAGGCCTAATATTTAGGCTAGGCCTACATTATAATTAGTCTTTTTATTTATAGGGTAAGCTATAGGCTAGCACTTAGCCTATCTAGCAAATAGTGGAAATTTAAGGAACAGCAAGGGAAGGGTATAGGTCAAGAATTAAAACATGAATGACAAAGAACAAGAAGCAGAAGAATGCCTACAATATTCAAAAAATAGAACACACGTTAAAATTAAAAATGTTCCCTGTATTTGGAGATCATTATCAATTTGGACATTCTGCCTTAACAAGCAAACTATGAACATGTAAGCGCAAGACTTTCCATCAATAACGGGTGAGATATGGTCAAATAGCTCCACCTTCTGGCAATACGCCTTCACAGCACCCTTGTGGGACATACATAATAGGAAAAACGTTAGGCTAGGCCTACATGTCAAACTGGTTCATCATCTGACGATTTCCAATGCAGACAGTAACTTCAATACGGTCACACGATTTTGACCATCAACTGTGGTCTAACCACAGCCAGATAACAGGGCAAGATAGCAGGGGAAGCTTTGAAGACGTAACTCGCCTGTCTGCATGTCTATTTGAGCGACCAATCAGAGAGCTGCAATTCAAGCGTTTTAGATGACCAAATGACTGCCTGTTTAGAACATTTGATATTCTAAAAATAAATGTATTTCATATGCTTTGTATTGACAGCTGAGTGACATTTTATGTTTTATACAGTATTTTAAGACACTCTTGTTTGAGTTAATAATTATGCAATTATGTTCCTTGGTTTCGAAATGGAGGCGATATTTGGGTTTCTCTGAATTTGGGGGAGGAGGCGTGCGTGGGTCCAAAATGGTATTCACAAGTTACAGCAATACACTGAAGGTGAGAGTTGTGTTTGGAATTAACGTATAATATACGGTTTTATATTGTCCTACATTCACTATTGTCATTAGTGGAGATGTATGTTCTTTTTACGGACAGTAGTGTGTTATCCGTGTGGTATAATGTCTAGTGACAGAGGTTAGAGTTGTCATTCTTCAACCAGCTATCCGGTTAGCCGAATGCTATTAAGTGCGCCTTACACAACCTTCACTTAGATAACGTAAGTGCAAGGGTAAACATTTACGAATATTACGAGAACGTTTTCTCATTGATAATTGGTTATTCAGACAAATAAGTTGTCAATATCATAATACAAAATGTTGTGTACATTATATTATTTTCTGTTTCCCCACCTGTTCCTCCTTGTTGTGCAGTGTCTGCGACCATGGCGGGCCTGAAGGCTTTTTGGGAGAATTACAAGGTGTTAATTGTGATGGGTTCAAGTCTCGGACTCATTCATTGGGGTTGGTACACACTGAAATCGAATCCGGCGTTTCACAAAGGCAGAGAGGACTACTATCCCGAACCAGCCATTGTGGGCTACGTTGCGCCACCGTCCAAGCCAGCAGAATCAGCGTCCAAGGGACAGTAGAAAGATTGTTCGAATTGTGCTAGGCTACTGGTAAGTGCCTGTTGCGTATTGAATGGGTAGTACCACATTATCGCGTGCAGGCAAGTCTCTGGTGCCCTGTTGTTGTCCTGTGTTCTCATTTTGAACAAAAGGCTGCAAATTCTCAACAGGGATAGTGTACACTTCTAACACCCATCATCCCTAAATTTAGCCTGGCAATGCCTGTCTACCACTTCCGCTCAATTTAATTTTGCTTCAGTAGGATGAAATTCTCTTCTTTGCACGAAGAGAGGTGTAGTCAATAGTCTGGTTTACGACGCTACTCTGAATTAGTGTCAGCCTAATTTATGCGCAGCAGAAACAATTGCTCACAGCCTGTGATGTTTACCTGCTCTACTTTATAGCTTGTCATGTTTATGTCACTCACCCGTCAAGTAATACATTTGTCAACATTGGCTATATTTATCCACTTCGAGTTGAGCTTGAACATAATTTTGATTGTCAGAAGGTGTAAAGCAGGGGTCTCAAACACCCGGCCCGCGGGCCAAATCCGGCCCGCGTCCTGCCCAATTCCGGCCCGCGACGTATGACAAAATAATAATGTAATTCGGCCCTTGAGGCTATTAATTGCGACAAACAACGATACTGATTAAAATAGACGATAGATCCAGGTACGGTGACATCTCATTTGTAGGCCTACTCTGCTCCACTATGTGCAAGACATCCAGAGCTTGATTCAAACCCAAAATCGCTGCGCAAAGTTTTCAGGAAATACTTGTATTACACGCGAGAAACACAAAGACGTGCATTTGTAATGACGCGGAAGCGATGCAGGCCATAGTGTTGCAGAAATTAAGCAGAAATAGCCAGGCCTACACCAAATGTTGAAAAACGTTCACGTGTGATGAAGTCTTAGGTAAGCTATGTTATTCCCCTACTCCTCCTTTTGGAGATTATGATCGATCGTCTATGACTGATAGTCACGGTGCGTCTGTGAATGTTGGTGCGTGTATACAACGGTGTCCACTAAGCATACCATGCTTGTTTCGACCCTCTGCCCAACATAGCTTGGAGGTTGCAGTGGTAATCGTGATGATAGTGTCCGTAATGGATGTGGTACAGACAGCAGGGCTAGTAGAAATAGGGCTCTAAAGAACTACAAAGTCACCCGCAATATGATGCGAACTTCTGGGTACTGCAGATTACCCGCGATAGGAACTGTTTGACCAAAATACTTTATTGTAGGCCTATATTGTAATAATCTATTACTAAACCACAACATCTTAGGTGTTGGTATACATCTTAGGTGTTTTTCTGTTAATTTGTTATGTGGGTAATATGAAAAAAGGAAAGTAAACCTGCTTACATATGTTCATCCAGTATTTACTGAAAGGTGCATAATTTGAGGTGCTTGCCATCCAGTGACAAATTAGATGGGTAAATTTACCCCCTTCATAAACTTTTGTTTTACTCAAAGATTTTTACATTTACAGTATAACTTTATCTCTGACCACTTTCAAGCCATGGCCTTTTAAATTTTGATATAAAAATCCAATGGTGTTGCTTTCTTAACCCTGATGCCTAGTTTGCCAGGTTTAAAAAAGTTATGAGAGGAAATATTTTTATTTGGTGTGAAACACACACACATACCTGTTTTTTATGTTTTTCATTTATTTTATAATTTGTATTAATATTTATTTTATCATTATTTTATTTATAAGCTAAGGTTGCTAGCACAGGTGTCTAAAACTAGATAAAAACACTTGCACTTTCTGTTTGCAGTTTTGTGTGGTATTTGAAAAAAAGAACATTGCATTTTCAGAAATAGCCGGCCCTCCAATCAGATGACGTTGGCAGAATTGGCCCCCAGCTCATTTGAGTTTGAGACCCCTGGTGTAAAGGAACGAGATCTGAAGTTCTGAAAGGCCTCTATAATGTAGTGTGTTTCTAGATAACCATATTTCTTAGCCTCAGGAACGAGACCTGAGGTTCTTCTGAAAGGCCTCTACAATGTAGTGTGTTTGTAGATAACCATATTTCTTAGCCTCAGGAACAAGACCTAAGGTTCTTAAAGGCCTCTATAATGTAGTGTGTTCGTAGATAACCATATTTTTTAGCCTCAGGAACGAGAACCGAGGTTCTGAAAGGCCTCTATAATGTGGTGTGTTAGTAGTAGATCACCATATTACTTAGCCTCACTGAGTATGAGGTTAAAAGGTACTTTCACCTCCACAGAAAGCCTCGCGTTTGAGGTCGTAGATAGTCAACTTACTAAACATAATGAATAAAACTTAAAAATGCACTGGAGCACAGGTTGTCAAAGTTCAGTAATGGTGTCTCTCAGGACAGAGAGATGAGTTGTTTTACCAAACACATTCAACCAACAGTAAGAAACTAGTTATTTAAGCGATGTATTACTAAATCTATCTCACTCTCTTCTCTTCCATTGCACTCTACATCCTTTCGGTCGACTTTGCTGTGACACTGAAGTACTGAAAGCCTCCAAAAAGAGTTAGTCACTGTGCGCTCGTGTGGCAATGAAGAACCCGAGCTGGTTGAGACGGAACTGGCTGTGGGTGGCCGGAGGCTCCTTCTTCGGCATCCACCTTGCCACTTGGCTCCTGCAGAGGGCGATGAAGAGCTCTGTGAAGAACGAGATGCAGCTGAAGCAGAGGAGTGCAGAAGAATAGTATTTTTTCCCCCAACACACACACACACACACACACAGACATACAGACATACGCTGAAATACACACACACATATACATACACACACAAATGCTCACACCATTCCCATCATCCAAACACATTCAAACATCCACACATAAAGACACAAACACAGACACACATTCACTGTAACAGTATAAAAGAACATTTTATTCAGCTTTATTTCATAATTTGCTGTGACTTTGTAAATCTTATTTTCAGTCACGATGTTGTACTCATGAACTCAGACAGTGATAATATTTATGTACTTCTCCTTTTGGTGAGTTGTTAAATAAATAAATGAATAACAGCCTTTCATTGTATTAATGTATCTGGAAGTTAAATAATGGGGAAAATCTACAGCGGTAACAACTTTTATTTTGCTGATAGTTGTGTGTTGATATTCTGCCGCTGCTGCTAAGAGAGAGACAGGAATGGATTTCAGGCAACAGTAGGTAGAGGCACACGGTTTGTCGTAAATATCGCAATTTTTTTGACCAATTTTTGCGATATGATTTGAATGTCAATGTCAAGAGTCAGTTCAATGGTGGTAAGGTCAAGTGGGACTTGAAAATTGGGGATGATTGGAAAAAGTTTCAGTACCTCTGGCCTAGTGCATTGGTGAGTTTCACTGACTGTCATAAGGAGGATGACCTGAAGATAAAAATCATAAATGTGACAAGAGTAACCGTGCACGATTAATTGTAGCCTTTGCGATTAGATAATTCCAGTGGTTCACTTTGTGATTGTGATAATCATGATGGTCATGTGACTTGAGAGGCCCAGAGGGAGAGAGCAAAGACAAGCAAGCAGAAATTAGGTAAAGCTAATTTAATACATTTGGAAAATCATTATGCTAATTTAATACATTGTGCAGCGCAAGATATTTCGTCACCCACCAGATGGTTTGATGTGTCACTGGACAGAGACAGGAGTTCTGCCAAAGTCAGGAGTTATTAGTTAAAGTATTTTGTACCTCGAGGGGTTACTGTGTTAGTGTGAAGACTTTATACTGTCTCAACCTTCTATAAGTGATGTTGACATAGCCTATATTGAAAATGCATAAATCCGCTGGCACTTTCAACATTACTGACAGTTACAGTGTCATAATAGGGACTGGAAAGGAGAATCGTCAGATATTGCAACAGAGACACTTCAACACAAAAAGTAAGTTTATTTATAGAGCCCATTTTTCAAGCACAATGTTGCACAACAAATGCAAGGCTGTCTTTATCATGACGTGCTATGTATGAGGCGGGTGTCTTATTTCGTTCTGTGACTTCTGTTCTGGAGATATTGTGTTATGTTCAAGTGATGTGACTGAGTGAGTGAGTATTTAGCTTAGATATAACTGGTTATTAAAAGCAAGGGATCCTAAATGTGTTTACATAAAATGTGTTTCATTATTATCTTCTGTGCTACTAGCTACTGCACTACCCGAGACATTTTCCCATTCAAAAATTCAAATGTAAAATGCAAATGGCTATAGACAACGGGAGGGAGGTTTACCTGATGTACTTTACAGCTACGTACCAGCTTGACTTAACACAATTCTGTTTGCAACGTATTTGCTCCCTAATCGCATCTAGATTTCTTAGATGTAATGAATCATTCATTACCATTCAGCATGTATGGAGCCCTGGAGGTCTCATCGAGAATTTTTGTTGTATAATGAGAAAATGTGCGCTCGTTTTACAAAATTGTGTTTCTCATCTGACATTTTGTGGTCGTTTGAGTAAATTGTGCACTCATTTTAGTAAATTGTTTATTAATTAATAATAAATTATAATTATGCACTCAATTTACCAGGCTAAATTGTTGACTTGTTAACTCGAGATTTAATTTAGTAAAAGGAGCGCACGAGTGAAACAGTTTAGAGTAGCCTACACTATTTAGTGAAAAGAGTGTACATTCTGTCGATATATAAAAACAAACCTTGCAGTGACTCTGGCATGATAGGCCTACTTATGAAAACCTCTTAGCCTGCTAAAGCATTAGTTAAAGTTCATCAATTTGGATGCCCTGAAATTAGTTAATGGAAATTGTATGTCAATAACAAATAAATATATACCTGTTTCAGAGTTGTATCCATTGCCAACGTTGCTGTAGACTTTTTTGAAGACGAGTGTTATGTCGGTGTTGAATGTAATGGGCCGGTGTGCTTGCCTTCGGTTGTTTCAAACACCACTGAAAAAGCCACTTTTCCCCCTGCAGACTCAATCAGTGATTTGTTTAGATTTAGAACAACTATTGAACATGGAAGGAAATCAGCTACTTATGCAAACACAGCCATTTAATATAAAATGTGCATATTTGAAATGACAAACTAGAGACCTAAATCTACCATGCCTTCTGCATTAATGCTGACAATGTTATTATCTAATTGTAAACAGAGTAGGTGGACCATCCCCTTCACTTTTTCAGTTGACCCCTGGGGACATTCAGCTGATATTTACTGATACCATCAATGCACACATTTAGATCAAATCAAAAGTTTGATGGGAAACAGAAAAAAGCTGGACGTCCTACTGTATGTGACCTGTGAGTAGATCTGGTGAACTGTCAGTGCTAAAAAGCTACAGTGCCCCCCATGGATATTTTCACTTTTACTGCCTTCATAAATGGAATCTTGATAAATTTAATTTGGCTTTTTTTTTTTTACTAATTTACAAAAATCCCCTCTTTAATGTCAAAGTGAAAGCAGATTTCTACAAAGTAATGGTAATTCATTAAAAATATATAATGCAATATAAGTGATTGCTTTTGAATTGATGGCAGTGGAACAGATAAAGAGACTCCGTAGACTCTGAAGAGTTGTACAGGTGGAGTCTGCCGACGTAGCACCCTCCTCCACCTGCGTTGATCCGCTCTCTCCTGAGACCACCACTAGACCACACCACAGGGACAGCAGCAGGTGTAGCATCGCTCTCAATGTCTTCATGCTACTTAGCGTACAACGGCTCTGGTCCTACTCTGGCTCTCTGTATTAGGTTTGGGTTACCCACTCAAGGCAAGCTCTCCTTTATATGCAGAGACATTGTGCTGTTTCAGTGCTTTGTTTATGTTTCACAATGTGTTGAAATGAGAGAAGACGTTTGCATTTTAGAGATGTATTATGCAACATATTGAGGTTGATGCTTGAGGATTATATAGTGTGTGTTGGTGAAATTATGGAAGTTGACTCCAACTGACAGGGGAACTAAAAACAGGCCATCTCTTGTATTACCAGAGGAGGTTTAAGCATGTTTATTTACATTTATTTATTTAGCAGACACTTTTTATGCAAAGATATCTACATATGTCAGTTAAATTACAAAGCAACTCCGGGTTAACCCTTAAAGGTGTAGGTTTTTGAACGTTCTAAGTTCCGCAACAATTGAAGGTTCTAAAATTCTATGTTGAATTCAATGAACCCAGATATTCTTTAGAACGTTCATTTCCCAACATTCCTGTCACACCGGTGTGACGGTACTCCTTTAAGGGTTAAGTGCCTTGCTCAAGGAAACACCAGTTGAAGCCGGGGAATTGAACCCACAACATCGTTTTTAGGCTACTTCATGGCCCAGCTCCTTTGCCACTATACGCTACCCACCATTCATCCATGATTATACATGAGCAGCAGGGCTACTGGTCTCTGGGGGCCCTTGACAGAATCATTTGGCTTATGCTGTCCCCTTTTGCATGCGGTCACACAGAGAGGCAGTGAACAGGGAAGTCTCACACTCTGCCATTGACATTTGGGATGACTAAGAGGCCATCAAAAGGAAGACAGTTACAAAACACACACACACACACACACACACACAGAGAGAGAGAAAGATGTGCAAGAAAGTTTAATGAGCATAAAGAGATACAACTTTATTTTCCTCAGATTTGCTACACATTTCAAAACACATTGTCAATTTGCAGGAAATATGAGCTCAATTCCGTGTTCAAATATTTACCCATAACATAATTTCCTAAAGACATATTCATCTGGAAGTATGAGAGAGCATGTACTGTAGGCCGATGTCATGTAAATAGCACTGGCTTCTGCTAATGATTTATTGACTGGTTGTGGTTGGTGATGCTTCCACCTCGAATAGCAGGTGTCCCCTGAAAGTAGTGTGGTGATTGACATTATCTAGCACCCTGCAGTTTGCTGGTAGGTACACGTCCACCACGTCTCCCACCTCTAGGAGCAGACTCGCCCCGTTAGACGCGTTGTTGTGATGGCTGCTGAAAGTGGAATATATTGATACTACAGCCTTTTTGTTCTTGCGCAAGACGGCTGCCATGGTAACCGAGCTGCCCCGAGACAGAGCAGAAAAGCTGAAGTCGTACACACCTCTCACGGGGGCGGTGAAGAAGCCTGGGACACACACACACGCACACACACTGCTTGAAAATATATTCTAAAAGTGATATGTTCAATGGCAATCTTCATTTAAATCAAACGTCTATGACTTGGTTATAAATGTGTTGTGATGCAGGGTAAAACTGCTTAAATCGCTGTTCACGGTTTATTTGTAAAGAAGTATGGGGATCAGTTAATTGATCTATAATTTCACATACGATTGCCACTGATGACATTCTGTATCTGTTAGGGTGTTCACCTGTATTGGAGTTGTATGCGTTGCCAACGTTGCTGATGACTTGTTTGAAGATGAGAGTTGTACCACTAGTGAATGGACCGGAGTGGTTGTCTGTTGTTGTTTCAAGTGAAAGTGAAAATGCCACTTTCCTATCTGAAAACACATTTAGTGAAACATTTATCGGTATTAGAAATGTGTCATTAGAAAACATTAAAGCCAAAATAAGCATAACATTTGAGCCACATCCTTCTGATATCATTTTTAATGTTCATGTGGACGTAATATTTTGTCCATTTATATACCCCCCCCCTCCACACACACACACACACACACTCACACTGAACAAGCATTTTTTTCTGTCAGACTGTCAGAGCCATATGTTGTTTTGTTGTCACTTTGAAGTCACTTTTTTATGAAAAAGTATCAAAATAATAGCTAAATCGTCATAACAAGCTGTTTACCTTGATTCTCCTTCTTCATCTGGTCCACGGTGCTCTCACTGGCCTCCAGTCTGGACTGCAGGGCCTCTATCTGGGCCTTGGCCAGCCGCAGCTCCACGCGCTGCTCCCCCATCAGGACGCTCATCTCTCTCAGAGTGGCGTGGACGTCAGTTGTACAGGCGGAGTCTGCCGACGTAGCACCCACCTCCACCTGCGTTGATCCGCTCTCTCCTGAGACCACAACTAGACCACACCACAGGGACAGTAGCAGGTGTAGCATCGCTCTCAATGTCTTCATGCTACTTAGCGTACAATGACTCTGGTCCTACTCTGGCTCTCTGTATTAGGTTTGGGTTACCCAATCAGGGCAAGCTCTCCTTTATATGTAGAGACATTGTGCTGTTTCAGCGCTTTTTTGATAGGTGATGTTGAAATTTAGGAACTGGTTGCATTTTAGGGGAAAACCCAGCACATTTCTGGAGTTGCATGATGCATGGTGATCAAGCTTCAAGGTTACTTTATTAGGTTTCGTTCCCAAGGGAGAAATTTGTTTCAGATAAGGGTAAAGGAAAACACCACAGGACAGAGCGCATATAATCATAAACAGAAATTGTGTGAATGAACACACATTAACAACCATCCATCGTGCCATAAATTACACTCACATCATCTTAAAGGGACACCAGGCAAGCCTGATGCTTTTTCTCTACGAAGCTCCCCCTAGCATCTGTACAGTACGTGTCGATACGTGTACGAGCCCTCGCTCGGTCTGAAGCTCTTTTCCTTTTTTTTTGCGTCTTCCGTCAAGGGTTTTCGCTGCTTCTTCGCCAGCTCTGCCATTATACACACGTTTGCAACAATCGCTAGCGTTTCGTTAGCCTGCCTCTGTGCTGTAAACTGATCCTGCTTCGGTCGGCGGGTAGGATACACCGAACTTGCAAGTGGGATATTCTTCCTACAGGCAATAGGGGCGGGCGAGAGAGCCTTCATTCGCCCCGTAATGAGTCATTTAACCATATACCGACTTACGAAGATGATTAATTAACACAAAAACGTTGCCTGGTGTCCCTTTAAAAGCCCAATAAATAGCCCAGATAGCACTCTCTCCCAACCAGTCCCATTAAGCACAGTCCCAAAGTAGACACTCACTCTCTCTCTCTGTACTCTCCAGTCACACACAGCACATCCATACCCCACAGCCTCAGCACATCTCCACTCAGTTCAGCCCCCATACACAGCCCCCTACTCAGCACTTAGTATTGATTTATTTTGGGCCTTCCTACTGTTCTGCCCACGTTGCCCAGTAACTGACAGGGGGACAGGGGCATGTTTGTAGCAATTGTGCTAACAGAAACGGACTGTGTACCTCCTGTGTACCTCCTGTGTTCCTTCCTGTGTTCGGAGCACGTATTCTTTTGTTTTGCCCCACATGAATTAGCAAATGGTGTTTGTCACACTAGTCCACAAAGCTTTTAACGAAGATGGCAAAGTTTGGACCACCCAAACAGTTTAACTTTACCCAGCCTGGCTGAATGGCCAGTGTGGAAGCGCCGCTTCGACAGGTTTCTAGGTACAAGTTAACTCCCTTCTGTATTCGATGGGGAAGGACGCAGAGTCGATTTATGAATCTTTTGTGTATGCGGGAGAGGCAGAACATCCAGAATTAGACTACAAGACAGTTGTAGCAAAGTTTGATGAACACTTCGTGCCTAAACGCAACATAATTCATGACCGAGCCTACTTCCACATGCTTTATGGTTGTCAATCAGTACGTTTACATGCACGGTTAAGTCAAGCTACTACCCTGTCATGTTGTCATGCAACCAGTTGAGCCTAGAGTTTTGCATACAAATGTTTTGGTGACTGTTACATGCCAGTCTAGGGGTTAGACACACAACAAAAGAGTTGAGGTTGAAACCCCCCAAAAAGGCGAACGAACGGTCAAATATCGTTCAAATTTGAAAGTGTTTATTTACAAAAGAGTGATTTAATAAGAAGAAAAAGAACAAAAAAAGTGTTAGCTCAGAAATCATACAAGTAAACATAAACATAAACAAAGGTAACAAAGTGGAAAAAGTGGTCAAAGCCATGCCAGCCTCTCACTCTGGCAACTCCGGCAACGACGGCAAAACCTGCTGGGCGGAGCGTGGCAGGCGATGGAGCGCAGCAAGTGAAGCGAGGTGGAGCGTAGCTTCTGAGATGGGGAACAGCGCCCCTTCATACAGCCGCACACCCAAATCACCAACGGCAGGCAGTACAGCGAAATTGGCAATTAACGCTTCCACCGCCAGGACGTCCTGCAGCACAGCTCACAGACACGGGACAAAACAGAGCAAAGCAACACAACACAAACATACACATAACAGTGACTCAAAACATGTACTTATTAAATATACAGTATGTTGGTCAGGGTTTGATTGACAGAGATCACACAAACACAGAAAGAGGGATCACAAAAACAGTACATTTAATGTGTCTGAAATGAGACAACCCAACGTTATGTTCCTTCAGTGTACTACACAATAACAACTGTTGGAGTTCACGCACCAGGCAAAACATTACAAACTGAAGGTGCAGACGCCGATTCGCCATTGTTCTACACAATAACAACAAATATTGCTCATTTGACTAACATTTAACTCAACAATTCAGCATGTAAGATCTTTACACAAACAAAACATGATTTACTAAAGACATATTCATTTGGATTTTTTGAAGGATGTCTGGACTATCATATGTGATCTGTGTCATATACAGTGTATAAGTAATTTTTCCTGACATCTCTATGAAGCACGGATGACTTATTAACAGCATTTTGGTTGTATTCTATGTCGTATACAGTGTATAAGTAATATTTCCTGCCATCTCTATGAAGCACTACGGATGGCTTATTGACAGCATTTTGGTTGGCAGTGCTTACATCTGGAATAGCAGGTGTCCCCTGAAAGTAGTGTGGTGATGAATGTTATCTAGCACCCTGCGGTCGGCTGGCAAGTACACGTCCACCATGTCTCCCACCTCTAGGAGCAGACTCGCCCCGTTAGACACGTTGTTGTATTCGCTCTTGAAAGTGGAGTACAAGGAAACCACCCGCTCTTCGTTCTTCAACAGTGTAATACTGGAAGGGAGGATTGATGTCTGTGAGGCTACTTCGCGAGTACTTCAATAGAGAAGAATGGGCGGCCACACTTTGTGTAGGTCTGCCTCATGTCTAAATAGCAGCGTATTCTGTGAAGGTGTCGCGGACCGGATTAAAATAGCCTAGTCAGCGAATCAACAATCGGAGAAAACTGAAAACTTTCTGGGGACGTCGCTGTCAGGTCCCTCGGATGACATTTGCATTTGGTCATTTCAAAGACGTCCTAAGGACCTAACAATAACATTATACCGGGGACATCAAGGGGACGTATTGTTTATTCACACATGGCAGCAGAGCTGAGAGCGCTCTGGCTACAGCCTGCAGGACGGAGACATCACATCCATGTGCGACTTCACGTTACACGTCATTACGTAGCAACATTGAGGTCTGCTAGGATCAACTACACAGCATTTGGAGTGGCCACCGATAAAAGTAAGTAACATTTTTGGCTCTGTATGTAACTGATAAAGTTTTCAATAACTGAATGAAACTGAATGAAAAGTTGTCATAATGTTAACGTATAACGTAACGTTCTGTAATTTTCCTCTGGGGATGAATAAAGTATCTATCTATCTAACCGCTGTTCATATACATGGATTTCTATGCAATGTCACGAAAACATGCGTGCGCAACCAAGAGGCAGAAAGCACCATAGAAAGCATAATGCAAAAGAGCAAAAGAATATTGTAGCTTACAGCAGCCGACTATTTAGGTTAAGTTTATAGTTGTGGACGGCCACCAAGCGTCTTCTGCCCCACGGCTGCGCGCGCATCTAGTTTTGTTGGTAAACCCGTGTATAGCTTAGCCTACAATGCGCATTTCTTCAGATAACTGTCATTACGTAACATGCTCTAAATAGGCAGTGGTTTATCTAACCTAGTCACGTAGCCTACTTATTATCTGTTTTATTTTCAGAACCACACACACGGCTGAATTGGGGCTGAGCCGAGGACTTTTGGAGCTGAATACGATGCAATAAAATAAAGAAATGTTAAAAACAGACCACGTAGCATTTGTTTAGGGTTGCCTAACAACAGAAGTGACTACTTAAATTGTAAAGCAAAACGATCTACATTGCAGAAGAATTAAGGATGCTGCTTCTTCATGACTTGTTTAAATGTAATTGTAATTTATTTGACGCATGTTCGCGTTTAATAGTGTCACGCATCTGTCCCCGATGTCACAGCAGCTCCTTGTGGAAACAGCAAAGAGTGCACATATCCGATGAGATTTCTGACGAGGAGCAGAAGATCTCTGGCCTTATCAGAGCCTTGCTGTTTATGAATAAAAGTTTAAAAAGCTTAAAGTTGGCTACAAAGAGCATTCATAGCCTAGAGAAAACACATTTTTCTTTATCTGCAATGTTCCAGGAAGATAGGCTTACATAGGCTATTTTTAGGCTGTCCCTGTTTGATCACAGGTCCAAGAAAACACCTTAGAGTGGATATAACGTCAATGCATTCTAGTTATATTTCATGTAGGCTACTTTATTTCATGTTGAGTCTTGCTTCCCAGCATGCATTGTGATTCATTTACGCATTTTAGGCTATTATTAGTTTTTTTTTATTTTGAAACAATATGAACCATTTACAGTTACAGTTAACCATTTAGCTTAGGCTAGCCAAGGCCTACTCTGATGATGTTTTGAACGATATGCTACAGGATATGCCCATTAAACAGTCGTATTAGTTTATTAAGAAAAAGACACCGTAGTTGTGAAAGTAGCACATCCTAGCCCGGTATAAAGGTCCATGTCTACTCAATACTAGAGTAAAGCATGAGGAGGATGTCATTTCATACATGACATAAGGTAACATAAGGTAAGTGAAATTGATTGTGTAAGTGTCAGGGAAATCATTAATGCGAGTACATATTCCGACAACCTCTCGCCTAACAGCGATAAAGCCTACAGGATGTCATACCGTGAAATCACATTACATGTTTTTTTTTTTTTTTACCAATCGCGGAAATATAAACGTCGCACGCATTAAAGTTGCTGTGACCATTACAGGATGTCTCCTCAAAGTCTCGGGGGACGTCTTTTAGACCACTCGAACACAGGTCCGTGGGACGTCAAGGGAACCCTACACAATGTCGAGAAGGTGACGTTTGCCAGGGGGGACGTCGCCAGGACTTTATTTTGTTTACTGGGCCCCCATCAATGTCCAAAACTCGCCAAAATGGTCCCAATCGTTTGTGCTATGTTTGTGCTGATTTGTGCCGTTAAAAATAACATTTGTGTAGCTATGTTTTTTTAAGTTATCACGCTTTGTTACAGGTAGGGCTGGGCGATATATCGATATAAAAGATATATCGATATATTTGAAAATGCGATATGGAATTAGACCATATCGCATATATCGATATAGTTCAAATTTGCGCCGTGACCCATGCTCCAGGCAAGCCGCCGCTGCTCTCTGCACTGCTCCCGCGCCCCTCCTCTTTCATGCATAGAGGGGGGAGGGGCAGGAAGAGACAATCAGCGGCACTCATCAACAAACATGGAGAAACCAACAACGTCTGAGCATGCGGAGGAAAGACTCTTGGTTAGTAAAAGAAAAGGTAGTGGCTCGATAATTTGGAGATGGTTTGGATACAAATTCTCAGATGAGCAACAAAGCCATGCTATATGTAGGGAGTGCCATTAGCACGTTGCAGCCAGTGGTGGAAGCACTACGAATCTTTTTCACCACTTGAAAACGTGGCACAAAGTGCAATATGAAGAGTGTGTGAAACTGCGCGCTGCAGAAGCCACAGGCCCAAGCCGTCCACAACCCGACAAAGCTCCAGCCCCAAAACAAAGCTCATTGCAAGCTTCATTTTCCCACAGTGTGCCGTATGAGAAGAAAAGCGAAAAGTGGTGTGCAATAACAAAAGCGGTGTCCTTTAACATTGCCAAAGACATGGTCCCTGTTGCAACAGTGGAACAGGTCGGGTTCAAAAAGCTAATGAAAACAATGGACCCGAGATATGAGCTTCCCAGTCGCAACTATTTTGCACGAGAAGCACTGCCGCAAATGTACAGTGAAGTCAGACAGAGCCTTGAAAACCGGCTCGCTAACGTCACCCATTTTGCGTTGACCAGCGATATGTGGTCAAGCAGGACGTGTGAGCCTTACATGAGCGTGACAGTTCACTTCATACAAGACTGGGAGATGAAAACAGCTTGTCTCCAAACAAGTTATTTTCCCCAGGACCACACCGGTGAACATATAGCTGAGGCCCTGCAGGACGCAATTGCAAGCTGGAAACTTCAAGAAAAGCATCTGGTCGCTATAACAACCGACAACGGGAGCAACATCGTCAAAGCGGTTGAGCTGAATGAGTGGCTGAGGATGCAGTGCTTCGGTCACAGGCTACACTTGGCTATTGGTGAGTGTGATCTGAGTATTCAGATATTTTGTGTCTGCAACTTTGTGTTTTATGCTGCTGTCTTGGCAAGGTCTCCGTTGAAATATTGATTGTTAAATAGAGGTTAAATAAATTAATAATAACTTAAAGTGCTAAAAGTAAAATAACTTAGGCCTACAGGTAGATTTCAGAAACATATTTATTAGATTATTGGATTAGTGATGCATTGATGTGTTTACCACTTTAATGTTAGGCTACAGCTGGTAAAGGTGAGGTAATTATGACTTTAAAATGCTGGTTAGCCTGTTGAGATCATCAAGGTAACATATATTTAGCTATTAGGCCTATGATAGTTTTTTTCCTGTGGATTGAAAGAGCAAACTGCAAAGTATGAAACTAATGTTGACATGTAGGCCTATACATTGTGGAGTTTTTAGTGGAGCAGAAATATGAAGTAGCATTTAAAAATAGAATAAATACTAAGAACAACAACAAGAACAAAACATGAGTAAATGCACATACAGTATAGTCATCATTTATAAATTATACAAAAATAATAATACATAAAAATCAGGATTAAAATTCAGAAAATAACTTAATATAGGCTAATCTTTGATATTTATTATTAGGACTGGTGTTGATTAAAAAATAAACTATGAAATGAGAAAATAATATTAATGAAGAATATTTCTAAGCTTGATTTTGGAAAGCACTTTTTTGTTTGAGTCAAATAAGCCCATTTGATTAATAGTTTTTTTATGATTTTGACAGGACATGGCATGAATGACAAACGCGTCACCCGGGCCATTTCTCTGTGCAAGAGAATTGTAAGCTGTTTTTCGTACAGCTGGAAGAAAAGGAGACAGCCAAGTCACCAACTCATAACCGAGTCTGCCACACGCTGGGGATCAAGGCAGCAGATGATCGAGAGAGTCCTGGAGCAGGAAGGAGCACTGGCCAAAGTCCTGTCTGGTGACAAAAAGACCAGGCACCTTCTCCTTACCTGGCAGGACTTGGAGGTCCTAGAAGCAGTCCAAAAGGTCCTGAAACCTCTCCAGGACTTTACCGATGCTTTGTCAGGCCAGGAATACGTCACTCTATCGTATGTGAAACCTGTGCTGCACCTTTTTAACGAAAATCTCCTGGCATGTGAAGAGGGTGACAGCGAGCTTTGCAAATCGATCAAGACCAGCATTGTTGAGTACCTCAACAGCAAGTATTCTGACCCAGCCACTACTGACCTATTGGAGATGGCTTCATTTGTGGATCCACGGTTCAGGGCCACCTACATCCCAAGTGAAAAAGTTGATGCATTGAAGCAAAAAGCTGTCTTGGAGGTGGAGACACTACTGGCTGATCAGAGCAGCTGTCAGCCGCCTGACCTATGTGTGCCCACTGTGCCTGAGCCTGCAGATGGAGAAGCAGCAGTAACTCCAAAAGCTAAGAAGACACTGGCAAGCTTCTTCAAGCAGCGCACAGCCACCACCACTGCACCATCCAAGAGGGGGGCTATTGAAAACGAACTGTCAAGTTACTTGCAGTCAGCAAGTGTGGAGAGTGACACTGATCCACTCAAGTGGTGGAAGGAACATGAAGTTGTCTTTCCAGCTCTGAGCCACTTGGCAAAAAAGTATCTCTTGGTACCAGCTACCAGTTCACCCTCCGAAAGGGTTTTCAGCTGCAGTGGCAATATCATGACCTCCCACAGAGCATCTCTGAAGCCTGATGCCGTTGACAGGCTGGTGTTTCTTGCACAAAATCTTTAAATGAAGGAGGACACGCTTGTCTGTCTTCTAATATCTACCTCAAGACACCACTACTGTTTATCAAAGTAAAAAAAGAGGGGGAAAATATTTATTTAGTTGATAGTCTGTTTCTTGTGCAACTGGTTGAGACTGTTCAGATACAGAAATTAAGTTAACAAAGAGGAAAAGGTAATCTCAAGCTGATGTTTGAAAATGTTTTTCTTAAACTGAGCACTTTATTTTGTTATCTCTTTATATATAAATGCTGCCCTTGCTAGGGTTTGTCATATTTTGTTCTTTTGTTAGAGAAGAAAATCTGTAATTTGATTTTAAAAAGCCATTTATAGTTGTCAGATTAAAAAATATTGTACTTTTCTCATATAAATATAAGCTTATGTATTTCAGGAAAAGATTGGCCTATTTTATAGGCCATTTTTATTTAAAATATTTTTTTATTTAAATGTGCACTTTACAGAGCTTTGATTTCAAAAAGGCACTCCTTTTGTTATACAGTGTTTATGTTGACATTTTATTGTTATTTGAGTAGTGAGCTTTCAATAAAACTACTCATATTTGACTGAAGATTTCATTTCACAGTTCTAACTTTACGGTAAAAATATTGGGATATATATCGTATATCGATATTCAACCTAAATATATCGGGATATGACCTTTGGTCCATATCGCCCCAGCCCTAAGGCTACTGCAGACTGGTGATTGTGTGTAAGAACTCACCCTAAACGTCAGCAGAATAGCACCAATAGATGGCACTCGTGTTACATGAAAAGCCTGTCTCATAGAGAAATTACTAGCTAAATTAAAAAGTTCAATTTTAATGTCAAGTGGAATTATTTACTTCGCTACACGTACATAATCCCAAAGCTTTGCCAAAATGGCATGCCAGTTTTGGCCCAAATTTGGGCCAAAATGATTTTGCTATCTGGGGTTGGACTTTGCAAAATGGTGAATAGTGAACACCTCTTCATCACTTGACACCTCCTCTGAAGATTCCCTTATGTGAATCTGCTGAGGAGGAGGAGGAGGAGGAAGAAGAGGCAATGGAACAAATGCCTAAAAAAGCAAAGAAATTTGGGTGACAGTGCTTAAATTGAGGGACATTTGGCCATATTTACTGAAGTGAGCAGGCCAACCAGCTTAACCAATGAGCAGTCCCTTATAGAACTCAACAGTCACCACCTACCTCCCTAAAGGGTCAGGTACTGGATGTAAGTTCCCCATTCATTTCTCCATTTGATGTCTGGAAAAATCGGTATAAAGTGTTTTAGGCCTGGCCTTAGGCTGACCAGCTATGGTGTGAATCGTGATTGTGCAACATTTAATTTTGTGCAAAACAAAAACTAATGGAAAAACAACAAAAATACATTATATTATACATATGTATACAATATGTATACATTTAATTTCCAATCAAATGAACTACTAATCCCATGATCAGCTATTGCGAATAATGCATTTTCCAATGTTTGCCAACCTAATGATGGTTTTAAACACTTAATTTTGACTGTAAGACAAGATGACTTACTCCACAGTTTACATTATGCCATTTCCACTTCAAGGTAAGCAAAACAGTTTTCACTGGATGGCCACACATAGACCTGTGAAGTTTTATATGAACATATATAATCGCTTGATCATGCCATAGCTGATTTTAACCTTAAGACTGTATAAAATAGGTTTTAAGTCTACATTGGATGGTTACAATTTTATGACTTATAATCCAGTTCTCAAAGGAGAATGTGAATTAGATTGTTACTTCCGGAACCTCAGTGGGCTGTGACTGTTAAGGTCTTGATGGCTCCCTGCAAAGTTCCCTTGTTATACACATAGCATAACACTGTTTGAGTATGTACAGGCTTTATTTCGCTGCCATTTTGGTAAATCAAAAAGAAAAGCCAGATGAATGTACACAAACACTGACAAATTGCCAAGTTATCTCATTTAATAACCTTGTGTGTACTTCTACGAAAAAGTTTAAGCACCCGTCAACAGCAAAAGCCCGTAAATTCAGAACATCCGATGAGATGTCATCTCCATACTATATAGTAGAATTTGATAAAAAATAATATGAAAATATAAATTTTAAAAATAGTATTTATGACATAAATGATCAAGGAAAGCAAGATTTTATCAGTTGTATGTATCAAATGAGAAATGGAAAAGTTCACCATTTTGATTTTTTTATACCTTAATAGGGCAACGTATCCCAGGAGATAGCCTACAACTCATAAAATCCAAAATATCCAAACTATTTCAAAAATTAATGTGGAAATTAGGGATCGACCGATATATCGGCCGGCCGATATATCGGGTCGATATTTACGTTTTTTACGTGTATCGGCATCGGCCGATAAACGGCTGCGTTCGCCGATAGTTTTTTCCCCGCATTATTTACATACAGGCGTCCAAAGACAGCTCTGTGTTGCTGGAGAAGCTGCAATTCACGTGCAGACTGTCCCTCCCCCACAAGCAGAGTGCTGAAAGCCTGCTCTTCAAGACAACAGTAAAATTTAAACTTTCAAAGCATCTTTTAACTGTTTGACTGAAAATAGCTGAAATATTGCCATAGACTTTGAAGGTGGAAGCAAGTTTGTGGGTCCAAATGGAAAACGCGAATGATAGATAGGTACTTTATTTAATGCTTAATGCCTCGTTTATAGAACTGCTTGCCATTGTATTTAGGGAGCTGCAAATAGCTAAGTTGTAGGCTAGGCTAGCGGTAGCTGTTACAAACACTGGTCATTAAGTAATGCCAACATTGTTCCGTGGTATTTGTGGGAGTTTTATTCAGCGACCACCTGGCTGAGTGTTGGACGCGTGTGGTGTGTGTGTGTGTCTCCTTCCCTGAATGCCTCTTCTATAAAACTGCTTGCCATTGTATTTAGGGAGCTGTAAATAGCTAAGTTGTAGGCTATCCGTATGCTTGCGGTAGCTGTTACGAACACTGGTCATATGATTAAGTAATGCCGACGTTGTTCCGTGATATTTGTGGGAGTTTTATTCAGCGACCACCTGGCTGAGTTGTGGTGTGTGCGTCTCCCTCCCCTTCTCCCTTCGAGCTGGGCGGAGTTGCCATCGCAGTGATATAAGAGCATTAATAATGAGAGACGTATTATATGTAGTTGACTATTAATTCGTGTTAACGTTTACCATGTACCAGACATACCGTGTATGCCTTACTTGTTTAGAGCCGTTTGCTAATGTTATCATTATCAATCCAGTTCAATAGTGGTTCGTCAGCTACCAAACAGAAGTTTGTGTGTGCATCTGAGACACACGCATCACAGCGATATGAGAGTGCTGCGCTACCTGAAGAACAGATTTTAAAACTTTGAGAGATATGTTTTATACCTTTTGACGTTGATGCCGTTTAGAACAGAAACATCTGACACCACGTTATTTTCTTCTGCTGATTTATGTTCTGTGATTGACAAATCTTGCAGCTTTTTTTAGAAAAATATAGGCATAGAAAAATTGAAACCATGCAGTCTTAAATTACAAATCAAGCACTTTATTTCAATAGCTACTTTTCAGGCTTACTGTTTTCTTAAATTATTTAAATGTGTTGACAAAGGACATTTTGTGATGACCTGAATTATGTCTTATAGTCAGCAAGCAATGCATCATCAAGGCTGTAAGATGTTGATGAAAGCATTTTGCACAGTTAACCATATCCAGTGCACCCATCCATAAGTTCAATAAATGTTCCTTTTTTAAATTTAGACTTATAACATTTGTTATCATCATTTGTGTAATTATGTGTCATTTGTATGATGTAAATTGAGGGAGCAAAATAAAAGCAGTATCGGCTCCAAATATCGGCTCAAGAAAATCGGCAGCCTGTATCAGTCATCGGCTAAGGCTGATGGAAAAAAATCGGTATCGGTATCGGCACTAAAGAATCTATATCGGTCGATCCCTAGTGGAAATGTTTTCCTTGGGTGCAAATGAGACAGAATGTAACATAAAATGATTTTTTACTACTATTTTCTCACTCCTGCCTGTTTAAGGGTTAAGAAAGGTTCCGGCGCCGTCAAGTGTGGCAGCCTACTCAGCAGCTCTGTGTCTTAGTGTTTGTTTCTACGTCTTTTGTTTACTTTTTACTTCGCAACTTTTTGGATTACACACTTTGAGGAGTGTTTTTATTCTATCCTATGGATACGGACATATTACAACGCTCCAGCCACAGCAAGCTTGTGTACACAAGGAACCAGCTGATCGCACTACGACAGAATGCTGGCTGTGTTCGCGACAACATTCCAGAGGAACTGTGGTGCTTTCGGTGGTTGCAGAGCGGGAGTAAAAGTGAAGACGAGGCGTCGGGAGAAGAAGTGGAGATACAAGCCCTCAGTTCCATCGATTGTGATGGGAAACGTGAACTCACTGGCTAATAAGACTGACGAACTGGATGCCCTGGTAAGAAATCAGAAGTTGTACAGGGAATGTAGTTTGTTATGCTTTACGGAGACGTGGCTAACAAGCCATATCCCCACTTCTAACGTTGAGCTGCCTGGCTTCAGTGTAGCTCGTTTGGACAGAGACTGTAAACTTTCTGGCAAAAAGAAGGGAGGCGGACTGGTGCTGTACATTAACAATAGATGGTGCAATCCCGGACATGTAACAGTAAAGGAGACTGTATGCTGTAAAGATGTGGAGTTATTAGCGGTTAGTCTCCGTCCGTACTACATGCCGGAGTTCTCGCACGCAATTGCTGTCTGTGTTTACGTTCCACCTCGAGCTCTCCCGGATACAGCGTGTGACGTCATCCACTCCAATCCACTTCAATCATATAACACTGGATTCCACTCACAAATTTTTACCAGTATGTTGACTGCCCTACAAGGAAAAACAGGACAATAGACCTCATGTATGCAAACGTGAGGGATGCATACAGTGCAAACCCCCTCCCCCCACTGGGAAAGTCAGACCACAACCTCATTCATCTCCAGCCAATGTACAAGCCCAAAGTACAGAGGCTACCAGTTGCCACACGCACCTTCAGGAAATGGACACCCGAAGTGGATGAGGCTCTGAGAGACTGCTTCGAGTGTACTGACTGGAGTGTGTTACAGAATGGAGAGGACTTAGAGGAGGTCACACAGTGCACAACTGACTACCTGAACTTCTGCATGGACATTGTTGTTCCCACCAGAACTGTACACTGCTTTCCCAACAACAAGCCTTGGATAACCAGCAATGTCAAGACCCTTCTTAACAGGAAAAAGATGGCGTTCAGAGAGGGGGACATGGCAGAGCTGAGGCGCGTGCAAGGGGAACTCAAATTCAAGCTGAAGGAAGCTAAGGAGGATTACAGAAAAAAGGTGGAACAGAAGCTGCAGGAAAACAACTTGAAGGAGACATGGGACTGCATGAAGGTTATCACTGGCCTGAAGAAGAACAGCAGCTCTGTGGAGGGGGATCTGGACAGGGCGAACCAGTTGAACCACTTCTATAACAGGTTTGACTGCCCTGCTCCAGCTCCAATGGCGGTGGTCTGTCCACCATCCCCCAGCCCCCATCCCCACACCCCCTCAATACCAGCGCAACACTCACCTCCATCATCACAGGCTATCGTACCCCCACCATCACTGGATTTTGCACCCCTCCCCCACATGGCGATCACGAACAATGAGGTGACAACGACCTCAGTCAACAGCCATCAGACACACAGATCCCAGATGCACCCCTCCCCCTCCCCTCCCCTTACACCCCTCATCATTACAACAGATCAAGTGACAGTCCAACTAAAGAGATTGCGCAGCAATAAAGCAGCGGGGCCTGACAGACTGTGTCCAAGGCTACTCAAGGCCTGTGCTGCTGAACTGGGGGAGCCACTGAAGCACAATTTGAGCCTACGCTAGGGGTGGGCGATATGGACAAAAAATAATATCTCCATATTTTTTGTGATTTTGACGATAACGATAATTAGTCGATATCCTTTAAAAAATTGTTTTTGTTAAAGTCTGAGTTACTTTACAGCTCATTATTTATGAATAGCATCATTACAATAATAACCAATAACCTAACCTATGACTTTTTAACCAAATCAACCAATGCATTGTCACGTGCCACGATACACTTTTGACACTTAAAATGTCCCACGGCACACTAACATCCTGTGTGAAGAAAAAATAAACATACCATAGCCTAAAATTTAAAATAATGCACAGATATGGCCTTATTATGGCTTCTATGCAAGACCTGCTCAATAAAACAAGCGCCCTCTGTTTCATTTGTAGGTGACTATATCTAATTTAATTGTTGTTATGAACTGGATATGTGATGATTCTGTGAATACTGGATATGGGGCCCCCGTTGTACAATGCCTGCATACCACAAATAGTGCAATCATACAATCAATGAGAGCATGTGGTTATAAATTCTTTGATGCAACAGTTGCTTTTCTGGACCAGTGAGTGACATTTGGGTAATTTTCTGTGACACACCTGATGATCTCTCACGGCACACTAGTGTGCCCCGGCACAGTGGTTGAAAAACACTGGTCTAGCCAGCTACATTAGAGAAGATGAATAGGCCTAACAGTTTCCCAAGAGAACGTTTGAAGCTGAAGTTCCTTTCAAACCTTTACATAGGATTCACTGTAAAACTAAGCAGACCAACAGAGTACATCTCAGTTATTTCCTTCGATGTTTTGTTTAAGAGCAATCATATAGGCTAGCATTCCAAGTTACAGAATAGAAACTAATGCGTTAGCTTATGGCTAATGTATATGAGAAATCCCATAGAGATGCTAACGGTTAGCATAATCGGTAAACGTAGATATTTAGAGTGAACTTCAGTCCATTTACAAAAGAGTTACATGAGAATAGTTCTTTGTTTACAACTGACTATTAAAATACTCAAAGGCTAATGTTTTCTCTCCATATAATACTGTGTAGGAAAAAACGTGACTGTCTCATCAATGCTACTTGAACAGAAGTAGCCGCATAAAATCCCAAGTAGGCTACTCTCGCTGCACAAAATAAACATTAGGTGTGCGCAGAGCTCTGGTGTGCGTGTGACGACAATGTTGTGACCCACTAGTGATCATGTGACACTTGCTCTGCTGCAGCCAGGGGCTTCTCCCACATACACCTCCTGTACTGGGAATGTATGAGTCTTCAATGCGTGATTTCTAGTGTTTTTCCCCGTAATTTAAATACTCGATAATGTCATTTTGCACATCGTTAAAACAACAATCACGATATTATCGCAGACGATATATATCGCCCACCCCTAGCCTACGCCTTGGACAAGTTCCAACACTGTGGAAGACATCATGTCTTACCCCTGTCCCTAAGATGCCACACCCTAGTGAGCTTAATGACTACAGACCTGTCACTCTTACATCACATGTGATGAAGACAATGGAGCGATTGGTCTTAGGCATGCTCAGACCCCAGGTACGCCATGCACTAGACCCGTTACAGTTTGCTTACCAGGAGAAAGTGGGCGTAGACGATGCCATCACTTATCTTCTACCCAGGACACATTCCCACCTGGACAAGGGGAAAAGTGCTGTGAGAATCATGTTCTTTGATTTCTCAAGTGCTTTTAACACCATCCAGCCCCTCAGATTGGGAGACAAGCTCTTGCAGATGGGTGTGGACGCTCACCTGGTAACCTGGATTACAGATTACCTGACCGAGCGACCACAGTTCGTCAGACTGAAGAACTGTCTTTCTGACACTGTGATCTGCAGCACCGGAGCGCCACAGGGAACTGTGCTCTCTCCAGTCCTGTTCACCCTGTACACATCTGACTTCTGCTACAACACCGAGTCATGCCACATGCAGAAGTTTTTTGATGATACTGCAATTGTGGGGTGTATCAAGAACGGGCAGGAGGAGGAGTACAGGAGCCTGGTAGAGGACTTTGTGCAATGGTGCAAACTCAATCATCTTCAACTTAACACTTCAAAGACCAAGGAGATGGTGGTGGATTTCCGCAGGTCTAAGCCCACTCTGCTACCAGTCCACATTGATGGGGTCTCCACCTGGACAATAAACTGGACTGGTCAGCCAACACTGATGCACTCTACAAGAAAGGGCAGAGCAGGCTGTACTTCCTGAGGAGGCTGCGGTCCTTCAATGTGTGCAGTAAGCTCCTCAGGATGTTCTACCAGTCTGTTGTTGCCAGCGTCCTCTTCTATGCAGTAGTATGTTGGGGAGGAAGCACAAGGAAGAAGGATGTGGGGCGAATTGACAGGCTGGTAAGGAAAGCTGGCTCTGTAGTGGGAGCTGAACTGGAGTGCATCACTTCACTATCTGACAAAAGGACCCTGAACAAACTGATCAACATCTTGGACAATGAGTGTCACCCACTCCACAGCACTATTGTTAAGCAGAAGAGCCTGATCAGCTGGAGACTTCGCCCACTGCCTTGCACAACTGACAGACTGAGAAAGTCATTTGTCCCCAGGGCCATTGAACTGTTCAATGCCTCACTTAAGGGAAGAGGAGAGATAGACTTCTCTGCATAGTCTGTCTGCCTCTTCACCCCCTCCATGTTTGGATACTGTCTGTCCACTAGCCACTTTTACCACTGTCTTTATGCCTCACTGTTTGCGTGCTATATTAGCACATTAGCACATATGCATAACCCCTCCATGCCACAGCCGAACTGTGGCCACACCTATACATTTTCTTTAAATAGTTAAATATATAGATATATAGACTTTACTTTACTTTATTTCTGCATTGTTGCACTGTTGGACTTACTCATTTGCACTATCACCATGACCACTATCACCATTGCACTACCACCATGACACTCATTCACACAGAGCACCTTAGAGCACCTTACCATACCTTACTATGCACAGAGAATCACAGGCTCAGTCCCTGCCTCAGTCATTGCAAGCGCCTCTGATCACCACTATGTGGATACTGTTTTTAGAATTGATTTAGATGTTAGTTAGTATAATTTGTATTTTAGTATATTTAGCATATTCTTTATCTTCTACTGTCCTTATTGCTTAGTTGTGTTTTTATATTATATACTTTAATTACTCTTTCTGCTGTTAAAGAATGTGTTTGTGTTGTCTGTATGCTGCTGAGACCTTGAATTTCCCCTGGGGATCAATAAAGTATCTATCTATCTATCTATCTATCTAAAGCGACAGTCTCTTGCCATATGCTTACCCCCACACCTATAACATGTTAACAAAGTAGTTTTTTCTTGGCCCTTGGTTGTTGCCTTCACCTTGTATACTGCCCCTTGCGATGCAGTTTTACTCACACATTAGCCTACATAAATGTGGATCTTTCATCAAAGGCCTACTATCCATGACTGCTATTTTGATTTAGGTTATGTAGGAAATCATCTTTCATTTGATTTAGTAGAGAAAACGAACAACCTTCAGTAGGCACACAAAAAACGTCTGAAACGCCACTCTTCTTCATTGTGGCTGAATAGTTAGCCAGAGAATGTTATGAAGAATGTTGACTTAGAATGTGTATTTAGAATCTATTCTAATGGAGAATGGTTACTTGAAATGGCGTTTAGCCATTTAGAATGTTTGCATAGAATGCGGATTTAATGGTAACAGAGAATGCCTATGAAGAATGTGCATTTGGAATGTAATGGTTAAGTGCTTATGATGAGCTAGGCCTATAGAAATTTGGTGATCACTGATCGTTGTTTAGGTACATTAAACCCCGTTAAGCTTTTTCCTTTCAATAGGCCTCAATGAAGCAGCAACTCTTAATGTCAGATGACGTCCATAATAATTGGACTTTGGGTTTGATATTTTGACAGTTTTATGTGCTTATTAGGAGCAAAATGAGAGAGAAATTCGGAGATCATTGATCGTTGTATTGCTACATTAAACCACGTTAAGCCTTTTCTTATAGCCAGCCCAGGCCTATGAAATACTTAATGTCAGATAACGTCCATAATAATTGGACTTTGGTTTCGATTTTTTGATAGTTTCATGTGCTTATGAGGAGCAATATATGAGAGAAATTTGGTGATCGCTGAACGTTGTTTATATTGATCCACGTTAAGCTTTTTCCTTTCAATAGGCGCAATGAAGCAGCAACGCTTAATGTCAGATAACGTCCATAATAATTGGACTTTGGGTTTGATTTTTTGATAGTTTCGTGTGCTTATGAGGAGCAATATATGAGAGAAATTTGGTGATCGCTGAACGTTGTTTAGGTATCCACGTTAAGCTTTTTCCTTTCAATAGGCCTCATGAAGCAGAAACGCTTAATGTCAGATGACGTCCATAATAGTTGGACTTTGGGTTCGATTTTTTGACAGTTTTAAGTGGTTATGATAAGCAATATATGAGATAAATTTGGTGATCACTGAGCGTTGTTTAGGTACATTGAATCGCGTTAAGCTTTTTCCTTTCAATAGGCCTCAATGAAGCAGAAACGCTTAATGTTAGATAACGTCCATAATAATTGGACTTTGGGTTTGACACTTTGACAGTTTTATGTGCTTATTAGGAGCAATATGAAAGAGACATTTGGTGATCATTGATCGTTGATTAGGTACATTAAACCACGTTAAGCCTTTTCCTCGCCATATGCGCCAATGAACAAGAAAACGTTAATGTGAGATATCTTCTATAATCGTTGGATTTCGGTTTATTTTTTTTGACAGGCTCATTTTTTTTTATGACAAGATATGGCCATGCAAAATTTGGTGATGATCCATCGTTGTTTTCCTACCTTAAGCCACCTTAAGCTTTTTCACGTTAAGCGTTTTAGAATGTCCCCTCCCAAGTTTGGGCGTTATTGTCAAAAGCCGTGAGTGTTGCTACCATCATCATAGCCATCTCCAAGTTTCGGTTAGCGTTAGCTTCTTCGTTGTCTGACATTAGCCGAGTCTCCGCGATTTTCACTCAGGTTGTTTGACTGTTGTTTTCAACTTCTTCTGAGCTCACCGTTTTCCTCGTCGCCAAATGTAATATCCTCTTTGCTATACAAGAATGGACGGGCAGCTGAATAACCTTTAGGTTGGCTTTTACTGAACATTAGTAATTGCAGTACAACGAGCATAACCTTCACGGGCCTACTACCACGCTATACTACCCAGTGCTACCTATTACATGGTACTTACAACCCTATGCCGCCACCTAGTGACAGAACCGAGATAAACATTCCCAACTACTACAGTGACTGTGAGGTTGGATGGGGATCATCAGTGAACAATCCATTTGCCCAGACCTCCAGTAGAGGACTGAATCCTTTTTGAATGTGATTTAAGGTAATGCAAATGTTTGAAAGCTCCTGGGCATCTGCAGCAATTATCTTTTACCCTGTATTTCTTGTCTGAACCAACACTATGGAATAATTTATATTAATGCCCCTTGGTGTCAATATTCACCCTTTTAGTTCTATGACAGTTAGTCAAAAACTGACTATAAGGGTCTTGGTCATACCCGAAAAAACAATGGTACATATAGTGCCATATCAAATGTTTCATTGGCAATGTCAGAGACTGCATTCTCCATATTATAAGTCTCCATAAGTCAGTGTAGCATCAGAATTAGTTTGAAGACATTATTTTAAGGTAAAGGAACTGCATTGTGTTGCTTTAAGGTCATGAAATAAATAAATATGACTTGAGTAAAACTTGAGTCGAGTGAGAAAAGGCTCACTGGTTTAAGTGTTTACTTCAGGTGGTTAATTAATGCAGGTGTTTTCTTAATATCATGTAAATACAAAATGACTTTGGAGCATCTCCCAGTCCAAATTAAATGACAGTAAGCCCATCTACACCCCTTCCTTTTTTAATTAAAAATAGCTCATGTAGCATTGAAGAAAGTTGATCACTCATTAGTGGAATTCACATTGTGTTTCCCTGCCTTCCTACTATGTAAAGCGACCTTGGGTTTGAGAAAGGCGCTATATAAAATAAACATATTATTATTATTATTATTATTATTATTATTATTATAGTAGGCTATCACACACTCAGTCCAGTTATTTTAATCCGTTTATGTCCACAAGATGGTGCCAGTAGTATGTAAACACGCCACACTTCCTCCAGAGATGTACACCTGGACAACTCAAGCACGCACAGGATGAACTGGATGGTTACGTACTGTAACTGTTGCTCATGTCCATCCTCGTAAAAAGCCAGCCCAAATTATTTGATTGGACGGAACACGTCTGGTTCGGGCATAGACTTGTCTAAGGACCGACTCCAGGCTGAATTACTTGACCTCAAATTTTGTAGATGAGGTAAATTCAGGCTGGCTTCCAGACTGGCTAATATATAAGGGAAACAATAGTACAAGTGAGACCACAATTTTCCGTAAATTCTTTAATCCCTGGAAACACACGTTTGATGGCTGACAATACCCATCCAAAACAGGAATTGAAGCGCTGTCACAGATTTCCAGTGTAAATCCATTGATATTAGGAGCGTTTCCAACATAGAGGTTATGTCTTATCTCCTCAGCCTATCAAAGGACCATACATACAGAGAGAAAATTCTTAAGTAAAAAAAAAGAGCCACTAGGTCTTCTCCATGAGTTACGTTCTCTACAGAATATTCTCCTCTGACAGGCATTGTCAAAAATATAATTCTTAAACATTAGAATGTTCTGAAAAGTGACTCATTAGTTCCTCCCCCTATCACATTTAAACACTCCTGCAATCTGTGAAACAGACTGGTTCATTCGGAGAGTAAAGGCTTTGCTGTCAACAATCATTTCATACCTTTGACATTAAACAAAGGTCCACAGTCATCACCTTAAGGACCATTTCTGTACCTTCGAGGGTACTTTCCCAAACAATTTACCTTTGGGGTACAGAAATAACACCCCCATTTATCTGTGTGTGTACTGTATAATATAATGCTCAATTTACCTAAACAAGGCAAATTATTTTAGCTAAAGCAAAACGCTTTGCCAGAGTAAGGATTATATGAACACAGTGGGAGCATCTTGTATTGCAAGATATTAGAATTATATTATTTTATTCAAAAAATTGACTTAATAAGAGCCAATATCCTTTCTTCTACTCTTGACCCTGCAGAGCATCAACCCCCCATTAGCAGCCATCTCCAGCACTTTGTACCAGATTCTTCCTCTGAGCTGTCTCTTCAGAGATATCTATTCAATTATCTGTCCTTTCATTCTGGCTATAGTAAACAGTTCACTAGCCACTGGTGTTGTCCCATCCTCTTTTAAGCATGCTACTGTGCAACCTCTCCTAAAAAAGACTCTAACGATTTAAAAAATTACAGACCTATCTCAAAATTGCCTTTTATCTCCAAACTTTTAGAGAAAGTGGTTTTCCTGCAGCTCACAGAATATCTAAACAGTTTTAATTTATTAGATAAATTCCAATCTGGTTTTAGAGCTATCCACAGCACTGAATCTGCCCTACTGAAAGTTTACAATGACATTCTGATCTGCACTGATTCTGGTTCCTGTGCCATCTTAGTTTTATTAGATCTCAGTGCTGCATTTGATACCATTGACCATGGTATCTTGCTGCGCAGGCTGGAACACAGAGTTGGTCTGCAGGGCACTGTACTCACCTGGTTCACCTCATACCTCAAAGATAGGACTTTTTCTGTCAAATTGGGAAATCATTCATCTTCATCTGCTACCATGAAATGTGGGGTCCCCCAAGGTTCAATCCTTGGCCCCCTCCTCTTCTCTCTATACATGCTGCCCCTCAGTTCCATTTTTGATAAATATGGCATCCAATACCACTGCTACGCTGATGATACCCAAATCTATCTCCCAGTGGCTCCTCAGACCCCATGTTTACTAAATAAACTACATAGCTGCCTCACTGATATTAAATCTTGGATGGCCTGCAATTTCCTACAACTCAACGACAGCAAAACTGAAATAATCATATTTGGTCCACCCTCCTCTGTCTCCAGCCTCAGCAGTACTCTTGGTCCACTCTCAAAAAATGTGCACTCCGTGGTTAGAAATCTTGGTGTCATGCTGGATAGCTCTCTAAATTTTAATAAACAAATCAACAGTGTGGTCCGAAGTGGCTTTTATCAACTCAGAGTCATAGCTAATCTCAAGTCCTTTTTATCACAAAACGACCTTGAAACCCTTATACATGCTTTTATTACCTCCAGACTCGATTATTGCAATATTTTATACACAGGTCTGACCCAATCTAACATTCACAAATTACAGATGGTCCAGAATGCAGCAGCCAGATTGCTTACTGGTACTAAAAAGAGAGAGCACATCACACCAGTCCTGGCTCAGCTGCACTGGCTTCCTGTTAAATTTAGAATTGATTTTAAGATTTTACTTTTTGTTTTTAAAGCTCTTAATGGCGTAGCACCCCCCTACATTGCTGAAATCCTTTCTCCACACTCTACCTCTAGGTTGACCCGGTCATCTTCAAGACAACTCTTAACTGTCCCCCGCACACGTCTCAAAACAAAAGGTGACCGGGCCTTCTCTGTGGCTGGCCCAAACTTATGGAATCCCCTCCCACCCCACATTAAGTCTTCGACTACCCTTGCTAGTTTTAAGTCTAATCTAAAAACGCACCTTTTCTCTCTTGCTTTTAACAACCTTTAATTCTGCCCCCTGTGTCTTGCATCTTATTATTATTACTACTACTATTATTTATTTTTATTTTATTTTTTCTAATGTACTACTTCTTAATTTTTTTACTCATGTAATATTATTTTTCCTTTTACTTTTATATATTTTCTTAGTCAGACCTGTGTATCCCTGGGCCCCTTTTTATGTTTCAACTGTTGCCTAACCTCTCATTGCCATGTAAAGCACTTTGGGTCAACTCCTGTTGTTTTTAAATGTGCTATATAAATAAAAGTGACTTGACTTGACTTTGACTATTGCACAAGTACGTCTTCAGGATATGAGAGAAGGCATTCCATGCCAGTTTGCTTTAGAGGGAAATTAATGGCAGTGAAACAACTGTCAGTATGGAGTTGTATCAGTCTTAAGAGATATATTTGTTTATGTCATATTTTATATTCTTCACCATTTACCTTTACTACAGATTTGCATGCTATTGAAAAAAAAAAGAAATGAAAAAAAGCAGCCAAGATCTCAAAATGTATGGAACTCCTTGAAGACTGTTCCATTCCAGGTGCCTAGTTGAACCAATTGTAGGTACAGACTGAGCAGAGGGTTGAAGAACTTTGATGAATTCAGACATTTTAGGCAGGTGAAAAAAGCACACACACACACACAGACACACACACACACACACACACACACACACACACACACAGTCCAGCTATTTCAATTATGCTAACTCCTTAATGTCCACAAGGTGGCGATAGTGGTCTGCAAGATCGCCACAGTACAATCCCTACTTTTCTACTCAACAGAATTTTCTCTGTCGTAAAAGAGACATATGACATATCTGGACAGGGATTGGCTGACATGAAGTAGGTGCATCAACCTCACAGATAGGTCATAGGTAAGGGGTGGAAGCTCTCACCGTGACTCATATATAGAGGACAGTTCCTTCTGGAGAGTTCCATCATGAATTCTTCCAGTAATTCTATAGACTTCCATTTGCCTTTGAGTATTTGTATAATGGTAGTGATTGATCTTTGGACCCGATCTGTTCAAGAGTAGGGGAGACCGGGTATGGTTGTAACACATTTTTCTTCAGCACCTAAAACTACCATTTCTTTTAAAGCTACAGTTCTGGAACTTTTTGGCAAAGTAACCACATTTGTCTACTACAAGTGGCAACCATTTAAATCTCTTCAACTATATTACAGAATTTGTGAGATTATGACAAATACAGTGTGTACCTTTGTTACAACCTACCCCACTACTGGGGTAGATTGTAACACCTATTGGGGTAGATTGTAACAGGTACAAAAAAATGCAGAAAAACAATGGAATTCCATTTGATATACTGATTTATTGCATAAACAGGGTACACAAGGTGTGAAAATAGATTCACCAACATATTGTATACCATACAATCCGTTCTTCACATAGAGAATGAAGATCATATAAACGTTTTAAACTAAATATAAAAACCACAGCGTTTATACTTTTGTGTGTGTATGTATTTGTGTCTCTCATGGAAAGAGAGAGAGGGCTGAACAGTCACACACACAAAGATGAAATTAAACAGACATTAAATGGGTCTACTAGCCCCATTCCACAGGTTGTAACATATTCAAAAATTGTGTTACAACCTACCCCACCACTGTCATCCATTGTTTAGCTAGCTGTATTAGCATGGTGCTTTGACATTAACAAGAGAGAGCTACACCATTCTTTACTAGAGAAACTATAGTTTGACCTGATGTAACTCATACAACTGTATCTACAATGGTAAAAGCACTAGAAAAAATAATAAAAAAAAAAAAAAAGTTACTTTCTTACCTCAGATGTTGAATTTTTCTCCTTACTCCGGGATAAATGGCACTAACAACTTGAAAATGTCCATGTGTGATCGTTAAGGAAGTCTGAGCAGTCAGAAACTGTCACATGGCTCATATCTTATCCCTGATTGGTGGAATTGGTGATGTTACAACTCTCCCCATGTTACAACCATACCCGGTCTCCCCTATATACTATATAGTAGTACAGTAGCATAGTAGTGTATATGATTGTGTGTGTGTATGTGTGTGTGTGTGTGTGTGTGAATACACACACATATTCACACACACACACACACACACACACACACACACACACACACACACACACACACATATTCACACACACACACACACACACACACACACACACACACACACACACATATTCACACACACACACACATATTCACACACACACATATTCACACACACACACACACACACACAACACACATATTCACACACACACACTACGTAATCTTTCCTACCTGTACCCCTATCCCTCCCACTTTCCTAGTTCACCTCTGTCTGAGATGTACCTTTGCCAGAGTGCCATTGTGCACCGTGCACAGTCACACCCTGGTTAGGCTGGTATGTGCCAGGCCTTTGTGTGGTATTGCTCTGCATTCTCTGAAAAGCAAGCTTTCAAGCAAGCATGCTTCCTTGAAAGCATGTCAAGGAAGATTTATGTGTAATGATTTGTAATGACAAATGTGTATTGTCATTCTGGAGAGTTCCATCATGAATTCTTCCAGTAATTCTATAGACTTCCATTTGCCTTTGAGTATTTGTATAATGGTAGTGATTGATCTTTGGACCCGATCTGTTCAAGAGTATATACTATATAGTAGTACAGTAGCATAGTAGTGTATATGATTGTGTGTGTGTATGTGTGTGTGTGTGTGTGTGTGTGTGTGTGTGTGTGTGTGTGTGTGTGTGTGCATTTGAGTAAGTTCAGTGTGGCTTTGTGTCACATACACACAAATTACGGTATGCTGTCAGCAACAAGGGCTATATTAGTGATATAGAGTAATGCTCACTTCTTATGCACTCACTCACACACACAACACACACATTCTCTCTGATACAGGCCAACACACACCATTGTTAGACATAGATGCAGATGCACACACACACACACACACACACACACACACACACACACACACACACACACACACACACACACACACACATATTCACACACGCGCACACACACACACACACACACACACACACACACACACACACACATATTCACACACGCGCACACACACACACACACACACACACACACACACACACATTCACACACACACACACACACACACACACACACACACACACACACACACATATTCACACACACACACACACACATATTCACACACACACATATTCACACACACACACACACACACACACACACACACACACACACACACACACACAACACACATATTCACACACACACATATTCACACACACACACACACACACACACACACACACACACAACACACATATTCACACACACACACTACGTAATCTTTCCTACCTGTACCCCTATCCCTCCCACTTTCCTAGTTCACCTCTGTCTGAGATGTACCTTTGTCAGAGTGCCATTGTGCACCGCGCACAGTCACACCCTGGTTAGGCTGGTATGTGCCAGGCCTTTGTGTGGTATTGCTCTGCATTCTCTGAAAAGCAAGCTTTCAAGCAAGCATGCTTCCTTGAAAGCATGTCAAGGAAGATTTATGTGTAATGATTTGTAATGACAAATGACAACAGGTGCATGTGTGTGTATTGTTATGCTCCGTATTGATCATTGACCCCCCCCCCCCCATACAATTTATTTTGGTTATGCACACGCACAAGCTGCAGCTGTCATGACTAACTTATATACAAATGTATACTGTAGCCTGCTACTGCGATTTGTAAATCAGTCAGCTGTTTTTACAAATAATGTCAACATGACACTGTGATGTCATTAGACAGTGACGTTTTACAACAACCTGGGACAAAATGGGTGCATTCAGATTAGGCACATCGTGGTGAACATCATTGTTCACCACGATGCTCATTCTGAACAGTTACATTTGAACAATTACATTCAAATTTGGCAAACTGTGGTGGCAAACGTTTTTTGGCAAACATGTTTTCTCTGGACAGTTACATTTGAACAATTTGGTGTAAACATTCCATTTTACTGGTAACCCTTCGACCAGCTCCCCGGTGTGTTTGCGGAAAGCGACCTCCTCAAACTGTTTGCGAGTGTTTTGCGGAGAACTCAAGGCAAACCCGAAAAGTTTGCAAACATTCCTGAATGTTCGCCTGTTTGCGAATTTGAACGCACCTCTGCTGTGTCATGATTACAACACATTTTTGTCATAGCAATTTCACAATGGTTTTGTCCATGGTGTGTATCTTAACATTGCATTTCATACTAATATATTTTATACAATGTGTGTATGTGCATGCGGAATGTGTTGGTCTGTGTGTTACATACATGTTATTCGACTCTAGATGCTGACTATCTCTCAGAAGATTCTGCGCTGACAGACATCTGTAGCCAGGCAACTGCAGAGCATCATCACCACAGACATCACCACCACATTCCTCAAGCCTATAATCTCTATGTTATCACAGTGACCACGCCATCAATGTCTTCATCAGCATGACCCATTATCACATCAGATTGGCTTGACTCCATCGATAGCTCCCTATGGTCGATGCTGGCAGATCCAGGTGCCAGCATCACACGTGTCACGTGTCTAATATCACTGCACAGCTGCACACAGTGGCAGCATATCTCCCAGCTTGAATGAAGAGATCAGATCAGATCAGATTGTCTTGTGGTACAGGACTTCTATAAACACAACAGCATATTAGTCATTCCTTTCATGTGACATTGTATGACTGGGGAGGGTTCTGGTGTCCCTTGTGTGGGTTTGGCCTCACCCTTTGGCATGTGACCGTGTTTGTGGTGACTTTCCATGACTCTGCTTGTTAACATCTCACCTACAGGGAAATCACCTACAGGGTTTTTGCTAGCGGTGCCAGGATGCAACCTGTTAGCATCTCACCTAGGGGAATCATCTACAGGGTTTTTGCTAGTGGTGTGGGGGTGAGCATCTCACCTACAGGGGAATCATCTACAGTACAGGGTTTTTGTATGTGATATACAAATTTGTATGTGCAATATGTGAATATAGTTGCCCGACAGATGTCTTGAAACTTGATGTCTTGTCTTGAAAACATTAATAGGTCATGATATTTCATTGTGTATTTCAGGTAATATCAATATCAATTACAGTTGCTTTGTTTTGATTGATTAAAGATAAATGTAGTAACAATAACCCCATTACAGTTCCACTAAAATGACTTGTAAAACAAAATGTTAAAGTAATTATGAAAATTCATTAAAATGGAGAATATAGTGTTTTGGAACCAAACTCTAAATATATATTTGAAATGGGGGCAAATAGAGCTATTGGAGCTAATGATCCCACACACATCTTTCAATTGTATGGGTAACTGGGGGTGACAGAGTTGGGGCAACTGTTAAGGAGACAGAGAGGACGAGAAGTATATAGATAGATAGAGATAGATAGATACTTTATTGATCCCCAAGGGGAAATGGTCGGCCAGTAACAATATATATTGTCCATCCTCTTTGCAATTGCAAGTCTTTTGTAGACAATGTATATTAATAAGAAAATGGAGTGATTGGGCATTAGGCCTCTTTTATTTAATCGTTGTTGCACAGTGTATTCTCTTGGTTGTTTCTCTATCCCATGCTATATTTTATGATTATCGAAACAAATATTTAGTAGTCATTTAAAGCATAACTCTCGCCAAAATGCAACCTAGGGTCTTTTTGTGAATGTACCTGAGTCAAACTTTTATTTAAAAGCATAATTAGGATGTAAACACCCCTTTTAAGATTGACCATATAGTCGTTTTCGGGTCAAATGGCCTTTTGAATGAGAGTGCTAGAGGCACTATTTTGATGCGATCATACTACGATTAAAACACTAAGAAGGCTCAACACAACATGAAACTTTGCTCAAAGTATCACCATGGTCTCTACACATGAACTCTAGCATTGAGAACATTCGGCCTCATTCACCAACCGTTCTTATGAAGAAATTTGTTCTTAAAACCCACTTACGCAGTTTTTACAAAGATTATGTTATTCACCAATGTTGTCTTGTTCTTAGGTAAGAACAGAATCTACGAACACTCAAGAGCACTCTTACGGACATTTGAGAACTGACTTGTTTGTGCAAAATCAATGGTTATTGCATTTTCATCATATCTGCAGGTATAAAATATAATAGAATTAAATGACAACTATATATTTTATCATTTAGGATATTTTTGAATAAAAATATTATAATTTTTTTTTTAAGTATATATTTTTGGCCTTTTTATGCCTTTAATGATAGTGAAAGTGGAGAGTGACAGGAAGTGAATGGGAGAGAGAGCAGGGGTGGGATCCGGAAAGGACCACGGGGCGGGAGTCGAGCCCGGGTCACCGGCGTACGGTGCAGGTGCCCCAGCCAGTTGCGCCACAGCTGGGGCCATAATTATTTTTTTAATAAAATAAATCCCACTATTTTACAATAAATTTTAGTCAAGTCAAGTCAAGTCGGCTTTTATTGTCAATTTCTTTACATGCACTGGTCATACAAAGAATTGAAATTTCGTTTCTTACTTTCCCATGCAGACATAGACATGCTTTAAATACAGACATAGACATACTATGGACATAGCCATAGACAATAAACATTAAATTAAAGTGCAAGACTGAAATATAGAACATGTATGTATCAAAATAGAAATATAGGACATATATATATAAAAAAAAAAAAATAGAGGTAGTTGTGTTGTATATTTCTACAGTCTTAACAGTTACATGAAGTTTAAACTTGTGCTTGTGTGACCTGAATATTTACATTGATATGCAGTATGCAGTAATTCAAGTATATCAGGCTTGATGTGAAGCAGCAACACGTTTGGCTGCGCAGTCACAGTGCAGTTCCACATGGCGGTGTTGGGGGGGGGGGGGGGGGGGGGGGGTTTGGTAGACAGGATCCTAGTTTCCTAGGTTCCTGGTTGGCTGGTGGGTGGGGGGGGGCTGTCAGTGATGGGAGAGTGGGTAGAGTGTTCAGCATCCTGATTGCTTGGTGAATGAATAATTAACACAACAAATAACACTTTTTCACTTTTTCTACTAGCTACTAAATGTAACAACTAATTTACTGTTCAATTCCCCTCAGCAGTGCTTTCACTTCAAAGCATGTGTCATATACGTAATCAAATTGTCTTGCTCATGTAGTTTATAATATATGGTAGGCTACAAATGAAAGCTGGTGCCTCAGCCTCAATTTGTGTGCACAAGGTCCTGCAGTGTCATGCCCTTTTATGGTGATTGACAGGGTGTTTACAGATGCTAATTAAGAACAATTGGCACGCCCTGTCAACTTACAGTTTTTTTCAGTCGCTAACAAGCGTTTGTTGTCACATTTTCAAAACTCTAAACACAATTAGCACAGCGTCGGTCTTTTGTGGCCATATACCATTCACACATTTCATGTCGTTTTCACACAATATGCAGCCAATGAACACATTTACACAGTGCTTACATCAGGGGTCTCAAACACCCGGCCCGCGTCCGGCCCAATTCCGGCCCGCGACGTATGTCAAAATAATAATGTAATCCGGCCCTTGAGACTATTTTTAATTGCGACAAACAACGATACTGATTAAAATAGACGATAGTTCCAAGTACGGTGACAAATCTCATTTGTACTCTGCTCCACTATGTGCTAGACATCCAGAGCTTCATTCAAACCCAAAATCGCTGCGCAAAGTTTTCAGGAAATACTTGTATTACACGCGAGAAACACAAAGACGTGCATTTGTAATGACGCGGAAGCGATGCAGGCCATAGTGTTGCATACATTGAAGCAGAAATTAAGCAGAAATAGGCCTGCACCAAATGTTGAAAAACGTTTACGTGTGATGAAGTCTTAGGTAGGCTATGCTTTTCACCTATTCTAAATCTGAAGGAGAATATCCTTTTGGTTGCAGTGGTAATCGTGATGATAGTGTCCGTAATGGACGTGGTACAGACAGCAGGGCTAGTAGAAATAGGGCTCTAAACTACAAAGTCACCCGCAATATGATGCGAACTTCTGATTACCCGCGATAGGAACTGATTTGACCAGAATACTTTATTGTAGGCCTTGTGGTTTAGAAACCATATACATCTTAGGTGTTTTCCTGTTAATTTGTTATGTGGGTAATATGAAAAAAGGAAGGTAAACCTGCTCAAATATGTTCATCCAGTATTTAGAAAGGTGCAATTTGAGGTGCTTGCCATCCAGTGGCAAATTAGATGGGTAAATTTACCCCCTTCATAAACTTTTGTTTTACTCAAAGATTTTTACATTTACAGTAGGACTTTATCTCTGACCACTTTCAAGCCATGGCCTTTTGAAAATTTGATATAAAAATCCAATGGTGTTGCTTCCTTAACCCTGACGCCTATAGTTTGCCAGGTTTAAAAAAGTTATGAGAGGAAAATATTTTTATTTGGTGTGAAACACACACATACCTGTTTTTATGCTTTTCATTTGTTTTATAATTTGTATTAATATTTGTTTTATCATTATTTTATTTATTAGCTAAGGTTGCTAGCACAGGTGTCTAAAACTAGATAAAACACTTGCACTTTCTGTTTGCAGTTGTGTGTGGTATTTGAAAAAAAGAACATTGCATTTTCAGAAATAGCCGGCCCTCCAATCAGATGACGTTGGCAGAATTGGCCCCCAGCTCATTTGAGTTTGAGACCCCTGCTGTAAACAGTATTTCTACTGTACCTGTAAACAGTAAAGGGAAAAAACTGATTTGCTTTTTACTGGAATACTTTTGAATGTGAACATTACATGTGGACATACAGTTCCCAACCAAGAAATTTAGTGTAAAAACGGTGGATAGCATGTTTTGCATGCAAATACCTGTAAAACTGGAACATACAAGTCTATGCAGTTTTTGTAATGTCAACAATAGCCAGTATTTTGAAACCTGGTGTACTTTGATTGACTGCATGCACCTTGTGAAGTGAAAACAAGTGTTATTCTTTGACAGAATAATTTCATTTTGAGTCAGATTTCCAGTGTTTTGGTAAAGTTGGTGTGTGCAGAGAAAGATGTGTTCTGTATTGAAATGAAGAGTTAGTATATATTTAACAAAATGTGTTTTTGAGAAGAAAATTATCCATTTGGCCAATTGTGTTTTGTAGGTGTGAGTCTGTGTTAAGAGTTTAGAAAAAGTATCTGAAGTATGGGTAAGCGCTTTTTAGCGATTGAAAAAAACTGTGTAAGAAGAAATGGGATTCAGCATGAAAAGAACAAAACTGCGAACGATTCTGAGGTTTAAGAACATCTTCGTGAATCGAGTTTGAGTTTTCGTAGGACCTTCTTAAGACCACAGTTAAGAAAATTCTTAGGAAGATATTGGTGAATGAGGCCCATTGTTTGTGTACACAGAGTTTACTAAAAAGAAAGGTTTTAGCAAGATGCCGGCGAGCGGAAAAACCAACTGCTAAAGTTAATTGTTCAAATCCTTTCTTTTAAGTAAACTATATCCAACATACCCGGTTATCTTGCATGGAAGTCTATGCTGAATATATTTAATTATATGCAGAAATATAATATATTCTTCATATGGAAGAATATATTCTTTATATATAATTATATGCAGAAATATGATATATTCTTTCATTCCCACACTTTTTCTTAGTAGCATACTATTGACTGTTCGGTGTGTGTGTGTGCTCAAAAAAATAAATCTGGGACATTGATTCAGGAGCATGAGTGAGAGTGGTGGTATAGAGTTAGTGTTGCTTTATAGAAAATGAAAGAGGATATTCTAACATATTTATTCTAACCTATTTTAAACCATAACTCATTATCATTCCTCTTAACAATCCTCCTATGCCTAGAATAATTTAAATGTGCTTTTATATCTCCTAACCACCCTACTCTCCCTCCTAACTGCCCCACTCTCGCTCCTAACTGCCCCACTCTCGCTCCTAACTGCCCCACACACCCTCCTAACCACCTCAATCCCACACATAACAGTCTACTCCTGGCTGCCCGTCTCCTAACCTTTCATGCTTAACTGCCCCCACTCTTAACTACTCCACTTCTAACTGCCTTAACTACCCCACCCATCCTAGCGCCCTTTAGCCACCACCACCCGTAGCTGACTTCATGCCTTGTAGCTTGATATCCGTTGACTTGCCCTGATAATCTGGAATATCATGTTACACAGCACCACTGTATGCTCTAAATGCCCCTATGTCTGTAGTTGTAGAACCAGCCAGACAGGAACCTGTGCCATTGAATAACTGTGATGTTTTCTTTTGTAATGTTTTTTTCTTCTTCTTTAGATGAGGCAATATCTTTTCACCAGACTGGGGTGTGGTGAAAAGACCCTAGCGGCGGCAAATTAATTTGCTCAGCCTGTACGTCTAGTATCGAACCATAGGGATTTCTATTGGCTTAGCACCGTGGATGTTCTCCAATCACAGCGCTCTATTTTGTTAGAGAGTCTTAAGGCGGCCTTAACAGGATAACGACAGTCCTGCGACTGTGAACAACAAGGAAGGTGGCTATGGCGAACGAAGAGCGGTTGTTTGAATCGGCGTTGGCGTCAACTTTGGAGGAGTTGGACTTGTGCTTTTCTTTGAAAATTGAGCAACACAATGCACTTAAGTCATTACTTTCGAAGAAGGATGTATTTGCCGTTTTGCCGACCGGATACGGATATGGTCGTAGCGCTGGCCTATTGCATGCCTAGGCAGTTTGAAAGACAATTCTCTGCCCGCCCCTTGGATTAAGCGAGGTGATTGGTTCGATGCCAGACTATAGATCTCAATGATATAGGATGGCCACGCCAGGCTAGTGTTTCCCAAAAGCATAGTTGCTAACCTGTTAGCAACTTAATTGATTGGCAATCGGAAATTGCATTGCAACAAACAAACAAACAAAGTAGCTAACTTAGTTAGCAACTATGCTTTTGGGAAACACACCCCTGATTAGTAGATGTGGGGCTGCATGTAGAAGGCAACAACAAAGCAAGTTTTAGTAAACAAAACAAAACAAAAAGTTGTATACAGTTTGCACAGTAATAAACACTGATTGTTGACCAAAAATACACACACACACATGCAGACACACACACACACAACCACGCAGGTGGACGCACCCGCGTGCGCGCACACACACACACACACACACACACACACACACACACACACACATTTTAATGCTTTTATTTGCAACTTAACACAGTGGAAGAGACTTACAAACATTGATGGAAGTATGCTGTTAAGAGTCATTCACACCAAAAACGATAACGATAACTATAACCATACAATAAAAGCGTTCATATTGAACAACGATAAACAAAATCTCTCCTTGTGTTAATGAATGTGACGGCTAATATTTGGGTTCTGATTGGCTATTAGCTTTTTATCGTTCTCAAAATCGCTCTGAAAGTGATCCCCAAAGATAATCGTTCTTCATGTCGTTCTCTCTCTCTCACCAAATGTCTATTGAAGATGTTATGTGACCAAACATTTGTCTATGTCTATGCAATATTCAATTTACGACAGATGTGACAAAACATTCAACTGAGGGGCAGCTGTGGCCTACTGTAACCGGAGGGTTGCTGGTTCGAACCCCGACCAATAGGAACGGCTGAAGTGCCCTTGAGCAAGGCACCTAACCCCTCACTGCTCCCTGAGCGCCGCTGTAGCAGGCAACTCATTGCGTCGGGATTAGTGTGTGCTTCACCTCACTGTGTGTTCACTGTGTGCTGAGTGTGTTTCACTAATTCCTCGTTGGTGGAACACACTGCCAGTTCCTACAAGGGCAGGGACATCCTTCTCCACTTTCAAAAAACTCCTGAAGACCCAGCTCTTTAGAGAACATCTACTCTCATAGCAACACTTACAACAAGTCTTACTGATCCTAGCACTCACCGACGCACTTATTCTTACTGTACTCTAATGTTTTTTAAACTGTCCTAAAATTGTGAGAATTGTTCTAAAACTTACTGTTTACCATGTTGTTAGTCGCTTTGGTTAAAAAAGCGTCAGCCAAATGTAATGTAATGTAATGTAATGTAATGTAATGTAATTCACGGATTGGGATGAATGCAGAGACCAAATTTCCCTCACAGGATAAAAAGAGTATATATATACTTATACTAATTGCTCACGTTTACTAAACGATTGCCTAGTTTAGCCAAGTTTTAATTACATCTCATTCGGAATCCCATACATGTTTCTGTACCCTGAGGTATTGTTTCATTCTGCTGTTTTGCACGTCAGCTTCTTTGTCGTTTCACTGTGCTGTTTACTGAGTAGACTTCTCTGTCGTTTGATTGTGTTGTATCAATCAGATATGTCGTCTTTCATGGCGTTTGATTGACAGGTTGGTCCATGTCGTCTCATTAAATTTGGACATCAGCTTTGGACCTTTAGGCAAGAAAATCATTGTGGATGTGGGTAGAGTAGCCAATGTGACTGGTTCTTGTATTTATTAACCTAATGTGAAGATTAGAATTATATAGGTGCCTATTAGAAGTAGGCAACCTAGTAAATAAACTGAACAACAAGTTAGACTGGCTGCTGAATCCTTCAGGTCACAGAGCGTCTAATTCATAGATATAATTTACATAATATATCAGGCATTGCAATCAGTGCAAAATTAGTGAATTTCACTTCACAACACTTACACTTTAAATTATTTATGAAAATGACGATAGCCTATTTACTTTTAATTCCAAAAATAATTCTAATAGATTTATGCACCTATACATTATACTTTAACACATAAAATACACAGAGTACCTCTATAACCACCTCTAAATGTAGTGTATGTTTCCGTTGTCATGCTTCAGTTGGTTGCACCGTAATGTCCTATGTTTAATTAATGTTTTTGTGCAGCATATTTTTTTAATGCATAACATTGACCAAACCTCAACTTGAACAACAGTTCCAATATGGATCAAACTCCCCCCACAAGCAGACCAGGTGGATAAACATAGCACAGTTTACAAAGTAAACAGTAGTCGCTAACAATTAAACGATATCTCAATCGCCTGGAGGATACTAACCTGCAATTACTGACCAGCAATAGGGAGGTATTAATCCACACGATAGCGGCTTCTCCGCCCTGACCTTCCCAACAATCTCAGATTTCCGTTTCTCACTGGGGTTTAAGGATGAGCTTGTGTGTGTGTGTGTGTGGTCATATTTAAGTGTGAATTGGTGTGATCTTGTGTGAAAGGAGCAGGTAAGGAGGATAATAGGTTATCTGGTTGCAGGCGCCGCACAGCAGCATCCAGAGGCTGGTCCCGCCCTGCTGAGACTTCCCATTACCCAGGAGGCCTGATCAGACACCAAGTCTTGGAACACACACATACACACACACACACACACACACACACACTCAACACTCTCTCTCTCTCTGTCACCCTCATGCACCTGTTCTACTTGCTCTCACAGGTACCCTTTCACACCCACTTACACATACATTTAATTTTCTTCCCCTCTCTCTCTCTCTCTCTCTCACACACACACACACACACTCTCTCTATCACTCTCTCTCCCTGACCCTCATTCAGCTGCTCACTCAGACATATACATTACCCCCCCCCCCATACACAGTATGCACATAACTCCCCCTCTCTCTCTCTGTCTGTCTCTCTCTCTACCCTTCCCTCTCTCTCCCTCTCTACCCCCCCCCCTCTCTCTCCCTCCCTCCCTCCCTCCTCTCTCTCTTCTCTTATCTCTCTCTCTCTCTCTCTCTCTCAATCCTCTAAACACCCTCCCACCTCATGCTCTGTGTCCCTCCTCCTCCTCCTCCTCCTCCTCCTCTTGCTGTTGTCTCTGCTGATGTGCGTTCTCTGACAGATTATCACAGTCTGTGAAGACAACAGGACTAAGCACTGACTTCTTCCTCCTGTCACTCAAGCTTCCAACAGGTATGGCCTTTATGTGCTTTAGATCAATAGCCAGAAAGTGTGTGTGTGTGTGTGTGTGTGTGTGTGTGTGTGTGTGTGTGTGTGTGTGTGTGTGTGTGTGTGTGTGTGTGTGTGTGTGTGTGTGTGTGTGTGTGTGTGTGTGTGTGCATGATAGTGCTTTATAGCCAGTGATCTTTTCCTCTGTGGTATATGAGGGTTTTATGTGTGTGTGTACATTTGTTTGGCAATGAGGGTTTTGTGTGTGTGTGTGTGCATTTGTTTGGGGTTTTTCCATCTTGTTTGAGTATTTGTGTATATGGATGACATCCTCATACGATAGTGATCATTCTTAAACAATATCCTTTGTGTGTTGATGTCATTTGTATGTGAATGTGTCTTCACACAGTAGACAGTGCATCCACACCTGTGGCTGTGCGCTTGATAGAGCTTTATAGCCTGATTTTTTTCCTCTGTGGTCTATGCTCTGTAAAGCAATGAGGGTTTTGTGTGTATGTGTGTGTGTGTGTGTGAAGATACTTTGGTACCTGTTTGTTAATACAGCAGGCAGGCTTGCTATCTGCTCCTTAAGGCCCCATTGTGTGTTATTATTGGTCAGCAGCCCAGGCAACCTGTCTGTGGGGAGTTCATTAGTCGCTGAGCTTGTGTGAAAATGTATGCGCTTTATGCTTAGTCATAATCACCTGACATGAGGTGAGGCAGGTATTCACGCTTGTGTCATGTATAAATAGTCAATAGCTTTGCACAAGCTTTGAGTAGCGTCGCTCAGCTAACAACCCATACAGATGTTTGTGCGCACACACACACACACACACACACACACACACACAGACATATAAACCCTCATATACACATATTTTTTCTCTCACACACAGACACATAGATTTTAGTGTTCTATTTAATTTAACAAACCTTGTGCAAACAAGAACTCAAACACACACACACACACACACATTTCTTTCCAATGTTTTGTGAGCAAAGCTGCCCATCCCTGTTAACACCTAGTGTGATGGCGAAATGTTAAAAAGTTCCCTTTATGTCATATATGTACAAGGAGAAGCAAATATGCACTTCTGTTACATGTAAACAGTGAATAGTTTAGCAAAGCTTTCCATTGGCAAACAACACATTTTCTTTAGGAACACATACAGATGTTATCTCTCTTTCAAATTCAAATTCAAATTCAATGTTGCGTTATTATTAGCATGACTGTATGGGAACAGTGTTGTTACATACTATTGTTACATACAGCATAACACACAAGAACATAAGGCCATAGAAGGTAAACAAAAACAAAACACATAAGGAGGGGTGGGGGTTACATCAGTGTGGGGTGATCTAGAATTCTCTCTCTCTCTCTCTCTCTCTCTTCCTCTGTTACACACACACACGCACTCACACACACAGGTATAATGGCAAACAAGCAAACATACACACACACACACACACACACACACACACACACACACACACACACACACACACACACACAAACACAAACAAACACACACAGAGACAACATATAAACACACACAAAATATGTTTTGACAAGAGGTATCAGAAAGATCCCCGGAGACATCCAGTGTTATTTATTGTGCACTAGTTATAACGCTGCTGTGCCTAATGTGACAAAGGTGACAAGTCAATCACCTGAATGTGCACATACAGTACACCTGGAAAAACAAGAAATACTTTTTTTTCTTTCTCCGTTTAAGATATTACAGAGTTGTGCATTGTTCCGTTCTATCTGTTAAGCACTCCCTGTGAAATTGTTGTCTTCGCTAAAGCACATCCATTCTTTTGTCTTGTGGAGCCCTTTTCTCATTGTTACTCATTCACTGTGGGTGTTTGGTATGCACTCATGTTTTGTTTCTTTTTTTGATCCAAAGGTAGAAGATACATTATTCTGGCTTTTCTGCCTTGATCATTTTGGCCGCAGCTGTAAAAATGCTTCACAAATTCACATAATATTTATTATATTTATTCATATTATAATAATGAATTTTCTTCAACCTAAACTCAGTTATCCCATAATGATAAAATAATGACAAACAGATTTCAGACATATTTGTACCTTTGTTACACTCGAATGTGTTGAAAACAATACAACTTGCGTTGTTTTTAATACATCTCTGTGTCCAGATAGAGACAACACAGTTTGTGTCGTTTCCTTTTTTTATTTGTTGCACAATATGAAAATAACACAATAAAACACAATATGAAAATAACACCATAAAACACAATATGAAAATAACACAATAAAGCACAATATGAAAATAACACAATAAAACACAATATGAAAATAACACAATAAAACACAATATGAAAATAACACAACTTGCGTTGAAAACAACACAACTTGCATTGTTTTTTTATCACATCCACACACGTCCAGATAGGGACAACACATTCGTTTTAAAAGTGTAGGAAGGAAAACAACTGAAGTATTACATTGCCATACGTTTTTTGACCCTTTACTCAGTCAGTGGAAGCATTGTTGGTAGCGATTACACCCTTTTCGTGTATGCCTGACGTGACAAGCCTTGGCCCACCTGGATTTGGAGATTCGCCTTGGAAATTACGCCTTCTAAAGTTGTCTTCTAAATTGCCCTGTTCTAAGTGAACATTCATCCTGGGCTGGGGTCTTAAGCACATGGATCAGTCTTTCCTTCGGGGTATCTCTGTACTTGGTGCCATTCATGTGAACTTAAAACATGTAAGCATGAGGCTGCAACAATTTCAAATGTGACAATGAAGGAAATACTTTCTGATGGCGCTATACAGTGCTGGAGAGTTTTGACACTTTCTGAGGCCTCCTAACATTTTTTGTGTGTTTTTGTGACATTCTGTGTTTTTGTTTACATGTTGTATTTTTCTTGTGTTTGTGTTTGCATTCCTGTTGACCAGTGAAATCGTTCCGACCCCATGAGAGGGTCTTCCGTGTCACAATGAGAGCCCCCTGTGTGTTCCTACTGCTTTACTCGGCCTTATCAGGTCCAGGTGAGTCTCAGGTGCACTCAGGTCCACCATTTGGTCTTGATTGGGATCTTGATTGTGAGGGCTTTAAATGGCAAGGGTGGTATCTGAAGCATGTGCTTTTCCTTTAATGTCAAAGCTGTCTAAGTTAACAACAACAACAAAAACAACAACAACAAGCTTGTCAAGGCTCCCCAGAGCACTTTACTCACTGACCACCACCAATGTGTAGCTCTCACCTGGACTGGTAGGGCAGCCATTATGCTCACCACATATCAGCAAGTTAACTCATAGTAGCTAGAAAACCTCCTACTAAAAGAATCAGTTTGCTTTGTTTCACTAGGTGAATGGAGGCATAGGGCTCTGCTATTAGGAGGTTTACTGCTTCCTCTGGGTTAACTAACCAAGGCTTGTCATTAAACCATGAAATACACCACAGGCCTATACAACCCAAACATGGGTGGTGTGGATTTACTTCACTGTCCACCACATTTACATTTTAGAGATAGGGATTGTATAAAATGTTTATGAACATGTTCGAGTAGCTGCGACATGTCTTTAAGAGCACAAAAAATGTATACTGTATTTGAGAATGGATTTATGTTATGTTGCATCACCCTACTTTACAATGACAAAAGGTGTACAACAAAGAATTTCTTTTGAAATTTGATTTTTTTTATTGTCATCGAAAAAGTAATGTATGGTTAGTCTTTACTTATATTCCTTTATCATCAAAGTAACATAAAAGGCTAAAACATGTTTAAAAAATTGCAGAAGTTTGCATTCCCATTTACAAAATGTTCAATAGCTTTGTATACAACCTAGGGTCCGCTGTGTCTTTGTGCAGAATGTAAGTAAGTAAGTAAAGTAAATTTAATTTATAGAGCACATTTAAAACAGTTTCCACTCACCAAAGTGCTGCACAGAGGATATGGCTAAAAAATAAAAAAAATAAAAGCAAATCAGAACAAGCAAAATATAAAAGGCAAGCACAGAGAGAAGCAAGACAAATACAGAAATACAATAGACAAATAGACAGCCCTAAACAAATAAATAGCAACAGTACAGAAAACACTTGAATGTGCACCCTCTTAGAACCCTCTCAGGTGTACTTTGAGCCCAACCTTCCGGGTCTATGTCTGGATCCTGCCTGGATCAAAGTCAAACCATTTGATTATAATTTGCACATTTAACTAGACAGACAAAACAGAGGAAACGCAAAATGTCACAGTGTAGCCACTGTACATGCGAGATATACAAAACCTGAATTTGAATGCTGGTCAACATCAAATGACATAAATACAACAGAACTGTCACGGTGAATACATGGATACATACAGCAGGGCAAGTCGGTTTCCGTAGATTACGGACAAATGAAGAGTTACGAAACACTACAGTATATCCACCATTTTAATGATTTTTTTTAACATTTTTTTTCAAGTATATTCAGTAGAACTGTTATTGGGTATTGTTATTTGGTTCATTTTTACTCAATCAAAACAACACATATGCAATTTGACTGATATTACCTGAAATACACAATTAAATAGCATGACTTAATGTCTTTAGAAACGAAGATATAGCATTCTGGAACCAAACTCTTCAAATATGCCAGGGAGAACTAAGTACTGAGAGGGATCAAAAGCTGATCAGAGGGTACACAAGAGACTGGACGAGGTTAAATACACAGTATTACAGAACATTATGCAAGGGGATACAAACTTTTTCACTGGTATAATAGGCCTTATGCACGAAAGGCTCTTAATCTAATAAGCTAGCTAATTTATTTCCGGTGGAGCGTTAGCATGTTCTGTTATATTCTGCTCTTTACATGTTCTCTCCGACACTGAATACATTGTTTGGCCAATAATAAACATTTTAAAGTTGTGCACCCTAATGCATGTGCAATGCATGTGCACCCTATTGTGTTATCCAGGGGGCTGACGTTCCTGAGAGTCATTGTTCCATGACATTTCACCATGGAACATGTACCATGGAGTCTGTAAATTAGTAAAGTTAAATAAATATAAAAAAATAATGTAGTACACAGCATCTATTGATTATTTCATGACAATTGTCCTACTATCTACTGCAATACATACTGTAAGTACATTATACATGCATATTACTGAAAAAAACTTCTCCTTTCTCCTTTGAAGGTGTTTCATGGGTAGAAGCACAAAAGTAAGTAATTTTAGTCACTCAGAAATATCTTATAATTAATATACATGCAAGTGTAAAATGTGTTTCTGACTGAGTATAAAGGGTAGAAAGTTGAAAGTTCTATACATATGAAAGACTATACATATGTCCTATCATGGCATATTCTCCTCATTCTCCTCATTATATACAGACCATGCCATGGTCTGTGTTAGATGGCTTTCTCTTTGGTTAGAACTTCTAAGGGATACTGATGTTTGCCAAAGGTTTGCCACCTCAAGGCAAATCACATCATGACATTCTAATTGCATTTATTTGATTGATTATTATTTTTGCCCTCATTTAGTCTTCTTGGTCTTTGTTGAAAGGCTCTCCACCATGAAATGCATGTTTATGCCTCACTTCACTAATTCCACTCTCTCTCTCACACACTCTCTCTCTCTCTCTCTCACACACACACACAGTGACACCTGCAACGTCAGCGGCAGCCTTGCACAGCAGCAATGTGGCCATGTGAGTTTGATGTAATCTGGAAAATATGTCAGCCACCTTGCCTGTGCATCCACCACTCCTTGAGTGTGTTTATATTATAAATGTAATACCGGTATATAATGTAACAATAAAACAGAAGCACAGTTACTATGAATAACTGAATAACAGATCAGCCAGATATCACACATTGTTGACCAGGATCTCTCGTTGACGTTCCTCTGTGCTCCCCCTCAGGGTTCCGAGTCCACCTCCAAGTTCCTGCAGTGTGCAGGGGTTCCGTCTGGGCCTCTTGCTGGACCCCACCACGTCCAGAACCTTGTGAACCTAATGGATGCTGCACTGGATGTCTACTCTTTCATGGTAAGTCTGTCTATCTATCTATCTATCTATCTATCTATCTATCTATCTATTACACTCTGTATTTGGGCTTTGTCCTACACATTTACAAAACACTGACTTATATAAACTGCTCCCTCTTACCACCCGTCTGCTCCTTCTTACCCCCTGTCTGCTCCTTCTTACCCCCTGTCTTACCCCCCGTCTGCTCCCTCTTACCACCCGTCTGCTCCTTCTTACCCCCCGTCTGCTCCTTCTTACCCCCTGTCTTACCCCGTCTGCTCCCTCTTACTCCCCGTCTGCTCCCTCTTACCCCTGTCTGCTCCCTCTTACCCCCTGTCTGCTCCTTCTTACCCCCTGTCTTACCCCGTCTGCTCCCTCTTACTCCCCGTCTGCTCCCTCTTACCCCTGTCTGCTCCCTCTTACCCCCTGTCTGCTCCTTCTTACCCCCTGTCTTACCCCGTCTGCTCCCTCTTACTCCCCGTCTGCTCCCTCTTACCCCTGTCTGCTCCCTCTTACCCCCTGTCTGCTCCTTCTTACCCCCTGTCTTACCCCCCGTCTGCTCCCTCTTACCACCCGTCTGCTCCTTCTTACCCCCCGTCTGCTCCCTCTTACCCCCTGTCTGCTCCTTCTTACCCCCTGTCTTACCCCGTCTGCTCCCTCTTACTCCCCGTCTGCTCCCTCTTACCCCTGTCTGCTCCCTCTTACCCCCTGTCTGCTCCTTCTTACCCCCTGTCTTACCCCGTCTGCTCCCTCTTACCCCCCGTCTGCTCCCTCTTACCCCTGTCTGCTCCCTCTTACCCCCCGTCTGCTCCTTCTTACCCCTGTCTGCTCCCTCTTACCCCCTGCAGAGGTCCACTCTGAGCCAGGGCCCTGCGCTAGAGGTGTCGGGTGGGATCCAGCTGACCCCCGAGGGCCTGGTGAGCGACGCGGACGTGCTGAAGGTGTGGCTGGAGGTGAAGATGAAGCCCCTCCTCTCCTCCGTCTCCCGCCAGTTCCTCCGTTGCCTCGGCAACAAGAACCTCAGCTGCGAGGCCTACCACACTGTGTACGTGTTGTTGCTGTTGTTGTTGCTGTTGTTGTTGTTGTTGTTGTTGTTGTTGTTGTTGTTGTTGTTGTTTTCACACACTCGCCGAAATCTTGTTTGACTCTTTATTTGATCGCTTTGTTTCAGTATGAGCATAAATAACCAGCAAACACCCTCTGTAAAAGTAGCTGTAACTACTCACCTATTGCTCTAATATTTGGGGTATCTCCACAATACAGTTTAATTTTGAACCATAAAAACAAAATGAACAAAATGAACCATATAAACCATATAAGGCAGAATTTATGAATTGTATGAATTTTACTAAAGGTGTTGACAGCCCTAGAGAGTTGACAGAACAGCCCTAGAAAGTTGACAGAGCAGCCCTAGAGAGTTGACAGAACAGCCCTAGAGCTATGACATCTGCTGGTGTGCATGGGAAAATGCATGTCATATCCAATTCATAACCTCCTAGTAAACAGAGTAGTAAGAATGTACCAGTGACACTTGAGCAATGAACATTTCTGCATAAGAAATGTATGTAACCTGTTTTCAGGCAGATGTAGCTATGTCCCAAGCATGTTCTATCCATCGCTTAATAAGTAATAAAAAAAAATAGGATCGAGGTTTTGAGTGATACTTGAACAACTTACATACCGGTATGTCCAAAAGAGATTTATCAAACATATTTTTGGATATGTGGAGGAATATCGCCCGTATCTGATAATCACTCTGCCATCTTCTATCTGCACACGCGTTCTTGCTCTGCAGGGTTAGTGAGATGAGCGAGCACTTCTCTGGAATGGACCCTGTACGGCAGAAGTGGATCTACATGTTTTTCATGTACCCATTCCTGTCTGATAACAGAACAGCGGGTAAACACACACACACACACACACACACACACACACACACACACAGATACACCACAAACACACGCACAAACACACACATACTGATTTAATCATACAATGTGGTCTCTTCCCTGCGTGTCCTCTATTTCACTTCCCAGGATGCATGCACCTGAGCAACGGCACTGAGGACTGGCTGATGAAGAACTTTGGGTCATTCTCTGTCATGGCAACCATGAAAGATCTCTCATCGCTCAACATGGTCTTCAGTGGGGTGAGTCGTTAAGGCCAGAGCAATACACTTGGATTAGCAGAGTCATACACTGTGATACAAATACATTGCAATCCAAATGTGTAAGAACTGTGTAAATACTTATACTGTGAATTGCTAAGGAGGACAGTATATGCATACAAGAGTACAAAACAACAGTAAAAACATTGTGAAAATTATAAAAACATTGTGAAAATAGTATTTCTCTACTATAAAACTAAGAATTGACTACTCCTACATACCACTAACGTAAAAACCACCCCCCCCCACCCCCCTCCACACACACACACACACATGCACGCACACATGCAAACACACACACACACACACACACACACACCCCTCCACACCCCTCCACACACACACACACACACACACACACACACACACACACACCCCTCCACACCCCTCCACACACACACACACACACACACACACACCTGTAGTTGGACGTGCTCCACTTGCTGACTCCAGAGCAGAGGGCGGAGCTGCTGCTGCAGCCGGAGGTGGTGGGGCTGGACGAGGGCGTCCTCACCCTGGTGTTCGACAGCCTGCTGGACCCCCTGCTGCCGGCCCGACCTCCGACCTCACCTACCTCCGCTCCTCGCCCTGACCCGACTGGCTTCACGCGCAACTACACGACCTCACCTGGGCCTCACCACACCCAGCACTATACCACCCCTTACAGGGACCCAGCCAGAGAGGTGTGTGTGTGTGTGTGTGTTTGTGTGTGTCCTTGCATGTGTTTGTGTGTGTTGTAGCGGTTAGCTATGCCTGCCTATTTAAATGATAATAATATAATAATTAAATAGTAACTGGTGGGTTTTTTTTGGCGTAGACTGGTGGCAGTTGAGAGGTTCTGTTTGTGTTGGGACGTGACGCGATGACGTGAACCTGAGGGTAGGCCTGTCATTATTTGAATGAAGTCTGTGGCGAAGAGAGTGTGGGCCGATGGCGGATGAGTTGCGGCAAGATAGAAGTTTACTGAGAACGGGAAGGATCGTGTGGATTCTATTAGGATACTCTGGTGGATTATTCTAAATCCTGGGAGCGCTTTTGGACCCCGACACCCTTTCCCTAGAATTCAGCAGGGAGTACATTGGAGCTTTCTTGGACAAACAGCGCTGGATGCTGGGTTTGATCCAAACTTTTTCTGCTGTGACCGGTTTCCCTAAGCCTGTTTGTAGCCTCCAAAAACCCTTTCACCTGCCCTCCATACCTACCGCTGCCCCAATCCCATTTAAATTCTTTGTTACAGCAAACTATAGCCTACTTTTCCGTGGCGGCGCCCACACAACAAACGTCTCACTTCTTTCATCCCTGACTCCTTCAGTTGATATTTTGACCTACTCTAACTTTTGATTTCGTTTCATACATTTTCTTTCTTTCATTTTCTTTCTTTTGATTAGACATCGTATGATCTAGGAGAACGATTCACTTTGTGTTGTCGGCCTATGTTAAGACCGACGTTGTCGGAAAACTGGTAGCCTACATTTCTTTAATGTTCCTGAGCTCAATAGAGGGTTGTTGAAGCTGACTGCTATTTATATGTATGCTATTGTAAGAAAGTGGGTTAACGAACAACTGTGTATTGAACATTTTGAGTTTGGTTTGAAGGGAGTTTTTTTTATTGTTTGGGGCGATTCCTTTGTTCAACTGCGCCTTGACCGCGGCTTACCTACAGCTAGGCATGACGTTGTTAATATGCCACGGTCTGAAATACTGTTGAGAACTTGAACATTTCAATACATTCATTTTTCATTTAAAAGTTCAGAGTGAAACCGAGTCTCCTTTCCCACATACAAAAAATAAGCTGGCGTAACTGAAATGACTATGTCCGGGTTTCAGTCACGTTACAGTGTGCATGTGTGTGTGTGTGTGTGTGTGTGTGTGCATGTGTGTGTGTGCGTGCATGTGTGTGTGTGTGTGTAAGTACTTGGAGAGAACTGTTAATAATACAGTCAAGAAATAGCCTGGAGTGGCATGTTGATTTTTTACAGTAGCACTATATGGCTCTATAAAGCATATTCTGCATACTGTAAAACTATAGTGACCCAGGGTTGCTACAATTGTGTATTGCTACAATTGCTACAATTGTGTATTGTGTAGTCATTGGCATGACTTTGTTTCTCTTCCGTATGTTATCACCAGGTGGCCAATGGATTCATGTCTGTCTTGACACCCATGGGAAGCTTTGCCAGGCACATGGTTTCCTTCACAAATCAGGTAACATAGAGTTTTGATCATAAAATAAATCACATGGGTCAGATACATTGCATTATACTGTGCTGTAATGACTAAACGTGTCAATGAATTTAAATAATGTATGCAATATACCGTCTTTTAATGATATATGCAAATATCCTGTTAACTGCACTATATATATAATTATATAATAATATATGGTATAAACTCCATCATGCCATATTCCACCATAGGAGTGCTGCTGACAGTATGTGTCTCTCTCTTCTCCTGTTCCCTCTCCAGCACTATCTCACCACTGTGCGAAGTGCCACTCTCATCCAGGCCATGCTCAACTGGACCTTGGCAGAACTGGCCGCTCCTTACAAGCAGAACAGCACCGCTCCGGACCAGGTGGACTTTGACCCGCTGGACGTGAACGACTGGTTCCAGCATGTTGTGGTCCCGGTTCTGAGACGGTACCTGCCCCGAGACGAGATGGAGATCCCGCAGAACATCACTGTGGTGTTCCACAACCTGTTGTAAGCAATAGGAACTTATGGATAGCTAAATTTGTCTTAATTGCAACTTACCTTGCTGTCTGACAAGAAATGGCTTTGGTAGATACTTATAGATTTAGTATAGATTTACATGTTGAACCTTTGATTATATTATATTGTATTAAAGGAGAAATCAGCGACTTTTCACATAGATCTCAGTTTTTCGAGGTCACCGAGTAGGCTTCTGTCGGTACGAAAAATCCGAAAACAATCGGTTTTACCTAGCTCAAGTTGCTACTCCCAGCAGCTAGCACAGCCAGGCCGCTACAGCGCTACACTCTGGGGGCATGTACATGGGAGCTCACAGACATGCCCCCGGAGTGTAGTGCTGTAGCTGCCTGGCTATGTTAGCTGCTGGCTGTAGCAAGCTAGGTGCTAAGCGATTGTTTTCGCTTTTTTCGGACAGGAAACGGATATGTGAAAACTCGCCGGATTTCTCCTTTAAGTTATATTATTTAAGTTCTTGAATTTCCCCTTGAGGATCAATAAAGTATCTATCTATCTTATATTATATTATATTATATTATTGATATTTATATTAATATTCATGCTTGATTTTAACTGTTTCTTCAGCCACATCCAGACCGGTTTGGACCCAGACTCAGAGGAGACTGACTCTGATTCTGATATCTGCAGTGTGTCCATTGATGAGGGATCTTGTGCTGTAAGTCCTGTGTTGTTTTACATTTTTTCATTTTGTGCGATTCGGTCAACTGTAAATATATTTTACCTTGAAGTGTGTGTGTGTGTGTGTGTGTGTCTATAGTGTATGTGTGTAGTGTGTATAGATTCAGAAAACCCTATGTCATGACACAGTTCTGTAATTGTTCTTTGTGTGTGTGTGTGTGTGTGTGTGTGTGTGTGTGTGTGTGTGTGTGTGTGTAGCTCACCGATGCAGTGGAGGAGGTGGCTCGTGTCATGCACTGTGCAGCCAAGACCAACCTGAGTCTGACAGAGGAGACGCTGATGAGACTGGTGATGGAGCTCTCCGACAGCCTCAACTCACTCACCCAGGAACTCGCCCAAATGGTATGGCGCAGACAGCTTCTTCTCCTCTTCTTCCCCTGGCACGTTCTGTGGACTTATGTCTTTGCCTTTACTTCCGGTTCACTAATGCCTACGCTGTTTACTTCCTCACTACAGTATTGTGTCCCTGCCTCCATGTCCTGTATACAGATGCCTGTCCCCTTTACTTCCTTCAACGTGTCCTAGCATTTGTTTTGTGGACTGTCAGTGACAATTGAGATCGGCATTTGAGGTTGATTTCAATACTGTGTCTCTGTTCACCCATGTGATATGGAACCCCTCACCCCCACCCTTAGTACTTCTGCTTCTTAGTAGTGCTTAGTGCTTCTGCTTCTTAGTAGTGCTTAGTGCTTCTGCTTCTTAGTAGTGCTTAGTACTTCTGCTTCTTAGTAGTGCTTAGTGCTTCTGCTTCTTAGTAGTGCTTAGTGCTTCTGCTTCTTAGTAGTGCTTAGTGCTTCTGCTTCATAGTAGTGCTTAGTGCTTCTGCTTCTTAGTAGTGCTTAGTGCTTCTGCTTCATAGTAGTGCTTAGTGCTTCTGCTTCATAGTAGTGCTTAGTGCTTCTGCTTTCTAGGCTGTCAATGTCACTTCTCCCGGCTCCTCCATTACTGTTCCTTCATTTGTCATCTACCTCACTTGGAATTCATGTTGGATGAAAGATGTTCCTTACCATTGCGGTACTTTAACTGATTCTCAATCTCATTGTTTACATTTCAGAACTTCAGCTCCCCTGACTCTCCATTCTTCGGAATCCTCGACCAGATCATCTCCGGTCCCCTGACGCAGGACAACCTCCATGACGTGTCCTTCATTAGGCTGTGGTTCCAGATCAAGCTGCGGCCTCTGTTGCCCTCACTCACCCCAGAGTACCTGTCCTGCCTCAGTGCCAAAGGATTCAGCTGTGAAACCTACCAAGCACTGTACGTTCATAACTTAATACTAACTATACACACCTCCACATTGAATTATGTTTCATAACACTTTTTTTATTGAGCACACAAATATACAGCATTTTGTGTACAATACAGGTCAACTGTCAACTATGCCAGGGGAGATATACAAAATAATTATAATAAAAAGAAGGAAAGAAGGGCAATTCCATGCAAAGGTCATCCTTACCACGGAAAAAAAGTTGTACATACGCAAATAGAACTGTTGTTAAAATCTTCATTTAGGTCTATATTTTATTGTTTGTAACTGATCTGATTGAATTTGATGGAGAAATACACTCTTTTTACATCATAAATATGGTGTGCAACCATACAGAAACAACATTTTTCACATGGTAATATTATACATATTTAAAAAGTGGATAAATGGACCCAAGGTTCAAACAAATTGTTATGGATGTGACGTTATGGATGTTACATAATGTGAATTTACAAGACTGGAGACTTTATTATACCTCAAAGCCGAGGGGCATATCAATTTCAACGCATTTCACCTTAGTGTTTACAATTGACATTTCAAAGATTATTAGGTTGATTAAAACCACAGGGAGGCCTTGCTTAACCATTAGCAAAACAAACATAATATTAAAATACCTCCAGTGATTAGCCTAGCCATAGCCTATTTTCAAGTGGCCTAATAACGAAAATCTGAGCGATTATCTTCCTGTAACTGTCATACTGTTGTTGTACAGTAACTGGATTATCGTGTTAGCTGGTGAAGATGGCTGACTTTGCAGCTGGAGTCAACATAGCAACCTCCTTCTGTTGTAGATCTGTTCAGCCTGCCGTTCACGTCTGCTTAACACAGTTTCATTTTAAATGTGACGCGATATGCCAGCATTTCAAGTGTCAGGTCCTCTGTAGCTAATACCCACAGGGTAACATGAGTAACGGCAGCAATAAACTAGATGTACCGCATAGCGGTACCAAATAGGACCGCCTCTCAGTCCTGCATATTCTCTTCACAAAAATAAATCACGCTTATCAATTTGTCTCCATCTCCTACTCCTGCAACTCATGTGCATGTAAATGAGTGTGTGCATATGTGAGTTTACTTTTGTTTATAAGAGTGTGTGTGTGTGTGTGTGTGTGTGTGTGTGTGTGTGTGTGTGTGTCTGTGTGTGTGCATGTGCGTATGTGTGCCTGTGTTTGTGTGTTTATGTGTGTGTGTGTGTGTGTGCGTGTGTGTGTTTGCATGCGCACATGCGTATGCGTGCCTGTGTGTGTGTTTATGTGTCTGCATCCATGTGGGTGGGTGTTTGTGCATGTGTGTGTGCGTGTGTGTGCTTGCCTGTCTGTATGTGTTTATGTGTGCGGAAACAGGAAGATGGACTAGTTCGAGGGAAAGCGAGAGTTGCAGTGTTTTGTTACAGTCGTGAATTTTTAATAGTTTGCTGGATAAGTTAACAAAGTTACCACCGAGAGTTGCAACACATGGAATTAAGAGGAAAGAATAGAAACGATTTATTTTCAAACAAAGGATATCTATTAAGGCCTGAACAAAATCTCTTTCCACTTCAGGAAATTACACAAACTCAGCCAGCTGCTAGCTAGCTAGCCAGCTAACTAAACTGTTTAAATTATTAAAATTTCCCTCGGGATGACTAAAGTATCTATCTATATATCCTCAGTATTCAGAGGACAGAGGTTACATTAAAAGTTATGCAAATTAATTCACTGATACTAATTTTGCCCCCACTCTTAAGGCATTTTGTTTACCAATTTGAGTGCAATTGTCACATCCATAACGCTGGAACTACCCAGAAATAGATTTATAATACATTTTCCCAATACAAGGTGAACTCAGGGTAAGTAAAATCAGCTATGTACCATGACAGTTTATTCCAATGTAGTTTAGTATAAGGGCATAACCAAAATAAATGTGAATAAATATGATTCCCACAAAAAGTACAGTTTACGTCAATATCTTTTTTTAAGCTTCCATAAGTAAGGGTTTGTTGATGTTTCATAACACATATAATTACACCGTGTCCTAACTGCATGTGATGACAGCGACCATTACTGACAAAATTAGTTTACTTGCATTGTTTTAATTTGTCCTAACTGAACGCAACGTTACACAGTACTGTGCAACGCGATGTGGTGCATTGTTTTGAGCAGGAGTTTTGTCATATGCTTCATTTCTATTTTCTTTGTGTCGCTCGGTTTGTTCTGCTATTTTTAGCAAATATGACACAATAGACCGACATACGGTATTTAAAGGCTACATGACAGTCGCTCGTTCACATGCATTTACACTGTAACTCTAGTCTCACAGTGAGATAATCCCAACACAAGTTTTAATAGAGAACAATGTTTTTGATGCATGATAATCCATAATACTGTCGCACTGTTATAGCAGAAGTGTAGTCTGTTACTCTGCTACTCAGAGACATGTAATGTCTGTATGTATGGATCTATATGTTATAAGCATGTATTATCTTACACTACAGACATGTAATGTCTGTATGTATGGATCTATATGTTATACGCATGTATTATCTTACACTACAGCCATGTAATGTATGTATGGTTCTATATGTCATCAGCATTAGAGACAGTCAGAGGCATGTAATCTTATCGCCTTGTCTTGTGTCTCAGTGTGAAGGCTCTGGGTGATCACATGTCTGACATGCATGAGAGGGGACCTGAGATGGTCCTTCAGCACTTCATCATTCCTTTCCTCTTCAACCCCAACCATACAGGTGGGCCACAGCACCATATCAGTGTCCAATGGCCACAAACACACATGCATAACTAATGCAGTCAATATTACTGATATTAGCAATGTACAAACATGATATACTGCCTATATAAATGGAAATGATGAGTAGGATGGTAGGCTTTCTATTTACTAAAATGTATCTAAATACATTCATTAATTTAACCTATTCTCTTCATTTTTACATTTAGGCAACCTGTATGTTTCAATAACATGTAGCCCTACGCCAAATGAATGTTATGGTTATGAATTAATGTGTGCACTTTAATAGATTTATAGAATTTATGTTAATGTATTTACCCCCCTCCCTGGCTGTAGACCCTGGCTGCGTGAGATCGGTTGAGAACAGCACTGACTGGATGATGAAAAACTTGGGTGGCTTCGCTTCCCTGGCTACACTTATGGACATGTACCAGCTCAACCCCGAGTTCTCTGCAGTAAGATCAGATTGTCAACACACTATCGGTTAATACCAAAGATTCTAGAACAGAGCGCTCTGTTCTAGAATCTTTGGTTCACACTCTGTTAATAACAATATGATCAAGGTAAAAGCTAAGGGTTGGATTTGATTAAGGTGATCTTCAGTAATTTATCAATAACACTTTTACATACAGTAATTTCCTGTGTATTAGCCACATTGTGTATAAGCCGCAGGGCAGTGTTTTATGCAAGTTAAAAGAACAAAACCATATTAATACCATATTAACTGCCCTTGTGCATTAATCTCATAGCTGAAGACATTTTGCAAAATCAATGTATAAGCAGCCGGCTGTACTGTTTGTACTGAATGTATACACTGTGTTTGTGTGTATACATAATGAATTATACTGAATTATAATGTACATACAAGGAAGCACAAAGAGGGATATTAAGAAAGGAATGCATGCATATATGTGGGTGTGAGTTTCTGTATCTCCCCCTGCCAAGTAGGACTATGTATTGCCAATATCTCCTTGCTCCTCGAATGTATTTCCTTATTGTCAACTCCTAACCATCTCAATTGTAAAGCACTTTGGGTCAACTTGACTATATTGACTCGACTTGACTATATGAATGTGTTCATGAGTGTTTGCATTTATTTATTTCCCTTACAGATTGAAGTCCTGCCCTTGCTCTCCCCCAGACAGATGGCAGAGCTCATGGTCGTTCCCCTCCCAAGGCTGCCGCCGAAACGACAGGTGGTCGACCTCGTCTTCGACCACCTCTTGGGAGACCCCATTGGAAGGAACATGCCTGAAGTCCTGGAGCACCTTGTGCAATTCAGCCATGATGTAATGAACACTCATTCGATTTCTTACCTGGACGATATAGTGGTTTTTGCATATATGTAGATGATGTTTGCATGTTGCTTGCATGTACAGCTTAGCTTAGTCATTGTTTTGCTAGTCTGTGTTTACTTGTCTATTCATGCGTGTATTGATTGATTCATTTATAGATGGGAATGGACTGTGAGACCTACCAGAGCATGTAAGTGACTTTGTAAAGGTTCTTCTTCTCAGTCTCATCTTTTTTCTGTTCCCAATCAAGAATTTTAATTAAAAAAAAATCCAGTCCATTTTCTGTATGTTTAAAAACTCATTTTAAATATACTTAAGTATTGCTTTGATTTGTTGTTGTAGCGTGGAAAAGCTGTATGATGTGTTGTGGTCTGTGCCACGCATGATGGAACCACAGATCTGGGCAGCAATTCACAACATGAGACAACCTGCAGGTGAGCGGACACACAGACACAGACACACACACACACACACACACACACACACACACACACACACACAGACACACACACACACACACACACACACAAACACAAAATATTATTTACATTGATATACTGTTATTGATTTCTTTTTCTCTCAGACTGTTCATTGCCTGTGTTCGACGTAAGTGTATCTTTATACCTTGATTTATATCTCTTGAAAATGAATATTTTTTTTTCATGTAGTTTGTAAGCTATGTTTTTATTATGTATATTTTTGCATTCTTTGTTTTCTAATAGTGTCCTGTGATACACTTTAATGGTAAGTTGTTGAGATCTGCACTTTGACAAATACTCTAGCATTGGTTGACTTACATTTATTCGTTTGGCAGACACATTTATCCAGTTTATTTAGTTTACTAGAGGAAAGAAAACAATCAAACATGTCTATATCCATGGAACAAATTCAAACTATGTTGCATTCTCACTTTTGTAGGCCAGACATAGTTGAGTGGATTAAGTATATAATTAATTACACTGAAATGTAGTTTTACTTATAGATATTTAACAGTGGCCTGTCTTAAGAGTAAAGGGTGTGCTTGTCATTGTCAGCCAACTGATAGGCCTACATGTACTGAATACAGCATTGATAACATGATGTCTGCATCTGCTATTTCTTGACGTTTCTGTGTATCTCCAACAGAGAGCAGAATGTGTGCTGGAATTAACAGGTATTGTATTCTATAAAACTCATTAATATAATACTCTAAAATATTCAACTGACTAAAGACAAAATTAAATTGTGTGTTAGCTAATGTTTATTGACATGGCCCCAAATCTCTATTTGAATTTCATTTGTTGTCTTTTTCCTCTGAATGACATGTAGCTCTGAGCTGCAGCACCACCTGGAGGCTGGGCATGTATCCTGTGAATACACTCTAATGGAGTACGCCTGCTCAGAGGTAAGGCCCACTGAGGAGTTTTTCTTCACGCTATGCTATGTGTGTACTATCTCTACAGTATATGTTCTTTATCTGAATAGAGTGTATCTGAATAATGTCTGTATATTATTAGTCTGCTGCACTGTCTACACAGCTATACTATCTGTATTCACTTTAGTTAAGGTTTAAATTCTGTGTAATAGCAAGTAGTAGGCCTATGCTATCCTGTTTAATCTCTTGTTTAATGCGGCCTTACATATATTTGCAGTGATTCGCCTCCTAAATCTGTCTTACTCTGCACATTTGGATTCATTCTTAATCAAAAATAATGTTTATTCTTTTTATTAATTTCTTTGATCAAAAATAATGTTTATTCTTTTTATTAATTTCTTTGATCAAAAAATGTTTATTGTCACTGGATGAGTAACTGGTGTGGTGATGATTTCATCAAACATTGCTAATAATTTGATATCTCTCCTTTTTCAGCTGAAAGGATTCTCTGCACATAACCTGACCCACCTCCTGATGTGCAAGCTGGCCAGCAACATGACAGACTCCAAGGAGACCTGGAAGCTGCTCCTCACCAAGACATCTGCAGTTCTGGATGAAGCGCTCGCCATGTTCTCCAGCATGGCCTCCAACATGGTGAGCCTAATGTTTGTTTCTGTTGTAAAAACTGAATGTGGTTATAGATGGATACATTTCAAACTAGGCTATGCTCGGGGATGATAGCAAAGTGTGGTCAAAACTGACTTATACAAAGACACACTTTAAACAGACACATTTTCTCGTATTGAGGTATTGCCCTATTGGCTCTTTTCCCATGTCCACCACCAGTCGCATCCTCTGATTGGTCAGTCTGTGTCCAATTTCCTGGACGTGCTGCGTGACATGCGACTGGACCAGTTCACCCCAGAGCAGTGGCAAGACGCTTCCTTCGTGGCGTCGCTGTTGAACGGCACCCACCCATTCTTGGCTGCCACCTCTGGAGGTTTTCTCCACTGCCTCACCACCAAGAACCTCACCTGTGAAACCTTCCAGATCATGTAAGTTTAACATTCATGGGTACGATACAATGTAAAACAAAGTGATGTGTTGCAATACATTACAATGCTTTATATAACATGACAATATTTATGTTATACTTTACAACATTGGATAAAAGTAGGCCTTTCTGCTAAATTAATCAATGTAATGTAATGTACGATGTGTTATGGAAACACATGATATATTGACAGATCTTTGCTATTCTCCATCTCCACACATTTCCCCTGTTTTAGCATGTGATGGGTTGCACCAATGTGATCTTTAACAGGAAAAACATTTATCCCAAATTGCTTCTCTGTACGCTAACTGTGTGAGTAATCCTACATTGCCTTGACCTTTCAGACTGAGAGCGTTTGTGCAGCAGTTCCACTACATGGAGGAGCCTAGTAGGAGGATGGTGCTGGAGTCTTTCATCCTGCCCTACCTAAACAGCAACTCCTCAGGTAGCCCACTCACCACCATTTAGGTGTTATAGCGTTTAGCATTCCCACAGATTAGCATTCCCACAGATTGCCATTCTCATAATAGCATTCTTAGCAACACTTTACCTAACTGTATGTCATATGATGGTCTCTAACAGAAACATAGAGCTCTAAGAGAAGCAAAGAAAGAGCTTTAAGAGAAACATAGAGCTCTAATTTAAAGGATAGACAAAATGCTAAGTCAGGTAACATTTACATTTACAGTTAGTCGTTAAGATGACTTTAATCCAAAGCAGGTTAAGTGCTAGATAAAGCATGTCCAGCTGAGGTTCTCTCAGAAGAGTTGGGTCTTCAGGCGGTTTTTGAAGTGGGGTGTTCTGTATGTGGTATACTGTATATGACTGGCCTCTACTGCATGAACAGAAACATAATCCACACTTTTATCAATGAAGAATTCAGGAGAAGTGTATTCAGCATAGGTGGGATCAATTACAACCTTATTGGCCTTTGAAACATCTAATCTAAACTCAATATACTCATGAAGACAATCTGAGGGATAAAAGTACACACACGTCCATATGTAGATGTCCGTTGCTGGTTGCACGCAAGTCTGTTGTTAGAATCCCTTTGTTAATTATCCCTTTTCAGTGCATCTATAGGTGACAGTTGATGAATGTCAGTCACTTCCAAATCCAAGGGACTTGTGTTGTACATCTCAGTTAGTGTATTTGTAGAATATACAGTATTTGATATTTTGTGTGTTATTTGCTTTATTTTGTTATTTCATGGGTTCTTTAATGCTTCTCCTATCTCTCTTTCTCTCTCTCTCTCCCTCTCTCTCTCTCTCTCAGGACATGCTTGTGCCCTTAATGGCAGCTATTATTGGCTGCAAAACAACTTTGGGCCTTTCTCTGTCCTTGTGGAGCTAGAAGATCTATTTGAGCTCAACATGGCCTTTGATCCAGTATGTACATCTCTCTATTCAATAATCACTATCTTATACCAGTGTCTCTACATAGTAGATTAGAATCAATAATGGACATGATAATCCATTTAGTAGTGTGTATGCAATCATTTGAGAATGATATCCTGATTGTACATAGGACATACTGATGACTCTCTTGCATATCACTCTGTACTTCTCTGTCATTCTCTTTCCATCCTGCTCTCTCCCCCGCTTTCTGTCTTTTTCATTCTCTATGTTATTATTTTACTTTTCATCCCAACATACTCCTCTCTCTCTCTCTCTCTCTCTTTCTCTCCTTTCCTCCCCTCTCCATCTATCTCTCTTTCTCTCTCTCTCTCTTTCTCTCCTTTCCTCCCCTCTCTTTCTCTCTCTCTCTCTCTCTCTCTCTCTCTGCAGCTGGAGGTGTTGGATCTTCTCAGTCCAATGCAGATGGCTGAGTTGATGGTTCTGCCTCTCCCTCATGCCCAAGGGAAAGATGAGGTCATCAGCAGAGTGCTGGATCACCTCCTAGAGTCACCTGTGGAGAGGAATCTTCAGGAAGTTCTTGGTCTCACCATCATCCTTGCCACACAGGTAAAAGGGAGTTTCATTACCAAAGCTAGGAATTCATATAGGTATACTTTTTTTTTTTAATCTACTTTAGAAACTATTAGGTATTGCCAAACAGTTACTCATACTCGGTCCAGTCCCCTTCAAAGACTCTCACTTAACACACTTCTCTTTAACTTTCCTAGGATGAAGCACCTTGTGAGTTCTACCAGGCAATGTAAGTCCAATCAACATTTCACTTGATTTACCTTAAAGGGGAATTTTGGGGTACATGATAAGGAGTTTGAACATTCGTTGGTGAGCAAAAAAAAAAAAAAAACCCTAATCTGGTGCATTCTACCTCAAATAATTGCAATTTTCCCAGTTATCTTGTCATCCTGTGATGTGGTATTCCTCATATTTTTATTTTTGTTTATTTTTCCATTTGTTTTTGTTCTTCCTAAAAAAAAATTTGTCTATGTTTATGAATTTATCATTTTTGTTTGTTTGTTTGTTTGTTTGTTTTTGTTCTTCCTATCCTTCGATGTGCGATGCTGTGTAGAATCCCAAGGCTGAGTGAGTCTGTAACATCAGTACCAGGAGTTCTGGAGCCCATCATCAGAGGAGCTGTGGAAGAGCTGCTCCAGCTCAGTCCACTAGGTGAGTAGCACACACACACACACACTCACTCACACACACACACACACACACACACACACACACACACACACACACACACAGAGAGAGAGAGAGAGAGAGAGAGATTTTTAAAAGTTTCATGTTCACATCTTCATCAACTCTTTCCTTTCTCGAGCAGATTGTGCTGTTCCTCTGCCTGCTCAGGTGAGATACTATTCTTTTAAGAGCAAGTCTGACTGTAAACATTTATATACGGATATTTTGATATCAATTTTAACGGTGAAAACATTTACATTTGACTTTTGTTTCGCTTCATGTTTAGTGTCCTACAACACCAGTTAATGGTAAGTTTCAGTATTGCCACGTTTTGTCCACTAACATTTTGAGAAAAGGCTGTTACATTAAACTGATTTGGATACTTCTTTTTTTGTATAGAAACCAGAATTTGTGAAGGTGTTAACAGGTAAGTTCAATTTATGTCATATGTAAAATAATAAGAAAAGTTGAACAGACGGAATAGAAACTTATAAAGGAGTGGAAACCAGCTGATCATATTTTATCGTGTCAACAGCACTGTCCTGCAGTCTCAACTGGCAGCTGGCCTGGTCCCCTGTAATGTCAGTCTGGAGCAGTATGCCTGTTCAGAGGTGAGACGGGATAAAGGTGTCCTGGGTAACTTTGATGTAAACAAGCATCTCTTTGGTCACATTCATAGAATGATGCACCATGGACATGAATTAAAATAATCAAGTAAAAAAACGCTTCGCCAAATGATTTGCAAAGAATACTATAACACATGCAAGAGATAATACTCAATGAAGACAAAACTCAACATGCAAGACACAAGTACAGTACATAATAAATATTACATGAGGAGAATAAAAATACTCCAAAAGTGTAACGATTTTAAACTCTGTGTTGCTTATGTGTCTGCACCTACAGCTAACAGGATTCACTGCACAGCACCTGGCCCAGGTTCTGATTTGCAAGCTGTCCAGTAACATGACTTACTCCAGGGAGACCTGGAAGCTGCTCCTCACCAAGTCCTCTGCAGTTCTGGATGATGCTCTCATCATGTTCTCCAACATGGTAATACATGGGGGTCTTTTGTGACAAATTTGAGTTACTTTTGTCATTTTCCAAAGTATTAGGGTTCTTCTGTTCTTCTATTCTTTCATTTTCTCAACATACTTTTTGTTTTTGTTCCTGCTCCTGACAGCCTCTGAGGATCATGGGTCAATCTGTGACTGATGTCCTGGATATTCTTGGAGAGCTCCGTCTGGAGTCGCTCAGTGACATGCAGTGGGAAGACATCGACTTCATCTCCTCACTGTTTGGTGAACGTCTGCGGCTGTTCTTGCCCTTCGCCTCCGGAGAACTTCTGCACTGTGTCAGCAGGAAGAACCTCACCTGTGAAACCTACCAGTACATGTATGTTCCAAAGCGAGAAACAGTAATTTCACATTGTCACATTTTGTGGCAGACAGTTATTAAGTGAGAAAATTGAGTAGGTTGAGTGTTCAGATTACCAAATAACGTGAGGACAAGCGTGAAAACACATTATTATTGTGTCTCTCTTGCTCAACTCAGCTGCAGAGTGACAGTTACAGTACGTTGCTTGGTAACAGTAGATGCCAAAATTATTGTTTGGAACTATTTTTGGGGGGCGGAGGATGAACTAACAAAATGAACGATAGAAAACACAATATGGTGTATTTTTACTTGATTAGTTGTGTGTGTAACTGTTGTACATTTGCAATATGGCACTTAAGATATACCCACAACTGTGGTTCGGCACCCCCACCTTTACTCATAGCTTATTTAGGATAAGAAATGATGGAGTATGACTCAGTATAGTATGATGGCATGCAGTACTATTACATATGATATGACATATGTCATTATTATGCTATTTTATAATTAATTCACTGTTTTGTAACTTTTAATTGTTTAATTAACTGTAACTGTTTCTTCTCCAGTGTGGGTGAGCTGAGTTATCAGTTTGATCACATGACAGAGGAGCAGGCCAAGAACGTTCTCAAGTTCTTCATTTTGCCCTTCCTGTCCAGAAACACATCAGGTCAGAATTAAGACATGGGTTCCTGAAATATGTTTGTGATCTCTTAATGCAATGGTCTATATTTGTATGTGCATACATATAGATTGTATTGTCTGCATGAATACTGTCTGCATCATGTATATGTATGTAATATGTAACTGATTCTATACTTGTGTTGTCTCTCCTAGATCCAGGATGTATCTCCAACAATAGCATGGCGTGGCTTCTCAACAACTACGGGCAATTCTCTGGCCTTGTCCCACTCAAAAGTCTACTTGATGCCAATAAGTACTTCAATCCGGTAAGTGATGTATTGTATTCAAATAGGAAACCCTTATTTCTACTGTGAATCTGTACATGTGAATACCACATGCTTTGACTCTCATCAAGGGCTGCTATACATGTCTATCTCGCCCCTTATGTAATGAAACATCCACCACAATTGGCTGTATTGTTAAGATTTGGTTAATAAGAAGCAAGATGTTATTCAGTGCTTCCTGCTTTTACATTTCATGAAGATAGATGAAAGGTAATCATAGTTGTTAGCCAAACTAAGGTGTCAACAAAAACATATGGAAATCAATACAAACCAACTCTTCAGAGCAAAACATTGACATGGATTGTAAACTCTCTCTGTGTCCCCTGTTTGTTCCCAGCTGGCTGTCCTGGAGCTGCTCTCTCCCCAGCAGAAGGCGGAGCTGATCCTCCTGCCTCTCGGAGACCTTCCCCCACAGGAGGTCATCAGGGTCGTCTTCAACCACCTCCTGCAGCCTCCCCAGCAGACACAGATGCCCGAGGTCCTGCAACATCTAGTCAGGATTGCACAAGAGGTAAAATGCTACATAGACAATACTTCATTTCAGATTTCAAACAACTTTAACAAATTTGGAAATTCTTACTAATGCTTTTTAAAAAGAAATCACTATATCACAATAACGTCAGCAGACATGTTTTTAAATACTGATTTTATTTTGACATCTTATTTCTTCACAGAACGAGATACCGTGTCTCACCCTTCAGTTAGTGTAAGTGCGGTTCAGATCTTATTCACTGTCAATAAAATTATTCATGCTGGTGATATAAACATGTTTAAAAAGTTTAATGCTGATGCACTTTTTGCTATTATCAATAGTATAAATAGTTACAGTAATCAGTAACCAATTCTAACTTCCCCACCCCAGATCAGAGAACCTGTTCATGGGTCTGTCATATGTGCCTCCTGAATTAGAGCATATCATCTACACAACCGTCGATCAACTTAGAGGGAACTTACCACAAGGTTCATTACTTTATATGCAATATATTGCTGATATCTACATATAATGTATTTTATACTGTAGCCTATAACGTTCTTGTCTGTTTTTTGTCTGAACAGGTTGCATACTTCCACAGCCACCTTCAGTAAGTGTTGCTATGTGTTGTGTGTGCCCGGCTATGTTGAATTGACGATCTATAATGATATATAGATATAATCAGATATACTGACTGCGTCTCTTTCTTTTCCACTCTAGTGTCCTTTCACAAGGGTAAATGGTAAGTTCATTCTCAGGCAAAGCCAATTTAATCACATGCAGTACATATTATCTATGTCTTTTTATACCCCAGAATGTTGGAATGTACATAATACTTTCCTGTGATTTTTGCAGAGACTGAAATTTGCTACAGGACAAACAGGTTTGCACAACCACTTTTTCTGTATTTCTTCTTGCCCTAATGACTAGAACATTGTATATTTCTACAATGTATAGTTCTGCCCAATTTACAGAGCCAGGGCAGCGGAGGAACATCAGAGTTTGTTTGATATTAATTTATTTACCAATTTAATTACGAGCTCATATGTCAGGAAGGCCAATGGGAATTAGGAATGTAACTAGAAATACAATGCCAGAGGAATTACAATAGTGGATGGAAAGCTGCTGGCTTAATGTTGGTGGGGAGATTCCTGAAAAAAAAAAAACACTGAATCACTTAATCTTTGAGATCATACAAACCCTTGTACCAAAAAACGTTGTGTTTCAGCCGTTCTTGAGATATCACACTCAAGGTGGGTTTGACCTTGACCTTGACATTTGACTTCATCATTGAGTCCATGTTCACACCAAATTTGAAGCATATACGTCAAGCCGTTCTGAAGTTGTAACACAAGCACGAAACCTGACCTTTGGAAAATGTAGTTCAGAGAAAGCCTAATTGTATGCAATGCTATAGGCTACCTGCAAAACGGGGCTTTCAGTTGGTGTTGATGTCTGCTCCTTCTGCGCCCAGATAACAATTAGTCACTGAATCTATTGTAATGCCGAAGAGTACGGGAGACCGGGGCTGGTTGGAACAGGGGCAGGTTGAAACACTGTTAATATCCAGGCTACTAGAGGGAGCTGCAACAAAATTCCAACACTAAACTGACGGCCTTATTGAGTAGAGTAAACTCAAGTTTGTAACTGGTCTCCAGGTCATTAACCCTTTAGGTGAGAACAACTTTTTGATTTTGTAGTGTCAAAACTTAGAATATGCACCTCCCACTAAATACATCCTAGAAGGGTAATAGTTAGGGATATAAAAACAATATTCATTATAATTGATTGCTAGGGGACTCATCTATAATTTAAAATGAAGTTTAAAACCCTGAGGTGACTGATATTAGCAGGCTAACAGCATTTGTGCAAAAAAGTTTGACCTAATGTGGGCGGGGCAGGTTGGCACACTGATTTTGGGGTTAGTTGGCACATACATTCCATATGGCTATTTTGTGACAAATCTATAAACTTTGTATTTTACACATAAAAACATCATCAATCTTTATTGTAATTACTGAACATAGTTTTACATTTGGAAGCATGTAGCAGGTTGGCACACGTGCACAACACCACTTTAATCATATATAACTCAAAACAAGGGATCATTTGTTGACATTGAATTTATACATTTTGCAGCTGAGATCCCAAGCTTTCAGTTAATTACAATTTGACCATTTCAACGCATTGTAAGACGGAGAAATATAACCGAGAGTGAAAAGTGTTCCAACCAGCCCCGGTCTCCCCTAGTTAGGAGACGGGGAGGCTGAGATACCGTTCCAAACTCCGGTAATTTATTTTTTATAAAGGATGTACAGGCTAAGGTACGGGTAGCAGGAGGTGTCCACTACAAAACAACAAACTGATCTTGATAAATTAGGTCTCAATCACTCGTCATTCACTCTCATCGGCAGACGACACAACGTAACACAACCCACTCACACGTAATTTACTTCTCCTCTGACTAAACTTACTAGACGTCTTAGAACCCCCTATTCTATTCCCTCCCCTTATCGATCGCTAACCTATCCGAACCCCTAAATATTCCCTCCCGGACACCTCCCCCCAATCAAAACACATCAGAACTTATTGACACATTCTATGACACAGAAGGGAGAGGGAGACACAGACACTCTCGCGCGCACACACACACACACACACACACACGCCGGGAAAACAGAAGACACAGGGGAACACAAGGGAAAGCCCAACACGAGGGCAAATAGCCTCGGCGCTACACTATGTTAAATAAACTTTGTCAATGTTAAATCATTGAATCACCGTCGCACTGCAACATAGTTTCTACATCACTTTTGCACCCTTCATTAATATTGAAGCAACATTGAAATTCTAACTAGCCTACATATCAACAGGATTTTAATTGGTATTAAACCTCAGTAAACCACTATTAATCTGGCAAGATATTGGAAAATTCATATCCTGCTTTATCTACAGCCAGGATAAATTTGACTAGGCCTATAGGTATGTCTGGTTTAGGCTACACAAGCTTGCATAAATAACCATTGACAACTTGTTTAGATAGATAGATAGATACTTTATTGATCCCCAGGGGAAATTCAAGGTCTCAGCAGCATACATACAACACAAACACATTCTTTAACAGCAGAAAGAGTAATTAAAGTATATAATATAAAAACACAACTAAGCAGTAAGGACAGTAGAAGATAAAGAATAGGCTAAATATACTGAAATACAAATTATACTAACACTTAATACAATATATAAAAATATACTAAAATACAAATTACAAAAATACAAATTATACTAACACTTAATCTAAATGAATTATAAAAACAGTATCCACAATGTGGTGATTAATAAATCAGAGGCGCTTGCAATGACTGAGGCAGGGACTGAGCCTGTGATTCTCTGTGCATAGTAAGGTATGGTAAGGTGCTCTGTGTGAATGAGTGTCATGGTGGTAGTGCAATGGTGATAGTGGTCATGGTGATAGTGCAAATGAGTAAGTCAACAGTGCAACAATGCAGAAATAAAGTAAAGTAAAGTCTATAACTATTTAATTATTTAACTATTTAAAAAAATGTATAAGTGTGGCCACAGTTCGGCTGTGGCATGGGGGGGGTGCATATGAAGGGTTCAGATGCAAAAGCCTCTAAATGCCACCTGTCAAAAATGAGATAAAGATGGTGAGGGGATGCTCTCCACACATAGTCTACGCTAATCAAATAATTTAACTTCTAAACTCACTAAATACCTCTCTCTTCCTGGTCTGAAATGTCGATTTATAGGCAAAAACCTATAGGAGACTGAATTTAAATGCTCATTTAAAAGAAAAGTAGTCAGACGGATTTAGAGGGTTTTGCATCTGAACTCTTCATATGTACTAATATAGCACGCAAACAGTGAGGCATAAAGACAGTGGTACAAGTGGCTAGTGGACAGACATAGGCTACCAAACATGGAGGGGGTGAAGAGGCAGACAGACTATGCAGAGAAGTCTATCTCTCCTCTTCCCTTAAGTGAGGCATTGAACAGTTGTTTGAACAGTTTGAAAAGCAAGTGCATTTATTCATTCTTCTTCATTTAGAAATTCATGTGTGCTGTGCTTTCCTGCCATCCATTTAGTAGGCTAGACCTCCACTGATCCTCCACCATCCAGTAGCAGAGTAAAGCGGCACCTAACAGAAATAGAAGGGGGGGACAGACAGCTGTTAGATATGATTCAACTGAACAAACTAGAAGCTAAGCCTACAATCAAGTCATTTTACGCCACAACCTACCACTCATACAAACGTATCGGAACTCCCCCTATTACCGTCGGTCCCGTATTTCCACGCGTGTATATGTCACTTAATATCAATTTCTATACAAACCAAGACAGCAGACTCCTAAAGAAACGCAACCACCCACACCATAGGTGTATCTAAATTAGCTATGTACCAAAAATGACATTTTACCGTGACTCAAAGAGCTGTAGACAGTGTTGTAAGGCTGCGTGTGTCACAACCGCTTGGAGCTCCAGTGGAATTTTAATTTCACGACGAGAATTCTCGGTCTAACCGTTCATGTGCCGTTGAAACGGTGTAAATAGGCGACCCATCAGGCCAGCACTATAACTCCGAGCGTGGTAAACAAAATCGGATATTTCAGGCAGTAAATGCTCCCGTTAACAAAAAAAAAAAACAGATTTTGTTCAAATCTACACACCTATGGCTACTGAAAAATGTCAGGTTAATTTAGCAAATGTTATTTTGAAGTGTTAAAAACATCGTTGTTTTAGAATTTCTGAACAAAAGTGGTGATAATTGGGGGTGTTACGATAGTTCAAAACAGTTCAAAGTTTCAGCCAACAGTTGTGACTGTTTGCCATAGAAGGCCAATTCCCTCGTCAGGCCAGCTATCGCTAGGAAAGGCGGCTGACAATTTGACTGAAGTTTATTATTACTTAGCTGCTAACACTACCACCCCCACTGCACACAACCGCGAACCTAGATATATTTCCGAGGTCTAGCTAAACGTAGCAGCTACAGTAGGCCTACGAGTTTGTTGCTTATCGATGACAGGTAGGCCTAACGCCAGCTTGCTTGCTTACTTGTCTAGCCGAGTCGTTAAAAAAAAAAATCACACTCCATTCGAATAAAAAACACAGATGAATTGTAACTTACATTGGGTGTGGTAGGAAAACGTCCATTTCGTCGTAGTTTGTTGGACGAAGCAGACACCAAGAACAGAAACTTTCTTGATGAGAATTGAGCAGTGTGAAAGCAGTGTGGTGGTTCAAAAGCGACTAATTACAGGATGTGTAGGACTAGTTTAGGGAGCGCCAGATTGTATGCAGGTCGACCCGCACCTGATTATATTACGACCGTTCTAAATGAGCCCCCTTTGTGATATCATAGAGAAAAATACGTTTTCAAACATTTTTAATCCCATATTTCTCAAAAAGTGTAAACTTTAAAAAAAATCTGAAATGATAACTCTTGTCCAATTCCAGACCTACACAACTGTTATTTCAACATGTCTGTACGTTAAGCGGTTAGAGCCGCATTCATTTTTGAAAAGGTTATAATAAGAAGAAGCCAGGAGATTTAAAGATAGTGGATTCCATCCACTATAATGATACACTCAACTCACGTTGCAGTACAATGCACAAAGTTTGCAATTCGATTTTCTTGTGATTGTTTTAACAGAATAACCTGACAAATATTCTAACGTCTGATGAACAAGTGAAATCAAAAGCAGATTATACCCTATTCTGTTTAAAACGTACATTATGTACGTTACAAAAAGTGCAGTGGATTAGGATTGCAAACTCTGTTTTAAACTGGTTTGTTTTGCCCACTGCTTCACACCTCATGACCTGGAACATGTTTGTGGTTTCATAGCTCTGAGTTGCAGCATCTTTTGGATATGGGACAAGTACCCTGCCAATACAGCGTGTCAGAGTATGCATGCTCTGAGGTGAGGTGCTTTTTTAACTCATTCATGTCTTATCTCTTTGTATGTGTCCTCTTTGAATTTGTCCAGCGCTTCTAGTGAAAATAAAAGTTTACATTAAAAGTTAACCTACAAATTTTACATAAAAAGATCTTGAACTCTAAGCGTTGGGTAATTGGTTCTTCACGTACAGCTGTCAGGACTCACTGCAGAGCACCTGGCCCAGCTCCTGGTCTGCCAGCTGTCCAGCAACAGGACTTACTCCAAGGGGACCTGGAAGCTGCTCCTCACCAAGACCTCTGCAGTTCTGGACAAAGCTCTCATCATGTTCTCACACATGGCCTCCAATATGGTAATGAGAATCTTTTGTGACACGTTTGTTAGAGAGATACTTTTTACATCTCTGTGACCAGAGTGCGAATTACCCCACCATAATTGGGGGGTACTGCTCCTTCACTTCTTCTGACCATAATGGTCCATTACCATATCAATCCCCACCGTGATCGCCAAGTGCAACATGTGTTGTGCAACACACATACAAGGTCTAAGCATGCAACAAACTGATAATCAGTAGGCTACAGAATATCTCATCGTTTTTATACTGTATATCCAAAAGAGAACTGTTTTGATCAACTCTGCCCTCTGCCCTCATCTTGTCGTCTCCCTGCGGCCTGCTCACGGCATCGATTTTACCTCACCACAATGTAAAAGTTTATTTAAATAGAGAATTACCTTGCTGACTAACCTTGGTAACTAACCAAGGTACACTTTACTAGCCTCAGTGGGTAAGTAAGTAGCAGGTAAGTAGCCAGTAATTCAATGTATGAAGAGGTGACATGAGCTATGAAAGAACAAACACGTTTATAAATGAAGGTTGTAAAATAACACATTTTCAACAAGCTAGACGTCAGTTAGCAACTTACATTTACCCATGCACGTCAGCAGCAAACCGAATTTAGCCTACTGGAGGAATTTACCTAGCGTTTTGTCATTCAATGTTGACACTTGCTCAGTTGCTTCTAGCGCCACGGTGGTTAAAAATGGTACGGTCCACAATAGGGGTTTCTGAAATCGCTTTACATAAAAATGTTCCTACAGTGAAAACAGGAGTTGACTTGTATTGTAACTGTAATGATATTTTTCACAATATTAGAAAAATTATCTGACCCCCCCAAAACTGATATTTCTGTCTCTTTGGGGGGTACTGGGTCTTCATTGGGGGGTGTAGTACCCTCCAGCATAGACATAATATACATAGACGCCGCATCGACCGCTGCTCCCTACTAGCGCTGACGAGATTTGGAGCCGCCATCTTGGACCGGTCATCCACTCCACTCAGTGTAATCTGTTTGGCCGGTGCAATGAGCTGTCAGCACACTTAATTAATCATATCTCACTGAATACCGAACAGATTTTCACGCGGTTTTTTTTGCTGCAAAGGTCATACATGTAGCTATGATACAGGCCACATTGTTCGAAAATACAAAATACAACCAATAGTACGGTAATGTTAAATCTTACTTGTGAAAAGTAAATCCCCCGAGTATGGTCCGCCGATTTGAGCAGGAACATGCTGCACAGTGCTGTCATCTTGTGTTTTCTGCTGCAACGCAATGAGGAGTATGACCGGTCCAAGATGGCGGCCGCATTTCTTGTTTCCAGCAGCCAATGCGGCGTCTATGTATATTATGTCTATGCCCTCCAGTACCCCCTGTAATTCGAACTATGTCTGTGACGTAAAGTGACAGTGATATTTTAGCAGATAATGGGTGTGGGTTTCGAACCTAGACCAATCCACTGTCAGGGGGCACCATGGCTGCCTTGCTTTGCCTGTGCAGTTTTTGGAATTTGGTATTTGGAATTTCTTTTTAAACATTCTTTTATTTTTGTTCCTGCTCCTGACAGTCTCTGAGGATCATGGGTCCATCTGTGACTCATGTCCTGGATATTCTTGGGGAGCTCCGTCTGGAGTCGCTCAGTGACATGCAGTGGCAAGACATCGATTTCATCTCCTCACTGTTTGGTGACAGTCTGCGGCCATTTTTACCCTTCGCCTCTGGAGACCTTCTGCAATGTGTCAGCAGCAAGAACCTCACCTGTGAAACTTACCAGTACATGTATGTATGATGTAAACTATTGATACACATTGTGTTCAAAATTGTACTGTAAGAAATCAGACACTGTCATGAAATACAATATAGTACAATACATTATGATGTAGGTATTTAAGACTTCTTCTGTGTATATCTTAAAATGAAATGAAATACTATGCTGTTGTATATGTATATCACATATGTACAAATGTGTAATTATTATGTTATTATATGACTATTTAAATGTTTTGTGACTACTTCTCCAGTGTGGGTGAGCTGAGTCATCATTTTGATGACATGACAGAGGAGCAGGCCGAGGATGTCCTCCGGTCCTTCATCCTGCCCTTCCTGTCCAGAAACACATCAGGTCAGAATTAAGACATGGGTCCAAAAAAGATCACTACTTTGTCATATATGTTCTGTTACACTACACTGGCAATATATTCACACCTATAAACCAAGGAATTTTTTCAGCTATGAGCTACACACAGGGGTGGGAATACATTTCTTTTCTTCATTCTCTGATCTGATCGACTTTGTTTCTGAGTGTACATTTAGTCTCACATGAAACAGTTTCTCTATCTTCGCTATGAGTGACTTAGGCTTTATATCCCTGTGAGTATTTTAAAAGCAAAAGTGTCATGATGCTAGTGGCATAACAACTTTTGCATCAGAATTTTTTTAAGTACTTAATGTTTTATAATAAGCTGTGGTTAATATACATACAATACACTATTATAATAAATTCAATACAATATATTGCTACATTCGTTTTAAGAGTGTAAGTATAATCAAATTGGTACATTTGCACGTTTGCAGACTCTGGATGCTTCTCCAACAACAGCATGGAATGGCTTACAGATAACTACGGACAATTCTCTGTCCTTGTTCCTCTCGAAAGTCTATTTGATCGCAACCAGGACTTTGATCCAGTATGTGACAAATTATTTTACCAATCAATGACTAATCAGTCAATCACTTCATTTGTAGTGTCTTGTGTCCTTTGCTAAATCTTTCTCCCTGCCCCTCCCCCTCCCTACCTCTCTCTTTCTTTCTCTCTCTCCCTCCCTCTCCATCTATCTCTCTTTCTCTCTCTCTCTCTTTCTCTCCTTTCCTCCCCTCTCTTTCTCTCTCTCTCTCTCTCTCTCTCTCTGTCTCTCTTTCTGCAGCTGGAGGTGTTGGATCTTCTCAGTCCAAAGCAGATGGCTGAGTTGATGGTTCTGCCTCTCCCTCATGCCCAAGGGAAAGATGAGGTCGTCAGCAGAGTGCTGGATCACCTGCTGGAATCACCTGTGGAGAGGAATCTTCCAGAAGTTCTTGATCTCACCATCATCCTTGCCACACAGGTAAAAAGGAGATTCATTACAAAAGCTAGGAATTCATATTAGAAACTATTAGGTATTGCCAAACAGTTACTCATAATCGGTCCAGTCCCCTTCAAAGACTCTTGCTTAACACACTTCTCTTACTTCTAACTTTCCTAGGATGAAGCACCTTGTGAGTTCTACCAGGCAATGTAAGTCCAATCAACATTACCTGATGTACCTTAAGGCCGAGGCTGACCAGGCTTACAGATAGATTTTATTGATAAAAACAGTCTGTACTTTTGAGTTTTATTCCATGTGATTTGGTATCTGCATTGTCTTACCATACAATTAGGTATCTATGTTTAATACCTCAAATAATTGCAATTGTCCAAATTCTCTTGTCATCCTGTGATGTGGTATTCCTCACACACTTTTTGTTTTTATCAAAAATTTGCAAGTAGTCTTTTCCTCATGTTGGCTCCCATTATTTTGTCATACTGTGATGTGGTATTTCTATTTTTTTGTCTATGTTTATGCATTTAGCATTTTTGTTTGTTTGTTTTTGTTCTTCCTATCCTTCGATGTGCGATGCTGTGTAGTATCCCAAGGCTGAGTGAGTCTGTGACATCAGTACCAGCAGTTCTGGAGCTCATCATCAGAGGAGCTGTGGAAGAGCTGCTCCAGCTCAGTCCACTAGGTGAGTAGCGCGCACACACACACACACACACACACACACACACACACACACACACACAGGTAGACATTTTCCAAAGTTTCATGTTCACATCCTCATGAACTCTTTTCTTTCTCGAGCAGATTGTGCTGTTCCTCTGCCTGCTCAGGTGAGATACTATTCTTTTAAGAGCAAGTCTGACTCTAAACAACATTTATATACAGATATTTTGATGTCAATTTTAACAGTAAAAATAATTGTGTTTACAAAATGTTTACATTTGACTTTTGTTTCGCTTCATATTTAGTGTCCTACAACACCAGTTAATGGTAAGTTTCAGTATTGCCACGTTTTGTCCACTACCATTTTGAGAAAAGTCTGTTAATTTGGATACTTCATTTGGATACTTAAAGGAAAATTACTGTTTTTAGCACTTTAAGGCCCTTTTCTGGTTTGTTTTGGATGAACTAGAGTGGTGGACACCGAAATTTTGACGATTGGTCCTGTGTCGACTTTTCTGACTCTTTTTGAATCGCCTTTTCACTTCTCAGGGTGGCTGGCAATGGGCATACTGTAGTAGGCTACTCAAACATGTCCTAAAACAACCCTTAACGTTCGTTTTCAAAACTGTGCAACTCACCGAGTGGTTAGTGGAGTTCGTTGACTATTAAAAGCAAATATATCGGCGCAATGTATGATTCGTATTTGAACCTGAAGCATAGACGGTGGCGCAGTAGTAATATCAACGTGCAATGAGCCTTCCAACAGAAATCAATGGGATTTTACAAAATGCCAAATAAAAGACGACAGAAACTGTATTTCGCTACGCTACTTGTTTTGGAACATCAACAAACACCACTAATCACTCGGTGAGTTGCACAGTTTTGAAAACGAACGTTAAGGGTTGTTTTAGGACATGTTTGAGTAGCCTACTACAGTATGCCCATTGCCAGCCACCCTGAGAGGTGAAAAGGCGATTCAAAACGAGTCAGAAAAGTCGAGACAGGACCAATCGTCAAAATTTCGGTGTCCACCACTCTAGTTCATCCAAAACAAACCAAAAAAGGGTCTTAAAGTGCTAAAAACAGTAATTTTCCTTTAATTTGGATACTTAACTTGGATACTTCTTTTTTTTGTATAGAAACCAGAATTTGTGAAGGTGTTAACAGGTAAGTTAAATTCATGTCATATGTAAAATAATAAGAAAAGTTGAACAGACGGAATAGAAACCTATAAAGGAGTGGAAACCAGCTGATCATATTTTGTCGTGTCAACAGCACTGTCCTGCAGTCTCAACTGGCAGCTGGCCTGGTCCCCTGTAATGTCAGTCTGGAGCAGTATGCCTGTTCAGAGGTGAGACAGGATAAAGGTAGTAACTTTGATGTAAACAAGCATCTCTTTGGTCACATTCATAGAATGATGCACCATGGACATGAATTAAAATAATCAAGTAAAAAAACGCTTCGCCAAATGATTTGCAAAGAATACTATGACACATGCAAGAGATAATACTCAATGAAGACAAAACTCAACATGCAAGACACAAGTACTTTTAAACTCTGTGTTGCTTATGTGTCTGTACAGCTGTCAGGATTCACGGCACAGCACCTGGCCCACCTCCTGGTCTGCAAGCTGTCCAGCAACATGACTTACTCCAGGGAGACCTGGAAGCTGCTCCTCACCAAGTCCTCTGCAGTTCTGGACGAAGCTCTCATCATGTTCTCCAACATGGTAATGCATGGGGGTCTTTTGTGACAAATTTGAGTTACTTTTGGCATTTTCCAAAGTATTAGGGTTCTTCTGTTCTTCTATTCTTTCATTTTCTCAACATTCTTTTTGTTTTTGTTCCTGCTCCTGACAGTCTCTGAGGATCATGGGTCCATCTGTGACTCATTTCCTGGATATTCTTGGAGAGCTCCGTCTGGAGTCGCTCAGTGACATGCAGTGGCAAGACATAGACTTCATCTCCTCACTGTTTGGTGACAGTCTGCGGCCATTCTTGCCCTTCGCCTCCGGACAACTTCTGCACTGTATCAGCAGGAAGAATCTCACCTGCGAAACCTACCAGCACATGTATGCATGATATTACTGTATAAAATTACAGTATATAATATATAATCTAACAATTGACATGTTACTGTACATTTCTCACATTCAAGTGTTTCCCTACTAGCTGTTATGTCTTGAAGTCTTCATTTCTTCATGTGTTTCTCTTCTTTAGAGTGGGAGAGTTCGATCAGCAGTTTGACCACATCCCTGAGCCACAAAGAGAAGCTGTCCTCGACTTCTTCATCAAACCGTTCCTGGCCAGAAACACCTCAGGTATCAGCGCACAGCTAGACTATACCTCCCTCCCCTTTTTCAAGATGTCTGCTTCCCATTAGCCACAGGGCCCCTGGGCGTGGTAGACCTGTTCAGTAATCCATCCCTGGGTAAGGGCCATTAGATGAGGTTGAAGTAAAGTCCAACCTTCACTGTAAAGTGCTTTGGGTGACTACATAAAGTGCTATATAAATGTAATTTGATGTTGTTATGGCTTGCAAGCTAATCAGTACAAGGCTAATCAGTGAAAAACAGCAGCTGGAGCAACAGCCAGAGTAAGATGACTATAGTACAGTATGCACCTCTTGTCTGTTTGGTCATTTCTGGATGTGGGAACAAAAATGATGTGCACTGCTTCCAACAAGATAGAATGCTAGTGGCAGGTGATGGCTTATTAGCCTCAGAGCTTCCCATAGTGGGTACGCTTTCCGGATGTTCGCTTACCCACATGCTTCCAGCAAGATGGAAGTTGTGCTATTCCGTTTTTGACTGTCTCTAAGAAGAGACCCTCTGCAATTCGCCTGTGTTTCAGACTCAGCGTGCCGCACCAACGACAGTGTGGCGTGGCTTCTCAACAACTTTGGGCGGTTCTCCGTCCTTGTGCCTATCAGGGACCTCCTCACCCTCAACAACCTCTTTGATCCAGTAGGTCACCTAGAGATGACATTTTAAGAGCTCTGTTTGTTGAAGAGTAATTTTGCAAACATTCATGTGTTTCAGATGATATGAAAAAGGATTTTATATAAAACTAATGTGAAAAGGGATTTTATGACACATTTTTTTCCAATTCATTTTTATGTATGTTTTTATGTATTAAGCATGTTTTTGTTTTCAGTTATGAGCATAGCTGTGACATAGCTATTGAGCACATATGTCTCTCTCTCTGTCTAATTCTCTCTCTCCTTCTCTCTCTCTCTCTCTGTCTAATTCTCTCTCTCTCCTTCTCTCTGTCTCTCTCTCTCTCTCTGTCTAATTCTCTCTCTCTCCTCTCTCTCTCTCTCTCTGTCTAATTCTCTCTCTCCTTCTCTCTCTCTCTCTGTCTAATTCTCTCTCTCTCCTCTCTCTCTCTCTCTCTCTCTCTCTAATTCTCTCTCTCTCTCTCTCTCCCAGGTGGCAGCCCTGGCCTATCTCTCCCCCAGACAGATGGCTGAGCTGGTCGTTCTCCCTGACCTCCCTCGTGTAGACATGGCCATCCACGCGGTGTTCGACACTCTCACTAAACCTCCCAGGGTCGCCCAGCTTCCAGAGTTCCTTGGACACCTCACCATGCTCTCGAGAGAGGTAGGCTTCACGATTTAAATCTGCATTCTTATACTTTATGTTTAGTTATTCTCTATGACACATGACTCATGTAGTCAAGTGATCAAGTTCATTGTTCAGTTACAACTTTTTTTGTCATTTGTCTGTCTATGCCGGGAACACCAACTTTAAGGGCAAATATGTCTTCAGCTTTCTCATCTGATTATCTCTAACCTGAGATGGTGTTTCTCTCATTGCATCTCATCTGAAGTGTTGCTCCATGTATTGATATACAGAGAAGATATGGTTGTTAAAGGATACATATTCATATGTGTTGGTAAAATAACTGTTCAAATTTACATGAAGAAAGATAAAAAAATTAAATAAAATTGAGGATTGACTTTAATTCAATATTTTTGTTTCTAACCAAGGTCATGATCCCATGTGACTCCTATAAGACCATGTGAGTATAGACCAGTGTCTTTCTGTGAACTTAAATAAACATTTGGCAGAGACATTTTAGTCCTGTTGCATGCTTTTTTCCCCCAACATACTCATACATAAAATATATATATTCAGCATATTCTACATAGTATCTCTAAACAGATCCAGATATTGCATGTTTGCCTTAACATTGCTGTCTTTATCACATTATGTCTCAGCTTTGAGAGGCTGTACTTGGCCTTATCATCTGTTCCTGGTGATTTTGAGCCTGTGGTCTGGGCCACCATACGCAATCTGATGCAGACCGCGCCACCAGGTTAGTCTCCTTTAAAACCTACTAAACAGGAATCCCAAAGATGAATACATTATGTAAGGAAATGTGTGAAGAAATGGTAACATTTCATCCTATAATTGTGTAAGAAAGTAGATATGACTATGATGCTGCTGTGATTATAGTGATTTTTCAAATGCATGATTATGTTGATAAATGTATGGTATGTGTTGACAAAGACATTTGTTTTTGTTTTGTTATTTACAGTATGCATGCCTGAAACTAAGGTAAGTTTGCAAGTATATGTATATACATATATACATGAGTGTGTGTGTGTGTGTGTGTGTGTGTGTGTGTGTGTGTGTGTGTGTGTGTGTGTGTGTGTGTGTGTATGTGTGTGTGTGTGTACAGTATATATCCAGTTTATTCTGATCTAAATGTGTCTTCTTTTGTTTGACCTGTGTTTTTTTTTTCCATAACACCTTACAGTGTCCAGTGACAATGGTCAATGGTAAGTTTTGTGTTTAGAAATAGCCCTCATCTTACATAACAAGCCACACTACTATTGGCAATGAAATTCATGCATTCATGTACACCTTTTTGCAGAGACCACCGTGTGTATAGGGGTGAATAGGTATGTCGTTTCCTGTCCGAACACCTTTTACTCTCATAATTACACTTTTATTTCTACTTATATTTTTGTCAATTCAAAATATTACTAACAATTATGAATTGAAAGCATCTTGATTTACCATAACTGGATTTGGTTTACACTACAGCTTAGAACTACAGCACCATCTAGAGGCTGGGGCAGGAACTGAAGTCCTTTGCCGCTTCGGTCTGCGTGAGTTTGCCTGCGCAGAAGTAAGGATCCCAATAAATTAATTTCTGTGTGGTTCAATAGTCGGACATTTTGTGAGGGTGCCCACTTGATAACCCCAATGACATGCTGCATACTGTATACTGTTAGATGGGCCATTTGTCTTGTGTTTGTGACCATTGATTGGCAGATTGGTGGTTACAGTAGGGTGCTTTTCTAAGTTAATTTGGGTAGGGGCTTCTGAATGTGTTTTTACCTTGGATTTTGGCACAAGAGATTATAACATCTAATCCTGTGTATTAATGTAATGTACTTTTTTAGGCTAGCCACTTAACCTCTCTTCTCTACAGCTGTCAGGACTCACTGCACAGCATCTGGCCCAGCTCCTGATGTGCAAGCTGTCCAGCAACATGACTTACTCCAGGGAGACCTGGAAGCTGCTCCTCACCAAGACATCTGCAGTTCTGGACGAAGCTCTCATCATGTTCTCCAGCATGGCCGCCAACATGGTATGAATATCAAAGGGCACTAACATCAGCACTGCAACCAACAGACATAGAGTTAGATACACTGTGTACAAGTACATATACACAACCAACATAACCAAGTAAAACAAAAATATACTGTGTAACCATAGTGTTTGATTTGTGGTAAACACAAAAAACAATCTACCCTATTTCTTCATATTTAGATGACTAGCATCCATAGTTGTCTGAGGGTTGGGGCTTCACCTCTATGATCCCCGCCCTGATAAACGCTCACTTTGATTTCTATTATTTAAACGTCTAAAGAAAGTTATTTTCTGTTTATTTTGTTGATTTACCCAAGTCGCTGTCCATCAACGGTCCCTCTGCGTCTGCAGCCCTGGATGCCCTGCGGGAGATCCGTCTGGACAGGCTGACCGCTGAGCAGTGGCAGCAGGCCAACCTGACCATGGCGCTGTTCATGGACAGCCTCAGACCTTTCCTGCCCTTCGCCTCAACGCAGCTCTTGAGCTGCGTCATCGACAACCTCAGCTGTGGCACCTACCAGTACATGTGCGTTCACAGATGATGATATAATAAATTGCGATGCGTGACGTGATCGTAAGATAAGATGTGTTACGTGCATTACATCACAAAGAGTGATGCTGTTGTATATGAATTGTATATGAGAACAATGGAATCTAATGTAATGGAATGTCGAAACTGGAGTGCGCCGCACTGGTGCCGGTGGCGATACATGCGCCTGCGGTTCCTCTCGTACTGAGCAGGATTACCATTGCAACAACACATCATCAGTAGGGTAAAACTAACCTGTCTCACGACGGTCTAAACCCAGCTCAACCTTAGCTCTGCTAAGAGTAGCAGAATCAGAACCCTAATTAATGTTATTAGTAACACCTGGGCCTACTGTATATTTCATGTCAAAAATGGCTGCTGTGGAAAAGGTCCATTGGTTAGTTTTTTCTAAATTGACTATTTTCTCTCTGCCTTAGGGTGAGTGTATTCAGCCATGGATTTGATCTCATGGATGAGAGTCACAGAGAGAGGATTCTGGAAGATTTCATCAAGGTGTACCTGACCAACAACTCAGGTATCCATTAATAATTTATCTCTTCAAATGATCCCATTGCTCTGAAACTAGTCACAAAATGTACACTTGATTTTCAATAACTCATGTTTCAAATGCTTCTGTGAAGAATAGACATTCCAGTCCTCCATCCTATGCATGCATCCACCATATTGCTAAACATAAACCAAAAAAACTCTCTGAACTGCACAAATCTCTTATTAAATGTTAATAAACCCTAATAAACATCTAGCATACTCTTGCTGCACATCACCAGCACCTTGGATTTAAGAAAAGCTGTGCACAGGGTCTTTGTTCCCTTAACAAGCATCTATTAACCCTTTATTAAGCCATTAATAAACCCTTAACAATTCATCTATTTTTCACCCCAGCATGCATCTCCAATGACAGTGTGGAATGGCTACAGACAAACCTTGGGCAATTCTCAGGCCTTTTGAGCATTGGTGATCTGCTCCAACTCAACATGAACTTCCGTCCCGTACGTTCTGCTTCTGACTTGTTTTGCAACTTATAACCGCAACAACTTCTGCCATACTGAAATGACAATAAAAGTCTTAGATCAAATCTTCACTCTCATAATAGAGCAGGGTTGCATAGCACTGCCTCTTTGTTATTTGGTGGCAGGTTCAGATAGTAATGTGTATTTATATAATTTCACATTAAAATAAAATAAAGAATCAGTCCAAACACAGCATTTACTCAGTTCGTTTTTAAATCTGACCGTGTCTTTAAAACTACAGAGATGCCAATCTTCCATCTACTGCCTCTGTAAACATTTAGCCTACCTTTCCTTTTTCTACATTATTGCTAAAACACAGTCTATTCAGGTGTGAAGTAGTCATATATCTTGGCATTGCATATTTCAATCTATCATTTCTGTATCTGTAAACATTTAACCTTGTGTCCTTGTCCCCCTCCCCCCTCTCTCCTGTAGCTGTCAGCCCTTGCAGTCCTGTCTCCACGTCAGATAGCGGAGCTGATGGTTCGTCCTTTCCCTGGTCTCCCAGGACAGGCTGAAGTCATCAACGCCGTCTTTGACCACTTGACTGCAAATGGACAGAAACTTCCAGAAGTCCTTCGTCCTCTGGTCACACTTTCCGAAGAGGTACAAGAAAGCGAGATTGATCCCTCTGTATTAAATGTCTGTAAAGGATGTGGAATGCCGTGGGATTCGGGTTTAACAACACAGCCCCACAGCACTCATCCATTACAGTAACTTGAAATGTATCTCGTATAGCACCACCTGTGGTGCAAAGTGGTATTACAGGAGAGTCAGCCCAGTTCTACTGTAGCTGGTTTGCGTCCTAATTTTAGTGGATACCTAAGGATGTTTTTTCCCATTCTGTTCTTATTTTGGTTAGGTAATTTTTGAACATTTAAAATAAAATATCCATAATGTCCACAAAAAAAAAAAGTACACATAGTATCTTTAGGCAAGTAATGCAAATAGTCTTATATAATGTAATGTTTGTCATATTTTTGCAACACATTGCTAATATTAATTCTAAACCTCTAAAGCCAACCCAAAATACCATATTATGTTATAACACCAGGACTTAATGTGAGAGGTAGTGTGATTTATCAATTAAGTATCATGTTGTACATTGCACCATTTGACCCACGTCTGTCTGTCTCATTTCAGGTCATGGTACCGTGTGGAGCCTATGAAGCACTGTAAGTGAAATTCAGAAACATAAAAAATATCAAGTCAATGTTTCTTGGGTTCAAATTTACTACTGTATACTGTACACGTCCTCTCCAAGTAATACATTTAAAGTTAGTGATGTCAGAAAGTGAAACCTGTGATTAGGTTGCTTTGCTTTTTACAAACAAACAAACAACATTTTAGAGGCGCAGAATATTAATTTAAATTGTTGCCCCGCCCCCTGTTAGTTTTGAGCGGCTGTATCACATCCTGCCCTACGAACCTCGGGGGGTTGAACCTCTCGTTTGGGCCACCATAGACGACCTGATGCAAACATCACCCAGAGGTGAGGAGTTTTTATTCAACGGCTTCTGTATTCTAGTCAAACGTTTGAATAGCACCTAAAACACATCAACTCCTTTCTGAATCTATGTTTTGTTCTGTCTTTTATACAGACTGCATACCTGTGGACCTGACTGTAAGCTCATACTCAATTTCAGCTGCTTGTTTTATGGTTACATTTCAAATTTACATAAATAGCCAAAACTCACAGTTTAACTCAGAGTTGTATTTTAATTGTATTTTAACTTTAATCTTTTTAATTCCTTTTTTCTTTCCAGTGTCCCATCACACCATTTAACGGTAAGTTGCAAAATGTCAGAGGTTTCCATTCATGTTTATACTGTATGTACAATAATAACTCTCAATTCTCGCTACTCAAAACAAATGAATAGATAAATAAGGAGCTGTTGAGGAGTTAGTTCATAAATATTATACTTTGTATTTGCAGACTCTGGAGTATGTGCAGGCATTGATAGGTAAGTCTGGTGAATGGAATTAATGTCCACAATATGTCTTCACATTTTACATGAAGGGAGTTCTTTGGTTACATAATTTATTACATTAACTATAGAATTACATAGTTGGTGTATAGTTATTCTCATGCCTGCTGCATTATGAAGACAGTAAAAACATATATGGAAAAATACTTTAGTATTTTTAGTAATAGTCTTTTATAGTTATATAGTTAAAGTTTATACTTTTAATAGTCTTAAATGTTCTATATGGTAATGTTAAGAAACTCTTGTCAGAGCTCTAGACATAACATTGAAAAAAAAAATCAAGGTAGATGTTGAGAGCATAGCTTCTATAGCATGCCCATGCACTGTGTGCTTTGGCCATGAACAAAAGGATGTCACGTCTCTCCTGTCGTATGTTGCCTCCTCAGCTCTGCCCTTCAGAGTCACCTGGCCGCTGGAATGATCATGTGCAACTACAGTGTGGAGCAGTATGCCTGTGCCCAGGTGAGTTCACCCCCTGTGCGGCAAGTTTACGGGTTTGTGTCCAGACCACATTGGGGTGTAAGTGGCCTGGCCACGGGGACCCGAGTTCTAATCTGACCCGGGTCAATTCCCAATCTTTTTGTCTCCCACTCACTTCCTGTCACTTCCCCCCCAAAAAAAAAAGAATCCATACACATGCATGTCTCCACAGATCTGATCCAATCTGACCTGATATTGACTTGGGATACACAATACTTGAACCTTGAAAACAATAACATGACCACCACATACAGCCACTCTTTAAATAAATGGTTTGACGTTTCTCTTTAAAAAGCTGGGAGGGTTGAGTGCAGCAGACCTGGTCTCAGTGGTGCAGTGCCAGCTGTCCAAGGACGTGGTCCAGTCCAAGGAGTCGTGGAAGGTGCTGCTCACCAAGGCCTCAGCAGTTCTGGACGAGGCACTGGCCATGCTGCCGAACATGGTAAACACCAACTCACTGGTGATTTTTTAACAAACCTCACACTGAACACACACACACACACACACACACACACACACACACACACACACAAACACACACACACACACACATTTTGAGGTGTATCAGTAATTTGTGGTGCATCACCAGCACACACCAACACACACACACACACACACACACACACACACACACACAACACACACACACACACACACACACACACACCCGTACACAACACACCCTTTGAGGTATACAGTAACACCGATGTGCAGTCCATCACCAGCAGTTTCCAAATTATCCCTCCCCGAGTCCTCTTAACCAACTCTCTCCCTCTCTCCCTCTCTCCCTCTTCCCCCACTAGTCCTTCAGCGGTCCGTCAGTTCCTCTGGTCCTGGACGTGATCAGAGAGATGCGCATCGACCTGCTGGACCCACCCGAGCTGCAGGACGTTGGCGTGGTCTCCGCCTGGTTCGGTCAACGCCTGCGGCCCTTCCTGCCCTCTGCCTCCAGCATCTTCCTGCACTGCGTCAGCAGCAGGAAACTCAGCTGCGCCACCTACCAGCACGTGTGAGTATAGACCCTTCCAACAATAAAAACAAAAACAATGCTTGAACGTTCTATTTGGTTCCCAATCTACTTCATCTGCATTAAGATAACATATGGAATGTTAAAAAGGAAGCCTTGTGGGGCCAACTATGATGCTGATAATGGAACTCTCTTGAAATAGACCCTTTCAACAATAAAAACAAAAACAATGCTTGAACGTTCTATTTGGTTCCCCATCTACTTCCTCTGCATTAAGATAACATATGGAATGTTAAAAAGGAAGCCTTGTGGGGCCAACTATGATGCTGATAATGGAACTCTCTTGAAAGGGTCTATAACACCCTTACTTGTACACCGCGCATAAAAAATGCGCTTTATAAATAAACTTACCTTACCTTACTTACAATGTAGGCCAAGGTCAGGATTAGGATTTCTCTATTGTAAACTTACTGATAAGAAATGTAATCTTATTGTTAAAGAATGTTAGAAATGAAATTAGAAATGAAAAAGAAAAATATAAAATTATTTTATATTAACAAAACCTTGACTTGGTGTAAGCAGTGGTGTTGTTGCCACACTTGTTGCCATCTGCCAATAGAGGGCGACAGTGTCCCTCACTGTGCACATGTGCCAAAACAGAAGAATATTTCATCAATGAGACATCAGATATCTTTGCCACTGTGATGACCACTCATGGATGAGTGTTATGTACTATATCCTCTCAGCTTATGCACATTTATTCAGATGTTTATTTTTTTCTGTGAGTAAGCATGCTGAGGATAGTATTTGATGTGCTGCCTTTCGTCATGTGACCTGTTAGGCTGGAGCAGTTCGGCCATCACTTCGGATCCATGGAGAAGAGCCGTGCAATGATGGTGCTGAAATATTACATCCGCCCCTTCCTGTCTAACTCAACAGGTAATACATCACTTCCTGTCATCGTGTCACTTCCTTGTACCAATGTGTACATTTCTATTATAAATGTATTGCTTTTTATCCTCCATTTAGTGTTGATATATTGTCTCTAACACCTTTAGTGGATGGTCTATGTACAGATATAATGCCACGTATACAGTAGATGTATGTGTATTACATGACCATATGTGCGCTTGTGTCTTTAATGTTGTGATGCCTTTTTTATTAGCAGCGTGTGCCACGAACAATAGCGCAGTGTGGTTGCAAGAGAACTTCGGGCCTTTCTCCGTGTTCGTCCCTGTCGCCGAGCTGGTCTCCTTCAACCCGCAGTTCAACCCGGTATGTCTGCCTCACTGTGCTCATGTTTTAGCTTATGAGGAACATTCAGCAATTCATCCCACCCACCTGCATCTATACATCAATTTGTCCATCCATCTATTCATCCATCCATCTATCCATCCATCCATCCATCCATCCATCTATATATAATCCATCCATCCATCCATCTATATATAATCCATCCATCTATCCATCCATCCATCCATCCATCTATATATAATCCATCCATCCATCTATATATAATCCATCCATCTATCTATTCATTCATCAACTTATTCAACTATTCATTCATTTATCCATCCATTCATTCATCCATCCATCCATGTTCATTCATCTGTCCCCCAACACTAAACTCTGCCCCCCCTCACCTCTCCTTCAGTTGGCCGTGGTGGAGGTCCTCTCCCCTGAGCAGACAGCTGAGTTGATGGTGCTGGCCACACCTGGCCTTCCTGACAGACAGCAGGTCATCGACAGCGTCTTCGACTACCTGCTGGCCGCACCCATGCAGAACGGCCTGCCCCAGGTCCTCCAGAACCTGGCCACCCTCGTCGCCACGGTGAGCACATACACACCGGCCATTCTGTGGCACACAACACAGGAGTTATGGTTATGGTTATGGCATTTCGTTGTCTCTGTACTTGTACTCTGCACAATGACAATAAATTTGAATCTAATCTAATTTTGCAGACACTATTGTCCAAAGTGACTTACATTAGTTAAAAATAATAGTTGTGAGCTCAGTGGGTTAAATGTGGTAACTGCATAAACCAACTGTCAAATCTATACATTTAAAATATGTTTATGAACCTATAAACACGTCTCCTGCAGGTACCCTTGGATTGTAGCTCCTACCAGACAATGTGAGTGAATGCTACCCAAAATGCAAAAAAATCGTAGTGTGAGATTCATTAGAGTGAAATGTTAATTGAAGGTCATGACAATGCAGTAGTTACTGTCACAAGCAATGCAATGAAAATATGCCTTTTACTTTATTGAACAGTTTAAATGAAAATATGCTTTTTACTTTATTGAACAGTTTCAAGAGACTAAATACAATGAAAATATGCCTTTTACTTTATTGAACAGTTTCAAGAGACTTAATGGTGTTCTGACATCATCACCTGGCGCGCTGGAGCCAGTGATCTGGGAGAGCATTTATGACCTTTCGGCAACAGCTCCAGCAGGTCTGTCACTGATCACTGATCACTGATCTTAACAATGTACAAAGATGCTTATAGCCTAGCGGGAATCATTACGGCATTTCATCAAATTGTGCTGCTTTCAAATGTATAATAATAATTACCTTATTGACATACATTGCGATTTTTTATAGATTGCCCACTGCTCATGGCCAGTGACAAGGTAATCTTTCCTTATCCTCCAATATTTCCCTTATCCTCCAATATTTCACAATCAGTGCTTTCTGTTCAGATCCTATTGCACATTTGACTGGTATTTTATGGTGATATTGATATTTGACTGATATTTATGGTGGCAATG
>NC_055965.1:18865937-19055937 GCF_018492685.1 Alosa sapidissima | reverse complement strand
CTCTCTCTCTCTCTCTGTGTGTGTGTGTGTGTGTGTGTGTTTATACTTTTTATACAATTCCCTGTCCTCTGTTTGGGTGTAGCTGTCCACTTTGACGGCTCAAGACCTGGTGACATTGTTAACCTGCAAAACGAGTGAGGATCATCCCAAAGCGACCTGGAAGCTTTTCATCACCAAAGTGAATCCCATCCTGGGTCATGCCCTCGACCTCTTCAACAGCACGGTAGTCTGCCTAATAATTGTATTATTCATTAAACATTTTTTTTCTCTCTCACTCTTTTTTCATTTAAGCCACTTTTCGTTTTTGGGATTCTGATAATATGGACAAATTTAGTGATATCCTCATAAATTCATAGATTATTTATTTAATTTAATTGATTGATAGCATTTCCGAAATTGTAGAAATCCAAATACATTGGTTGGTCTTTAATAACATCCTGTTTTCCACTCAACAAACTGCTTTTTAAAAATAAATGTTGTGTCCTACCCATCAGAAGCTCACTGCCAGTCCCGCCGTCTCGAACGTCCTGGACGCAATCGGCGAGGTCACCTTCAGCAGTTTCAGTGCTGACCACGTGCGGGACGTCACGTATGTGAACCGCTGGTTCGGGATGCGCCTGAGGCCCTTCCTGTCCTCCGTCACCCCATCCTTCCTCTCCTGCTTGGCCACCAAGGACTTCAGCTGCCAGACCTACCAGAATGTGTACGTAGCAAACAAAATGGCCGCTTATCTTGATGTCCTTTCTTTTGAATCTGTTTTGTGGTAGTGATTTAGCCTTTTTTGTTTGTTTTTAGTTTACTTTGAAATATAGTTGGTTGTGAAGTTGCATTTGAACTTTTTATCTTTTTGCATCATTTTACAAATGTACCACAACCTACAAATAACCCTTATTTTCACTGCACCAACTGTATTCATAAGTTTAAAAATCTTGTTGTTGTGTTGTTATTATTAGTGTGCAGGCCATGGGGCAGGTGTACGGAGAAATGCTCAACTCTACTCTGGTCTTCACGGACTTCATCGAGGTCTTCCTCAACAAGTCAGGTTTGGGACATTTTTATTGTGCGTTCTATCATGGAGTTTGGCAGGAAGAAATGCCAAGATGATTGTAATGAGGACGATGAAGAAGAAGATGATGATGATAATGATGATGACGACGACTATGACTATGATGAGCATGATGATAATGAATATGATTATGATGAAAATGATGATGATGAAGAAGAAGAAGATGATGATGATGATGACGACGACGACTATGACTATGATGAGCATCATGATAATGAATATGACTATGATGATGATGATGATGATGATGTTGTTGTTTATTTGTGTGTGCAGCCTGTACCGATGGCGTTGCAAACAGTGCTGACTGGCTGGAGAAGAACTTTGGGCCGTTCTCAGCCACTGCCTCTGTTGTGGACATGCAGAGACTGCATGGCAGCTTCAATCTGGTACCCACACACACACACACACACACACACACACACACACACACACACAGAGACTGCATGGCAGCTTCAATCTGGTACCCACACACACACACACACACACACGCACACACACACGCACGCACGCACGCACACACACACACACATTGACCTTGGTTTGACTGACCTTATTGTTACTGCTATGGATTGTAAGTAACTGGGTCTACTGTGACCATATTTACTCTCTCTGTGTAGTAATAGTACTAGTATAGACCCTTTCAACAATAAAAACAAAAACAATGCTTGAACGTTCTATTTGGGCCCCAATCTACTTCCTCTGCATTAAGATAACATATGGAATGTTAAAAAGGAAGCCTTGTGGGGCCAACTATGATGCTGATAATGGAACTCTCTTGAAAGGGTCCATAAGAAGTAGTAGTAGAAATAATAGTAGTAGTACTAGAAGTAGTAGTGATACTAGAAGTAGTAGTAGAAGTAATAGTAGTGGTACTAGTAGTAATAGTAGAAGTAATAGTAGTATTACTAGTAACAGAAGTAATAGTGGTGATACTAGAAGTGGTACTAGAAGTAGTAGTAGAAGTAATAGTAGTGGTACTAGAAGTGGTAGTACTAGTAGAAGTAGAAATAATAGAGGTATAGAAACATTTCAGAAGTCTTATATGCATTGTATGCGAGTCTCTAAGCCTGCCCATATTGACTCTCTGTCTCTCTCTGTTTGTGTGGTCAGATCGAGGCCCTGCCCATATTGACTCTCTGTCTCTCTCTGTTTGTGTGGTCAGATTGAGGCCCTGCCCATATTGACTCTGTCTCTCTCTGTTTGTGTGGTCAGATCGAGGCCCTGCCCATATTGACTCTGTCTCTCTCTGTTTGTGTGGTCAGATCGAGGCCCTGCCCATATTGACTCTGTCTCTCTCTGTTTGTGTGGTCAGATTGAGGCCCTGTCCCGACTGGACCTGAGGCAGCTGGTGGAGGCCTCCGCCACTCCCGGCCTGCTGACCAGCCCCGCCGACGTCACCGCCCTGCTGGGATACGTCCCCGACCAGCTGCTGGCCAGCTACTTCGACATGCTGGCTCCAGCCGCCCAGGTGAGTCAGGAGAGGAGAGGGGGTTACAGTACGTCACTTTAGGTATGAGCTACACCAGGCGCGTAACTGAAGCGTTCCGTTCGCGACGCGTAAAATCCATTTTAGATGAATGGTCTATTTTTTTCGAACGTACGCCCCACTGTCACGTCTGGTGTAGCTACTTCCATTGATTATAATGGAAGCTAATTGTTGCAGAAGACGCAACGCGAACGGAACGCTTCAGTTACGCGCCTGCTGTAGCTCAGCCCTTAGACTAAACGTGTCTGTGGGGAGATGTCCACCACAGGTCATGTTAGGAGGAGGAAGGTGCTATACAGCTGCAGTTTATGACGATGATGATGATGATGATGATGGTGATGAGGAGGAGTAGAGGAAGCTATAGTAGTTTTAGTACTAGTTTGATTATTACAGGGACAGCAAAACAAACAAAAGTACCAAATAAACAAACAAAAGTACCTCTAATCATCTAATGTAAGAGTGTGATGATTGCTCAGTTAGTTCATGGCCAAACTAAATATGTTCTGTTCTAGTCAGGTTTATTGAATATGTTTCATGCAAAACTAGTGTGTACTTCTTCATGGGTTCATAAAAGTCCTTGAGCCAATCCAGCATGGCAGGATATCAACTTGCTGCATCATTTTCCCAATCCTCCTCCTCTGTTATCGAATGCTAATATCTGGTCTCCATCTCTCAGGGAAATCCAATCGCTGCACCCCTCCGTTCAGTCATGCTGCAGCAGGTGTTCAATCGTGCCAAGTTGTCGGAGTCGTCCGTGCCCGACACTGAGGTGCTGGTGTGGCTAAACAACCGCATGACGTTCCTGTTGCCCAATCTCTCGCCCAGCCATGTGGCACCGTACTTCGACATCATTAGAGTGCGACAGTGCAACACCAGCCAGCAGGCGTGAGTAGCAGCAACGCAGAGAAACACACACACACATACTTATGCACACACATGCAACATATCTAGGCTCATGTACACACGTATACTGTATAGACACACACACACACACACACACACATTTTGTAATAGCAGTATCACTGACTGCTGTGTAAATATATAATGTTGTATCTGAAATATCATACTTGCGAACAATATGCAAGTATAACCCCCAACTACTATGCTCCACTATAACCACCTATTAGTATACATGTTCACGCACAATATAATATTCAATGAATGTTCAAAACAGTGCATGCTGAGTATATTGTGTGCACAATCCAGTATGTAGACTACTGTCTTTCATCCATGTATAATGTTTGTTTACGCTGTTTGTCTTTCATCCATGTATAATGTTTGTTTACGTTGTTTGTCTTTCATCCATGTATAATGTTTGTTTACATTGTTTGTTTACATTGATTGTTTACTGTATCACCTGTATAAATGCATTGTACTGCTTCATCTCTGTACAGTGTGGCCCTTCTGAACGGTACCTTGGCCACGCTTGAGGATGACACTCAGACCCAGGTGTACGGCCAAATCATATTGTTACTCACAGGTAGAACACTCACCATTCTCTTCTTGTCGTAGAACTTGATACGCAGATTAGTGTGGATGTATAAATTTATAAATGTGTATAAATGTGTATTTCCACTGACTTTTGTCATTTCTTTCTCCTGTTTTTCTCTGACCAAAACCCTCAGAGCCCTCCCCTCTGCGTTGCTATGGCAGCGGAAGCTTCTACTCCTTCCTGGAGACGTCCTTCATGGGCTTCCAGTTCCCTATCCTGACCACCTTCCTCTCACTCATGCCAGCCAGCCGCAGGACAGAGGTAGCGCACCGCAGACATGCTGGAGCCCATTTGCAATCAGACATGATGTGTTCGGTTGTAACTGTGTAGCCAAAATATAAGATTTACTAAATGGTTGCCAAGCAACGTCGAGACGTAGCTACTTTAACTTTTGTATCGAGTTATGGTAGCGCAGTAATATAGAACGAAATGCGGTCAAGGTGTATGTTTATGCTGCATTTTACAATGGCATCGTACGTGATTCAACCAATCACAATCAAGGACCGGGAACTATCAGTTTTAGAAGATTTACTAAATCAGTGGCTTAGCTGGTGTGTATGCCTAATCTGGAGACAAATGCAGTGAGGTGAATCACAATGATCACCTGTGTGCACGTCAGCAGTGATGAATGTGTGTGGCGTTCTCCTTCTCTTGTCCAGCTGATGAACTCCATCCCACCAGCCCACCTGGGCAGCTTCCTGCGCAGGCCGGGCGCTGTGGACGACATGGGCAAACTCTGCCAGGTCTTTGATGGCTACACTGAGACACTGCAGTTCCTGGAAACGGTATGTCAATGTCAGTGTTGGGAACGTTACTTTAAAAAAGTAATTAGTTATAGTTACTCACTACTTGTTCCAAAAAGTAACTGAGTTAGTAACTGAATTACTCGAGTTGATGAATAACTCGTTACTAGGGAAAGTAACTATTTGCGTTACAGTTAAAAAAAAAAAAAAAGTTGCTATATGTCAAAGAATTTGGATTTTTTTTGAGCAGTTTTGAGCAGCCAGTTGAAATGAGTAGAACAGACAGGTGTTTGTAGGCTACATAACTTTCAATATTTATTAGATAGATAGATAGATAGAGAGATAGATAGATACTTTATTGATCCCCAAGGGGAAATTCAAGATATTGCACATCGACAGACCTACGGTATACTTTACAGCCTGTGTCATAGGTTTTTGTTGTGAGGCAGAAAGATCTAGCTTTTGCTGCTTGGAGGACTTTGCTCCGAGTCCTTCTTTGCTAGTGGATGGCGAGCTATCATCTGTGGTGGAGGTATCGGTGTTTTTGGCCATTAGTGTGAAATGCTTCATTATATTAGAGTTGCTTACAACGGATGTCGCAGCCGCTCCTGGACATAATGTAGCCTACACATTACATGCACGTTCTTGCCTTTGACCACAATGAACTTGAAGTAGCCTAGTGCTTATATCTCCTGCTTATATACCTTGAAAATGCCAACTTTTCATCGGATTGCTCCAGACCTCTGCTGTTTCGTCGAATCTTTATTTTAGCTGTTGCGTGTGTGTGTGTGGCACGTGTGCTGGCAAGTGTGTAAAAACACTGGCTCTGATTGGCTAAGGCAGAGTCATGTTTCCAATCATAATTGCTTACAGTACGTCGTTATTAACCCACCTCCTCACTAGCTGTGAGCCAGGGGTGCGTTCGGATTACACAGTTTATTTAATCAATGCATAGTACGCACTGCATTTAATGTCCAGTAACGTTAACGCTGTTGTAACGACGGGAAAGGTAATTAGTTAGATTACTTTGTTACTGAAAAATTAACGTCGGTACCTAACGCCGTTCTTTTAAACTGCGTTATTCCAATCACTGGTCACTGTTTGTTTATGTGGGTGTTTGAGAGTAAATTTGGTCTATATGTGTGTGTATGTGAGGTGGTTCTGGTTTAGTTTTTGGATAAGTTGTTTCTGATATTCTGATTGTCTGAGTTAGTAACTGATGTTCTCCTGGCTATTTAGGATGAATTGAGGATCTCTGTTTGTTCTCCTCTGTGACTGAGCCTTTCACACATTCTCAAGTCTCAATTGGTCTCTGATATTTTCCCAGGTTTTCTCTTCTAACCAGTAATTCTCAAAACAGTCTCCCCCTGTGACTGACATTCTCACACATTCTCCCCCTGTGAATGACATTCTCAAACATTCTCCCTGTGACTGACATTCTCTCTCTTCTACCCAGTGTTGTTTTGACGTTCTCTCATGTTCTCTGTTCTACCCAGTGTTGCTTTGACGTTCTCTCATGTTCTCTGTTCTACCCAGTGTTGCTTTGACCTTCTCTCATGTTCTCTGTTCTACCCAGTGTTGCTTTGACCTTCTCTTATGTTCTCTGTTCTACCCAGTGTTGCTTTGACGTTCTCTCATGTTCTGTGTTCTACCCAGTGTTGTTTTGACGTTCTCACACGTTCTCTCCGCCTGTGACCGACATTCCTTCACAATCTGACCTGCTCTTCTCCTCTTTACCATTCTCTCTCTACAGGAGAAGGTTCCGGAGATGGTCCAGCCATACGTCCTGCCTTGTGTGTGGCCCCGGGCCCTGGTCGCTGACTCTGTGGCTGAGGTTGACCGCTGGTTCGGCGCCGGACTGAGCTCCTATCTCCGCTTCCTCAACAAAGACCTCATCAGCTACGCCACGCTCCAGAACTCAAACTGTCTGGCCTTCAGGAAGTTGTGAGTGCCACTGTGGAACAAAAGGGTCTACACTTGAGATTGAGTGTCCTCAGGCAGCGTGCACTTAATAGTGAATTAGACTTTAATTAAATAGCACAGTGTACCTTTTTACGTTTTTATTACCACTGTGTGCAGTGTCTTTTTTCTGTTGGTACACATGCAGTTACAAGGCTCTTACAGGAAGCATGAAGTGTTATTTTAAAGGGACACCAGGCAAGCCTGATGCTTTTTCTCTACGAAACTCCCCCTCGCTCGGTCTGAAGCTCTTTTTCTTTTGTTTGCATTTTCCGTTAAGGGTTTTCGCTGCTTCTTCGCCGGCTCTGCCATTATACACACGTTTGCAACAATCGCTAGTGTTTCGTTAGCCTGCCTCTGTGCTGTGGATGCATGATGTAAACTGATACTGCTTCGGTCGGTGGGTACGATACACTGAACTTGCAAGCGGGATATTCGTCCTACAGGCAGTAGGGGCGGGCAAGAGAGTCTTCATTCGCCCTGTAATGAGTCATTTAACCATATACCGACTTACGAAGATGAGTAATTAACACGAAAACGTTGCCTGGTGTCCCTTTAAGTGTTTGTGTGTGTGTGTGTGTGTGTCTGTGTGTACACAATGCTCATGCATATATGTTCTGTGCTAGTATATCTATGTTTGTGTGTGTGTGTATGTGTTTATCTGCTAAATACCTCAACGATAACCATAACTGTAACTCATTTCATTTCTAGTGTTGCTGTGGCAGGAAACCTTAACTACAGCTCCGCTGCCTTCACCCAACGGGATGTGTACTCAACAATACAGAGCTACCTCTCCATAGGTCAGTAAACACAACAACAATAACAACAACAAAAACTACAACAAGACTAGCGAAAATTTGAAATTAAAAAATGATGTATAGTGTTGACATCAGCCTTTGACATTTGCAGCTGTTCACTTGCCAAATGGTTGGGTAAAGTTCCATAAATTCCTCAGTTCTCTCTAATGCAGGGTTCCTGTTGGTTGCTTCACCTTAGGAGACTATACTACAAAGCATGTTCAAAATGGCCATCTTATCTTTACTTTAGCTGGTTGGACGAAACCTAACATCCGCAGTATAACGTTTGTCATCAACTGTAGTTATCAACTCGTTAAGTGGTCCATAGTTCTGTCTGGTTATTCCAGGATTTTTGCTGACCATGGTGAGTTGGATATTTGTTGTTGTTGATGTTTGTTTATTGTGTCTTTCAGCCCCAACACCAAGGTGCTACAACACGTCTGTTCCTGACCTGGCCTCCACCGCCTGGTTCGCCAACTACATCAACATCTTCATCACATTCATCTCCCTGGAGGATCTCGGCGCTTACGGAGGCACAAGTGTGAGTGGCGCCCCCTAGTGCTTTGGAGTGCTGAGTAGAGGGAGAGGAAGTGAATAGCTACAACCATAGATATATATAATAAAGGCTAGATGTCTCCTCCGCGCTGCTGGCCAATGGAGGTCGACGTCCACACCTCGTGGCCATCTTGCCACAATCAGCTCGCTAACTCATAACATTGTGTTTCAATGGTGCACTGTAATGACAGGTAGTGACCTGAAGGTGTCATTGTTATAGCCTGGGGGCATTGTTCTGGCTTTAGTAGAAGAAGAGATATACCTTACATCAGGTACCACAGAGCCCACCAGATAGCTTGCCTGTGACAAGATGGCTGTCGGTGATGCCGTTAGAGACTCCGCCATAAGGCATCTAGCCTTTATTATGTATATCTAAGGCTACAACGATGCCAAACACTGACGAAACATAAACAAAAATACACTTGTGCTGTGTACGATCACATTCTACCGGGGCGGTGTTATCATAATGGGGCAGTGGTAGCATAGTGGCTAAGGACCTGGGCTAGCAAGCAGTAGTGTAGTAGCTAAGGACCTGGGCTAACATGCAGCGTAGTGGCTAAGGAGCTGGGCTAACATACAGTAGCGTAGTGGCTAAGGACCTGGGCCAGCAAGCAGTAGTGTAGTGGCTAAGGACCTGGGCTAACATGCAGTAGCGTAGTGGCTAAGGACCTGGGCTAGCAAGCAGTAGTGTAGTAGCTAAGGACCTGGGCTAACATGCAGTAGCGTAGTGGCTAAGGACCTGGGCTAACATGCAGTAGCGTAGTGGCTAAGGAGCTGGGCTAACATGCAGTAGCGTAGTGGCTAAGGACCTGGGCTAACATGCAGTAGGCCCAGATTGTGGGTTCAATACCCAGATGCCACCGTTGTGCCCTTGAGCAAGGCACTTAACCCCGTGTTGCTCAGAAGAGACTGGCCTCTGTAATAATTGTAATAATTTGGATAAGGGCATCAGCCAAATTAAGTAAAGTAAAACTAGATGTACCGCATAGCAGTGCAAAATATGACCGCCGCTCAGTCCTGTACATCCATTCCGCGAAAATAAATACATTGTATTTGGGAAAAGCAGAAGGTAGCAGCATAATGTAATTATTTATTTATTTATTTATTTATAATTAAACAAAACAATCCCTGTCAGATCCATGCAGTTTTCAACAGCTATCAAGAAGAGAGGTCATGTCATGGATTTTTGTGAATGTTTCTTCTTCTACATATGCAAGAGTTTAGTCATCTAGTTCATATGATATTCAACTTTATTGTCAATGCACAAATTAAATACCAGTAGTCTAAAACTAAAGCAGGCTAAAGCAGCCATAATGAAAGTGTTATCATTGTTTGGATACTTCACACACACATGCTTTTTATCGCATAGACCAGTGGTTCTTAAACTTTTTGTCTGGCGACCCCACAAAAAAGTATGGCGTGGTCTGGCGACCCCAAACCCATTCTAAGTCCTTACTCAAATACCCCCCTCAAACGTTAACAACTAAATCAAGCAAAAACTAGAAAGCAAAGTCATTTGTTTTATTTACTCCATATGAACAAGAACCGAGAAAACCAAACAATCACGATTAAACAAGTGTAGGCTGCCGCCATATCAGATCAGAGCGCTATGTGCTTAGCGCGTGCACACACAAGCACGCACACACACATACACATGCAGCATTAGGCCTACAACGTTACATTAATTATATTTATGGCGATAACAATAACAATATTTTTTTTATTTCCCTTTTCTGGTTTACTATCTTTAACAATTTCAATGGGAAGGGTGGGCATGCTTCCGTGAACATAGCAAGTTAATTCTAGGAGGAATGCTGCATACGGCGACACGGAGATTTTCCTCCACGGTGCTGAGCCGACATCTGTATTTTGAGATGTCGTTTCATTTTGACAGGTTTTAAGCTCTCATTCGCCAGAACATCGCCGCAAATCACACATTGTGGGTGGTCGAGGTTATCTTTAACTTGGCAAGTGAATGCATATTTCAGAAATTCTTTCTGATAAAGCCGACGCGCCGTTTGTTTTTTTTATTCTCACCGGCCGTTAGACTTGTCCCATCTGAGGATCACGGAGGAGTAGACGCACTGGTAGATGGCACTTGCGAGCTTTTGTTCAATTTTTTAAGTAGCCACCTGTCCATTTTGGCTAGTAGGCTACCTATGTCTTTTGTTTTGTTTTACTTAAAATAGCGGGAACAAGTTGAGTTTGCATAGTGGGAGCAGATAGTTACATTGTTTCTATCAGCGGACCAGTAGCCCATAAAAATCTCTCTTCTCTTAACTGCGTGTAAATAAGAAAATATTATTTTCCTTTGTTTCACCTAATAATAATTTCAGACTGAATACAGAAAATAATTTGGCGACCCCACGGAAGTTTTTGGCGACCCCATTTGGGGTCGCGACCCCTAGTTTAAGAATCACTGGCATAGACTACAACTACCAAGCTGGAATCCAAGCACATCAACTCCCCTCTCACACCCTAAACACGCACTTCGAACAAACAAAAAGAGTCTCAGTCTCACGGTATAGCCATAGGCAAAACTGTATCGGACCGGTGTAACGTTGGTACCAAAATCATCCATCGCAAAGAATGATTTTTGTAGCATGTGCAACAAATGTGTGGGTACAGCCCTGCCCTGGATACATCTCTCAATGTGCGCTCTAAAACATTTGGTTTAAATGGAGATGTAGATCATCACGGGTGCGTTAATAAATCTACATTGCGGCGAGTTGACACAAATTATTCACTTTGACGAATGTATGTAGTTTCAGTCCTAGTTACTTTACTTTGAGCCATGCTCTTCCTTACTTGAATCACCTTTGAAAATAGAGAATTGAAGTAGTGTAGTGGGTGTTTGGGAATGAACGTTGACTCAGATGCTTTTTGAGACTTTGAGCAGAAATGTCCCAGCCCGGTGTTTATGCATCATAGACAGGTTATTTTTCAGGTATATATTTTCCATTAGAAAACCATCACGTTAGCGAACGTGTTGTGGCTAACTCTGCTAGTAGTCAGAAGAGAATGAGATGACAGTCGAAAGATAGAATTAGTACTGTTATCAATTTGCTTGGTAGCCTATAACCGCATTTATGGTTTTCTACAAATACATCAATAATGAAATTGGCTTCCATCACTCAACCAATGCTAACGGTAACATTATTTTACCTACGTCCTAGGCCAGGGGTGGGCAAACTTTTTGGCTCAAGGCTATAACTTGTATGGGATTAACGCCTACCTGCAGTAAAAACCAAGCATGTCCGATAAACATTCTCAGATTTATTTCGGCTTCAAGAAGAAATGGGAATTACATTTCATGTGGAAATCATCCTACCCTTATTAGACGTTATCTGTGGTAAACTACAGTGTTGTCCTTGTAGGCCTAGGAAGCGTCTATTGTCTTTCCAACCCACATTAGATTAACTTTCAACAAAATTACGTCTCACTGCAACGATGCGCCATCTGGTGGACAAACGACTACGTAACGCCAATACTGAAAATGCAGCCAAATGATTATGAATATTTGGTTTATTTGGTAATCCTACTGAATTTGTAATTATGTATCGGCCGTTCTAATTGCCGATACCGATTGTATGTGTGTGCCTGTCTGTGTGTATAAGTGTGCACCACCATCTACAGGCCAATGAGTGTACAGTCACTAAATGTACACATAACTTAATTTTTTTAGACCCCCCCATGGATGAAATTCTACAAAACTTGGCATATGCCCAGAGAATGTCAGGTTAATCATACACATAAAATTTGGTGCAGTTCTGAACATCTTAACTGAAGAGAGGGGCGATTAAAACAGAATGATATTGCATTTTCATTTTTTACCGGGGGGGGGGGGGGGGTGCAAATCACAAATGAGTGATTATGGGCTAGGTTGATGTGGGCCCTTGAGACCAACATACCATAAACGTATCTTCATCCTCGGTGCCACGGTTCAGGTAGTTATTTAGGAAAAACTGCATTTTTTGGGTTTCGGGGGCCCAGCGCGGGGGGGGGGGGGGGAGTGGCCCCCAGGGACCAAACGAAATTTTTCCGTAAAACTCTAGTGGGGCTACATGTCCACCAATTTTCATGTGCCCCGGTGTTTCGGTGTCCCTGGTATCGTTGACCAAAAATTCAGGAAGTAGATGACGGGGGGGAAAAAAAAAACTTTACCAATCCCTTATATGACCGCCGCTAGCTAATAATAATTGAATACCGCATTTGATGACAAAACAAATTCAGTCTCTCCAAATTTTTCCTTTGTCATTCACTCACTTTCTTGTCTCTCTTTTGCAGCTCCAACCCTTCACCACCAACCTGGCGAACCTCCAGCTGTTCAACCAAACCTCCCTGCCGCAGAACGTCACCACCTTCTACGTGGAGTTGCTGTACTTGCAGAACCCCACCTTCAACGCTATCCAGTGAGAGAGCTCTTCTTTCCGTGTGTGTGTGTGTGTTTGTGTGTGTGTGTGTGTGTGTGTGTCTGTGTGCATGTGTGTGTGTGTGCGTTTTTTCATAACCCTGTGACCAAAAACTAAACCGACTCATTTGCGTCCCAGTCTCCCTCTTGCGTTCCGCTGTACGGCCCCTGCCACGGGCTTCTCCAATCTGACTCTGGGCGAGACCATGGCCATCACCTCCGTCCTCTACGACTCCTGCAGCAATATTGACGATGACGTATGTGTTTCCCTTCATTTTCATGTCTCTGTGAGAGAAAGATAGAAAGAAATAGGGTGGGGGGGTGGGGGATGCTGGTGAAAAGCATTAAGCAAGAGTAAAGGAAACTGCTCAGTTATAGACCTGCTGAACTTGTACTGTAAGAGAGAGAGAGAGACTTTTTTATCTTTTTCTTCTTTAATTATAAGTTTCATCTTTATACAAATTAATATAAAGTTGATTATTAACATGTTATACATTTAGCTTTGAGAGAAATATATGTGGAGATACAGTATATCCAGCCCCTAAGAGAGATAGACAGAAAGACAGAGAGAGAGAGAGAGCGAGCGAGAGAGAGAAAACAAAGATAGAGATATATGTGAGAATGGCAGATAGACAGTGAATAAAAGAAATACAAATATTTCTTTGTAAAGTGTAATTGTTTTGACAGTATGAGAGTGCAAAAACAATGCAATGGTAGTTATGTGCAGTAGGAGTAATGTTCTGATTCACTTATTTCTACCACATGTCTCTAGAACAACTCCTTGTTACAAGTAAGTTAGATGTGTCAGTGTGTAGAACCTTTAGTGCTTATTTAAAGTATATGTTGAATATATTAGTAATTGTCTGTGGTTGTGCTTGTAGTTTTTGCCTGTTTGTTTGGTTTGACCATGTGTTTATGTGTTTGTGTATCACATGTTTATGAGTTTGTGTATCTAGTGTGTAGTGTGTGAGCTGTTTTTGTGCTTGACTTTCTGTGTATGTCATGGTCGGTTATTTGATTTTGAATTTGTGGAGACTTGCATTTTACTGTTGAATATAGTCACTATTTCCTTTGCATGCACGTACACTCAGCCATACATATATATTCGGTATTAATATGAATTATCCTATGTATACACACTCTTGTATACAATATAAACAGTATTAATATGAACTCACCTATATATAGGCCTACTCACTCACAAATACCGTACGTATAAAATATATTTGAGAAATGAATGACATCCAAAGTGCAATGTCTGTCAGAAAGCTAAGTTCTCTCACATGAAATACAGGTATCGCGGCATATAGGAGCATTGCGTTATTAAATTAGCTTTATTAATTTAGTTAGATTGAAGACTTTGGTCTAGTTATTAAATTAGCTTTATTAATTTACTTTGCACTTTGCCCGTCAATCAAATTAGGGCTCCAGGTCTCACTGCTGATGCGTAATGGAAATGACATCAGTCATACTACACCACATGTCATACGAACCAGAGTCTCTGTGTGAAGTCATACTACACCACATGTCATACGAACCAGAGTCTCTGTGTGAAGTCATACTACACCACATGTCATATGAACCAGAGTCTCTGTGTGAAGTCATAATACACCACATGTCATACGAACCAGAGTCTCTGTGTGAAGTCATACTACACCACATGTCATACGAACCAGAGTCTCTGTGTGAAGTCTGAGCAATGTTAACCTTTGTAATTGTCAGATAGGATGAGCTGATGAGCTGTATTTTTGTCTGTATTAGATATTCTGACTACGTTTGTATTCTGTGTGTGTGTGTGTATGTGTGTGTGTGTGTGTGTGTGTGTGTGTGTGTGTGTGTGTGTGTGTGCGCACGTGCACGTGTGTGTGGGTGTGTGTGTGTGTGTGTGTGTGTGTGTGTGTGTGTAGGTGTCCGCTGCCCTCAGCAGGAACATGAAGACCATCTCGCCGGCGGGCATTTCCACGCTGGGCAACTCAAGCGTGGGCTTCAGTACGGGCCAGCTGAGCGCGGCCAACCCCTCGGTCATCGTCTCATCGCTGTCCGTGCTCAGCACCGTGGTGGGCTGGAACCAGGGGCAGGCCATGACGCTCATCCAGAAGCTCCTCAGCTCCGGCAGCTTCAAGGTAAGGCGTGTTTGTGTGTGTGTGTGTGTGTGTGTGTGTGTGTGTGTGTGTGTGTGTGTGTGTGTGTGTGTGTGTGTGTGTGTGTGTGTGTGTATAATGCAACAGATGTGCAATGATAAGTGTTCTAATTCACTTGTTTCTATTACATGTTAGAAGTTAGATGTGTCAGTGTGTAGAACTTGTGTTTATTTAAAGTATATTTTGAATATATTAGTAATTGTTTGTGGTTGTGCTTGTATTTTTTGCTTGTGTGTTTGGTTTGACCGTGTGTTAATGTAACTAGTATGTATGTGTATGTGCATGTGCATGTGTATGTGTACAGTACCCTCCAGAATTATTGGCACCTCTGCTAAAGTTGACTAAAAACAGGAATATCCAACCTTTAAGGGCACCAATTTTCATTGTGAATGAATAATGTATCATAAATAAATAAATGTTTTTCCTTAAAGGGTCATAAATATTGGCACCCCTATGTTAAATTGCCATAGAGGCAGGCAGATTTTTATTTTTAAAGGCCAGTTGTTTCATGGATCCAGGATACTATGCATCCTGATAAAGTTCCCTTGGCCTTTGGCATTTAAATAGCCCCACATCATCACATACCCTTCACCATTCCTAGAGATTGGCATGGTTATATGCTCATTGAGCTCAATGCAAATCAAACCAGCTAATAGACTAACTGAAATAAAACCATGCTAATCTCTAGTATAACCTAGTCTCCAAACCTGACACACATCTATCTTAACCCAGTCTCCTTACCCCTGCTGCTGCTAGTGCAACCATCTTTATTATTTCCCAGTTTCCAAAACAAAATGTGATTTCAGAATTTGAACCTGGGTTTTGGTTTTGGCCGCATGTGCATTTGAGTTTAGATTTTGTTTTTTAGTTTTGTTTGTTGTTTGAATTTGACTGAAAGTGGAGCTTTCTTTTCTCTCTTTCTCTCTCTCTTTCTCTCTCTCTCTCACTCTCTCTTTCTCTATCTCTCTCTCTCTCATACTTTCTCTCTTTCTCCATCTCTCTCTCTCTCTCTCTCAGATCACAAACAGTAACGATCTCTGGAGTCTAGGCACCCTCATCACAGGTGTTCCCTCGGCGACCATCAACAGCATCAGCGCCTCAGAGATCCTCACAGCCACACAGTCCCCAACACTGGTCAACAACCTCATGACCGCACCCACCATCATCCAGCAGACATTCGTCTCCAAAGTATGTGTGTGTGTGTGTGTGTGTGTGTGTGTGTGTGTGTGCGTGTGTGTGTTTGTACATGCACGTGTGTGTGTGTGTGTGTGTGTACACACACACACACATGGATTCCTATTTTAGCTCCTGTGTGTTACTCCTGACTCTGACTGTGAGTGTTACTCCTGACTCTTTTTATTGTTTTGTTTCCCCTCTAGATCATCTCTGTCAGCTCAACGAGCAGTTCCATCATAACCAACGTGCCCAATGCCTTGGCAACACAAATCCCAAGGAACTTCCTGCAGGACTTTACCCAGACGACAGAGGTGGTCACGACACTGAACCAGAAGACCTGGACACAGAGCCAGGTACCTCACAAGCCATGACCAACGTCCTGGATTCTCAGTACTGAATAGAGTCATTGTGGACTCCACTTCAGAATTGGAATGAGTCTTGTTTTGTTCAAAAGTGCGGAGAGATTAATCTGATTAGCACCGTGAAGCTCCTTAGTTATTCTTCCCACCAATCATAACCACCATTCCATGTTTGTTTTGTTTGTGTATTTAATTTTTCCACAGTCTGTTCTCATCTTTGATACTGTTGCGACTGCCGTGGAAAATGCAAATGAGTGAGTAAAAAAATAAAGCATCCTATTCTTTACCATTCATCTGTTACTTGTCTGTTTCCGTCCAACACTATGGTAATGGTTATGGTTCTGTTCATTTCCATTCTGCGCCATGATTACATGTCTGTTGTTTGTTTCCATTCTGCGCCATGGCTACATGTCTGTTGTTTGTTTCCATTCTGCACCATAGTTACATGTCTGGTTGTCTGTTTCCATTCTGCACCATACAGTAGTTACATGTCTGGTTGTCTGTTTCCATTCTGCACCATGGTTTCATGTCTGTTTCTGTTCTGCACCATGGTTACATGTCTGTTGTCTCTTTCTGTTCTCCACCATGGTTACATGTCTGTTGTCTGTTTCTGTTCTGCACCATGGTTACATGTCTGTTTCTGTTCTGCGCCATGGTTACACGTCTGTTGTGTGTTCTGCACCATGGTTACATGTTTGTTGTCTGTTCTGTTCAGCATCTCGTTCCAAGTGCTGCAGGGCTTCACCTGTACCCGTGTGCAGACCCTCACCAAGGTCAAGATCAAGAGCCTCATTAGAGGCTGCAGGAGGCGCAATAATCTCAAGCTCAAACTCCAGCAGACACAGGTACACAACTGCACTCACACACACACACACACACCAGACGCACGCCATGCATACACAATCTTGTGATATACACACATGTATATGCATCTATGAACAAACATACACACGCACACTAATTCATAGCCATGATAGACAGGCAGATACACAGAAACACAAACTATTGTATTGATATGACACAGCCACACTGACATTGCTCAAACACACACACACACACACATTACAACATGACAGTAAAAGGATGTGTTTATGCTTTTCCCCAGTTGACTTGCATGTACTACCAACTGAGAGGTGAATCGGATGCCGCAGACTATTCTCTCTACCCTGCAGATATGCTGCTGTACTACGAGTATGTCACATTACCCCCCCCCCCCCCCACACACACACACACACACACACACACACACACTCCCCATGGAGAAAGTAGGAGCAAATCACCTTATGGTTATATTCATTTAGAATGCTTTATTAAAAACGCTCACCAACACAGAAGCTCACATGGTCTAGTGTGTGTGTGTGTGTCAGTGCGCGTGTGTGTGTGTGTGTGTGTGTGTATGTGTGTGTGTGTGTGTGTGTGTGTGTGTATGACTCCTAACCATTTTGTGTACTGTGGGCAACATTTTCTGATTTAAATAAATATTTTGATCTGCCAAAAAGCCATTGTTGTAAGGGTGATAGATCAAGCTATAGAATTAATTGGTGTCTCTCTCTGCACATATTCTATGTGTCTGTGTCTGTCTGTCTGTCTGTCTGTGTGTGTGTGTGTGTGTGTGTGTGTGTGTGTGTGTGTGTGTGTGTGTGTGTGTGTGTGTGTGTGCATAGTTATTCCACTGTGAAAAACTGTACGAACTACTTCACTGAACTGGGCTTTGCGGACTTCACTGTTCTCACCGGTGCCTATGAATCCTACCAGACAACGCTTGTCAACAATGCCAAAACCTGTCTGGTAAGTCAACCAATGCCAAGACACACGCACACACAGATAATTTAGGTCTTTAAGCAGGAATTTAATTCACTAATTAAAGAACTTCCACTATTTTTTTCTTGTTGAGGTTTAACAAAAACAAAATCAAATACAAAACAAACATTAGTGCACATACAGGTACAATGCTCTTAATTGTATTTTCGTTTCAGGGCATCACCGGGTTTAACATCAGTGCAGCGAACATCAACATCCTCGGCAACATGGTGTGCCTGCTGACTGGTTCCTACGTGGAGAACTCTGACCCCTCCATCCTGGAGAAGCTGAAGAACTGCGACGACCTGTCCACTTCCCAGGTCACTGGCATGGAGACACTTCTCCTTTCGGGCAAGACTAAATACGGGTACGGGATACAGGCACACACACACACACACACACACACACTCCTTCGGGCAAGACTAAATACAGATACGGGATACAGGCACATACACACACAAACACACACACACACACTCCACACTCCTGAGGTTAAGGTGGAGACTAGAGAAGAATTTGTCATGCATGTTGTGTTGCACCTAAACATAATTCACTATTTAAAGGTGGCAAATGCGGAAATAATAATAAAGAAATAAAACGCTTTAATGTGTTGTCCATTTGTCCACTGAAGTTAGCTAACGCTGGACCTGCTCTCTTATACTACTAGATTGTACCGCATGTGGCCGTGTATTAAATGCAATCCGAGTTATTGGATGAGAGTCTGTGGCTGACTATATATTCCACATAGCTCCTAGGTACTATATGTGGTTTTCTTAATGGCAAATGTTAAACAATAACTAAAACATCAATTGAATTCATAAAAAAAAAATGCAATTCTGACAGAATAATAATAAAAAAACTAGAAATGTAATGCCAGAGGAATTACAATAGTGGATGGAAAGCTGCTGGCTTAATGTTAGTGGGGAGATTCCTGGAAAAAAAAAACATTGAATCGCTTAATCTTTGAGTTCATACAAACCCTCTCACCAAAAAAATCTTGTGTGCCTGGCGTTCTTGAGATATCACACTCAAGGTGGATTTGACCTTGTGGCACGAGCACGAAAGCTGGCCTTTGGAAAATGTAGTTCAGAGAAAGCCTAATTGTAGCCTATGCAATGCAATAGGCTACCTGCAAAACAGGGCTTTCAGTTGGTGTTAATGACTGCTCATTGTGCACCCAGATAACAATTAGTCATTGAATCTATGTTAAATCAACATTAGGCTACTTTGTCAATGTTAAAATCATTGAATCAACGTCGAACTGCAACATTGATTCTACATCTCTTTTGTACCCTTCATTAATATTGAAGCAACGTTGAAATTCTAACTACAGACAGGATTTCAATGGTATTTCCACTAAAATGAATATTGAAACAATGTTGAAAGTAGGCTACAACCAAACTAAAGATCAACGTGATTTCAATGGTATTTCAATTGACATTAAACCTCAGTAAACCACTATTAGCCTATCTAAAATATTGGGAAATTCATATCCTGCTTTATCTACAGCCAGGATAAATTTGGCTAAGCCTAGGTATGTCTGGGTTAGCCTACACAAGCTTGCATAAATAACCATTGACAACTTATCAGTTAAGCAAGTGCATTTATGCACTCTTAATCTATAAATTCACGTGTGCTGTGCTTTCCTGCCATCAGTAGCATCTATCATCATCAGTAGCATCTATCATCTATAGTAGTTGCAGTCAGCCTGATCCTCCAGTAGCAGAGTGAAGCGACATCTAACAGAAATAGAAGCGGGGGAAAAGAGACAGAGTTGTTAGATAAATATGTTAAACTGAACAACAAACTAACAGCTAAGCCTACAATCAAGTCTTTTTACGCCACAACCTACCACTCATATAAACGTAGTTTAAAACGAAGACTAAGTTTAAGCCAGTGACTGTTTGCCATAGAAGGCCATTTCCTTTGTCAGGCCAGCTATCGCCACTGCACACAACCACGAACCTAGAAACATTCCCGAGGTCTAGCTAACGTAATATAACTTACCTACTGAATCCTCGGTAATCGTTTAATCAAGTTATGAACTTACTCGACGTAATAGCAACATTATCAAACTAACTAGAGTTAAACGTAACATCCTCTCTAGACGTAACAGCTACGAGTGTGTTGCTCATTGATGCCAGCTAACGCCAGCTTGCTTGCTTACTTGTCTAGCCGAGTCGTTAAAAACAGACTTTACATAGATACTCCATTCGAATAGAAAATACAGATTAATTGTAATTTACATTGGGTGTGGTAGAAAAACGTCCGTTTTGTCGTAATTTGTTGGATGAAGCAGACACCAAGAACGTAAACTGTCTTGAAGAGAATTGAGCAGTGTGGTTCAAAACCGATTAATTACAGGATGTGTGGGACAAGGGAATTGTATGCAGGTGGACCCGCACCTGCTTACTTTAATACCCTTCTAAATGACCCCCCATTGTGATGTCATACAGAGAAAAATATGTTTTTTAACCTTTTTAATCCCCTATTTCTCAAAAGTTATAAACTTTAAAAAAAAATGATAACTCTCTTGTTCAACTCCAGACCTACACAACGGTTATTTCAACATGTCTGTACGTTAAGCGGTTAGAGCTGCATTCATTTTTGAAAAAGTAAAAAGAAAAGGTTATAATAATAAGAAGAAGCCAGGAGATTTCAAGATTGTGGATTCCATCCACTATAGACCCTTTCAACAATAAAAACAAAAACAATGCTTGAACGTTCTATTTGGTTCCCAATCTACTTCCTCTGCATTAAGATAACATATGGAATGTTAAAACGGAAGCCTTGTGGGGCCAACTATGATGCTGATAATAGAACTCTCTTGAAAGGGTCTATAAAAAGCTGCGCTTCTGACGCTGGGCTCTCCCACAGTAGTCGCGAACATTTCATGGAGCCTCTTATGAATTATTATCTAGTATTTTTTATTTATTAATTATTATTAATTAATTAATATTTATGTTTGTTTGTTTATGGTACCACAGCGTTCCATCAACATGGGAACGGGAGACTCCTTGGGATCTGGACCCTCTGCCTCTGTACTTCACGTCCAATCTGTGGAAGGAGATGAACAGGGTAAGTGTGAATGTCCAGTGTTTGTTTGGCAAAAAGCCACCGACCCGGCGTGATAACCTGCTGAGGTGGTGGAGAAGAGTTCTGCTCTCCATGCGCTTTCTCAGTGGCTATTATGGGCTGGATATTAGAACATTTACATTAGAGTTCGGGTCAATCTGAAATTCCTCAGTGAGTATTATGGTCTGTATGTTCAAATATATACAAAACATTATCTGGTCTGGCTGTCAACATTTCAGCTTTGTCTTGAAAGAAGCCACCAATAAACACTAAAAAAAACCACTGTAACTACTGTACACTGTAACTTGTAAACTTGTGTAACTGGTAACACTTTATAATAACTACACACAATTCATCATTTATTAAGCCTTTGTTACTTATTAGTTAATGGTTTGTTCATCATTAGTAATTGCTTGTTCATACATAATTTATCATCAGTAAAGCATTTGTTCACACAATTATAAATGGTTTGTTCATAGTAAATAAGCCTATCCAAAAATATGTTTGTAAGTACATCATTTATACTTAATAAGCAGTGTTGGGCAAGTTACTTCAAAAGCGTAATGCATTATTTATTACTTGTTACTGTCATCTCAAAGTCATTTGTTACATTACAATATTACTGTCTTTGAATTGTACACTACGTTTACATTACTTTCACCAAAATAACAGGAAATATGGATTTCTTCATGTGTTCAATGCAGCTCATTACACGGCAAGAGGTGATGTGGTATGGCATAATGACTGAGCGAGGCTTAAGGCTAACAAAACAACAATATAATGGTTGCAGTTATGGCTCATGGAACAATGTAGGCCCCAAAGGCCAAAGGTCACTCACAACTTAATATAGTAAAATATAGCGATAGTGAAATTGTATGTTGACTTTAAATGGTTCTCATCATTGCTGGTTGCCTTTCCTTCCACTTACAGTGGTGTAGACTTAATGCAAATAGTTTGAGAATAATGGCTACGATCTTTGTCTGTAAAAGCAACATTTTAGTTATTCTCACTGCTTGAAATGAGAAGTATAGCCTAACCATGTTAGATCTGTTTTATGAATGGCAGAGATAACTCAAATTCCCTTTCTACAGTCATCTAAACAAGGCAATCAAATTCCAGGACCAGCATAGATGACTTTTTTTAATTATTGGATAATCTTCTCTGGTGCCAATTGAGTATTTCTCAATTTTGGATTAAAAAGCAAAGTAACTAAAGTTACTGAGAATTGTACCGAGTAAAATATTACTGAAATTGTATTGGTAATGCCTTACATTACTGCATTACAGCAAAAAGCAACGCATTACTGTAATTACATTACTTTCTTAATGCATTACTCCCAACACTGTTAATAAGTAATGAAACAACCACTTATAATGAAATCATTTTCTTATTATAAACCAGTTGCACACTATTACAAAATGCTTTGTTCATCATTTGTAAAGCATTGTTCCTATGTTAATTCTCATAAATAAAGTATTTGTACACACAGTTATAAATGATTTGATCATAGTAAATAAGCCTATATCTAAAATATGTTTATGAATTATTGTTAATACTTAATAAATTATGCAATAATATTTTGTTGATGAAGTAATATTTCCATTATTTAACAGTTGTTACATACACTAATGATTAGTTAGGGTGAGGATACATATTTTATAAACCACTTCCTAATACTATAATTCATGATTAACTCAGGAGTTACAATGGTTAGTTAATGATATTTTGTGAGCTTGTCTAAAGTGAGGACTTTCTATGCCTTGCAACACATTTTCAAATGAGTTGTAAAGATTACATTCGTTCATTTAGCAGACAAGCCAGGTTAACATGCAGTAACCCATAAAGTTGGGGGTTCAAACCCCGGCGTCCACCAATGTGGCCTTGCCCTTTAATTTCATTGACATGTGTAAGTCACTTTGGGTGAAAGTGTCGGCTAAATGAATAAATGCAAGTGTACTTTATAACTCATTTGTAAATGTGTTGCAAGGCATAAAACATCCTCACTTTAGATGAGCTCACAAAATATCATTAACTAACCACTTGTAACTCCTGAGTTAACTAGATCACACTTCAATTTGTCTCCATATTTTACTCCATCCCCCACTCTTGAAACTTTTGTGTATGCTTGTTTGGCATGCCTGAGTGTGTGTGTGCGGCTGCACAGAAAGTAGCCTACTGGTGCTGAAAAGGTGAATAGATTGTAGAATAGCCAAAGAAGATGTAGCATTGTTAGAAAACCTTTAAAATCTCTAAACAATCACAAGTAGGGCAGTTCATCACAGTTCATCCATTGCAACTAGATTGATGAAAGGTCACTTACACCTGTAGGCTACATTGTATTTGGGAAAAGCAAAAGGTATCAGCATAATGTTATTTATTTATTTATTTATAAACAAAAACATCTCTGTCTCAGTTCCATGCCGTTTTCAACAGCTATCAAAAACAAAGGTCATTTTTGGATGCATGGATTTTTTTAAAATGTTTCTTCTTCTACATAAGATTTTAGTCATCTTTAGTTAATGTAATACTTCATTGTCAATGCACAAAGTCTGAAACGTTATTGTTAATGCACAAATTAAGTAACAGTAGTCTGAAACGAAATGCTGTTTTACATCTAACCAGTGGTGCAAATAACTGACATGTCCAAATGGGCCTTGATGAAATGCGTCGCTAGACTATTCATACACATTTTAACGGGCCAAAGTTGAAGAGCTGTTGTCCGTTATTGTTCGTGCAAATATAGGCTGATTCATGTTCCCTTGCATTGTGTAACTGAGGTCCATGGCTAGTCTGGCTTTCACCAGACCAAGCTTAATCTTTTAAGAAATCAAAAAATAAAAAGCGGGCAGATCAGGCTGGGTTCACCCAGCCTAGTCCATAGGCACCCGATATTGTTTTATTTTCCGATTGAGATATCCACGCTCTTCTAAATACAAAAATGCATCAGGGAGTTATGACAAAACTGTGATTAACAAACTAGATCCTAATAGAAAGCTGTTAGCTTCCCTAAGCTACAGGTAGGCTTATAAGGTAGGCCTACTGTATTTACAACATAAATTGTCAATAGGCTATGCTGGCGACACAAATAAAATCTCCTTGGGAAACCAATGGCTTACGCCTTACAGTATCAAGCGGACTTAAACTGCCATATCGTGGCGAAAAGTTGTAATAAAATTCACGTAGCTCCATGAGTCAAGGAAAGCGCGAATGAAGTAGCCACTTCTAAATGGGACCCACTACACAGTAGCTTAAGGTGTGTTGCTAAAGCAGCCATAATGAAATGAAGGTGTCAGGAAGAAATGGAAATTACATTTCATGTGAACATCATCCTATCCTTATTAGATGTTCTCTGTGGTAAACTACACTCCTTGTATGAAGCGTCCATTGTTTTTCCAACCCACTTTTAACTTCCAACAAAATTACGTCTCACTGCAACGACGCGCCATCTAGTGGACAAACGACTACTTATCGCCAATACTGGAAATGCAGCCATGATGATGATGATGAATATTTATTTTGGCTTTCTTTTAATCCTACTGAATTTGTAATTATGTATCGGCCGTTCTAATACCGATAGTATGTGGGTGCCTGTGTGTGTGTGTGCATGTGTATATTTAGACCCCCCCATGGATGAAATTCTACGAAACTTGGCATACCCCCAGAGAATGCCAGGTCAATCATACACATAAAATTTGGTGCAGTTCTGAACATCTTAACTGAAGATAGGGGCGATTAAAGCAGAATAATATTGCATTTTCATTTTTTATCGGGGGGGTGCAAATCACAAATGAGTGATTATGGGCCAGATTGATGTGGCCCCTTGAGACCAACATACCATAAAAGATTCTTCATCCTCAGTGTTGTGGCCCCCGGGGACGAAACAAATATTTTCCGTAAAAGTCTAGTGGGGCTACATACCCACAAAATTTCATGTGCCCCGGTGGTTCGGTGTCCCGGGTATCGTTGACCAAAAATTCAGGAAGTAGATGACGGGGGATAGCGGCGGTCATAATTATTAATTATAGTATTAGGAAGTGGTTTATAAAATATGTATCCTCACCCTAACTAATCATTAGTGCATGTGTATGTAACAACTGTTAAATAATGGAATCAAAAACATATTATTGCATCATTTATTAAGTTTTAACAATAATGTATGAACTTATTTTAGATATAGGCTTATTTACTATGAACAAACTATTTATAACTGTGTGAACAAATGCTTTACAAATGCTTTACTGATGATAAATTAGAAATTACTAATGATGAAAAAAACATTAACTAATAAGTAACAAAGGCTTAATAAATGATTAATTGTGTGTAGTTATTATAAAGTGTTACCGTGTAACTTGTAAACTTGTGTAAATTTGAAAACTTGTGTAACTTGTAAACTTGTGTAAATTTCCAAACTTGTGTAACTTGTAAAATTGTGTGAATTTGTGTCTGTTTATTCACCACCTCCGCAGAGGGAGGCCCGCAGATTCATAAAGACTTTCATCAAACAGCTGAGACGCCAAGGTGTTCCCAGGAGAAAGATCCAATACATAAAGAGAGAATTCCAGCAGGCTCATCGAGCCAAACGTGACACAGGTGAGTAGACATGCTTGCTGGGTGTGTTTATGCCTGACAATTATTTATTTTCACTAGTTCGCCCTTCTATATGATTGCTTCAGCTAGACTAGAATGTATGGGAGAAGTGCGTGTTTGGCAAGGTAGCTGTCCGTGGTCCTGGAGTGCCTGGAGCGGACATCGCGATAGAGCGATGACCGCTTGCACCCCCCTGTGTAAGGAGGATGAGTAACAGGGCAATTGGTGAAATGGAGGAGTAGGGGGAGGAGGGGGGATGATTTCTCTAACGTCGGAGCGTGTGACGTATGGAAAAGGAGGTCGGCTTAAATAGGCCTACCCTGCGGCGGCAGTGGGTGAGTTAATTGCTGTCAATCATCCCGAAGGCTCCACCCGAACTTTGTTTATAAAACATCATTTCACTAGTTCGCCCTTCTATATGATTGCTTCAGCTAGACTAGAATGTATGGGAGAAGTGCGTGTTTGGCAAGGTAGCTGTCCGTGGTCCTGGAGTGCCTGGAGCGGACATCGCGATAGAGCGATGACCGCTTGCACCCCAAAAGATCACAGAGAAAGGCCGCTACCAACTACATAAGTGCTTGCTGAGCGAGTCGTAAATCCGCTAGATTGGAGCGGATGTAAGACTGGTAGGCATCCGAGGACCAACGGCCCAGTATTTTAATTTGTTGCTCCGATAAGCCGTTGAGCGCAGCTGTTGTGGCAGCTCCTATCCTGAAGGAGTGTGCGGAGTAGCGATCCGCGGGAAAACCAGATTCGACTAGAATGTTTTTTAAGAGAGTCTGGAATCTGTGGCGAGTGATGGGTAGCCCTTCGTCTGACACGAAGAGCGGGCTAGTAGGCGAAGCTTGAGCTGACCGGTATGAGATGTAGTGAGATAGTTATTGGAAAGGCTGAAGATCTGAGGCGGAGTTAAATGGATATGGAGTGTCCTTTCGGGACTGATCGGTTTTACTCTGTTTGATGGTAAATCGAATGGTGTCTTGGTCTAGCTGCTCTAGATCTGCGATGCACGGGTGGACATCGGGAACGAAGAGAGACGAAGGGCATGTAAACTCGCTACATCTCAGCAGCCCAAAAAGGCCAGTAGAAACATAACGGAGATGGTGGAATCGGAATGCGGTGACATGAACCCTTTGCGAAGGGTAGCGAGGCAGGTGGCGAGAATGCTTGAGGTAATGGGAAGGCGGGAGTCTTGGGGGACTGGATGTTGCCTACGGATACCTTTAATTAACAAGCCTATCCTGGTGTCGGAGAAGGGGCATTCGGAGCCGTGGGGGCGTTTGTAGAAGAAATGAATGCCAGCTAGGTAGACTCTAATGGAAGAGACTTTGATCCCGAGTGAAGTGTGGGCGTAGGTGATAAATGATAATATGGTGACTGCATCGAAACTGGGAAATGGTAGTGAGTGCTTTGCATGGAACTGTTTGAAGCACGACCAAGCAGTCCAGTAGGACTGCATGGTCCTGGGTGCGAGGGCTTGGAGGGCTAGGTCGGCCGTGATGGGCTGAAGATAACTGAGGGGGTGGTTTATAGGAAGATGGTCTCCGAAAAGCTGGGGAGTGGAGTAGGGTACGGGTCCGCCTCTGGAGCCAAGCTTCTGAATCTCTGGAAATTAAGACGAGAAAGAGAGTCAGCAATTTCATTGTGGCAACCGGGGACGTGCGCGGCTCTTATGATGAACTGGTAGCTGGCTGCTATCCAGATTAGACGCCTAATAAGAGGGGAAAGCGCAGGCGATTTTGAGCGCGAGTTATTTATGACGTGCACTACGGCTTCGTTGTCGCTGTGGATTAGCACGCTCTTGGAGGTCCACTCCTTCCCCCAGAGTAGGGCCGCAATGACTACGGGGTAGAGTTCGAACACGGCTGACGATTCGTTTTCCGTTATTAGCGCTCTGAACTCTAGTGGCCAAGGGGATGCAAACCAGCGCCCTTTGAAAAAGCCTCCGAAGCCTATTGAGGGGGCTGCGTCTGTGTACAGCTGGAGGTCTTCTGGATATGATTGGCAGTCGTCGTAGAACATGCACAAACCATTCCATTCGTCTAAAAACATCCTCCAGAGTTTGAGATCGGCCAGGCACTGGGCATCTAGATATACTACGTCTTCGAGAGATGGGGATGCTGAGGCGCAGTTTAGGAGATGCGAGATGAAAGGGCGGCCCTGGGGAATGATTCGCATGGCGAAATTGAGGTGGCCTAGAAGGGAGAGAACTTCTTGTTTGGTGTGAGATGGTGAGGTTATAAACTCGTTCAACAGTAAAGAGATTCTGTCTTTTTTCTCTTTGGGGAGAGATGAAGAGAATTCTTCGGTATCTAAAATGATGCCGAGGAATTCGAGTCTGGATAAGGGACCGCACGTTTTCTCTTCTGAGAGTGGGACTCCCAGTTTGTTGAATACGTCAGTTAGCGTAGAGATGCCTAGGGCCGGTGGGTAGGAATGGGGGATAACTACTAGAAAGTCGTCCAGAAGATGAACGAGAAATGGGAGCTTATAGTTATTTAGGAGAATCCAGCACAGGGCTTCTGATAGCGTATCGAAAATTTTGGGACTGCTGCGGCAGCCGAAGGTGAGGCGAACTGCAAAATAGTATCTCCTATGCCATTTGACTCCAGAATTCGAGATCAATGGGCATGACTTTGAAGGCTGAGGTGATGTCCGCTTTAGCTAGCCAGCAACGTCTACCTGCCTTTTTGATCAGAGCGATAGCGTCATCGACAGAGTGGTAGTGCAGCGAGAACTCTTCTAGTGGAATCAGACTGTTAATGCTGGGAGTGGTACTATTGTGCGGAGCTGAGAGGTCGATGATAAGTCTCTTTTTTCCTGAGTATTTGCGCGTAGCTACGCCTATGGGGTTGATCCTGTAGACTGGGAATGGAGGCATGGTGAACGGACCGATCGTAAAACCAGATTCGACCTCTTTGCTTAGGAGTGAGGTGACTACCTCCGGATCTTTGACGGCAGATTGTAGGTTTTTACAAACGAAAGACTCTGTAGGTCTTGCTAAAACACCTGGATGGAACCCGTGCTTCAACCCTGAAGTCAAATAATCGCAAAATCCCCTATTTGGATTGGACTGAAGTTCTGAATGGAGAGCAGAAACAATGATTGGAGTAGAGAGATACTTTTTAAACTTTTTATATATGTTCTTGAGTGCGGAACAGACTGACTTGGCATGGGCGCCTGCGCAGTAGCTGCAAACGTGGAGGTAACGGCAGGAGGATTGGCGACACTGAGCGAAGTTAAATCTTCGGCAGATTTTCTCGACCTTTCCAGGAACGCTCGTCCTCTTCCCTGGCTTCTCCTGCCGTAGCATCGGGGATGCGGGGAACATAGGAAGAGGATTTAGGGGCTGTGGAGCTGGTGCTGGGGAATTGATGGTCGGGGTTGACTAGTGGACACTCGGCCGCGCCGTGACTGGGGCTATTGCAGAGGGGACAAGATGGCTTAAGTCCTAGGAAAACGCGGTTATGGAGCTCCATATCGAGCGCGCCCCAGTAGGGGTTTTAGTTCCAGAGGCCGACTCTGGCAGCGCATTTTGCTGAAAACAGCCGGTGGTAGCCTACGTATGAAAATGAGCTCCACCGTAGGATACGGCTAGGCCGGCGATGATGGCCAGGTAGTCATTTAGCTTAGTCATTTGCGTCGACTGGAGAACACGAAACAGACGACTTCTGTGTAGTTGGCAAAAGCTATGGTGAACTCGGGAAATGACAGGGTTTTTTGATGCTGGGCCAGAATGTTTTTTTTTTTTTTTTTTTTTTTTTTGAGAAAAACCAGTTCGCCGCAAACTAGATCCCGGTTATGAGAGGGAATAGGAAGTGAGGGAAGAATGGTAGAAAGGTCTACGTCTGCACCTGACAAGATGAGGTTCCTGGTGGACGCTGTGACGGGTGGTGGTTCGAATGCTGCAGCGTGAGGAGGCGGTGGCAGGGCCTGTGCTGTGGCTAAAGAATAGTTTTGCTGCCGGAACGGGACGTCGTGGTCCGAAGCACTCGCGGAGTGCTGATGACCCGCTGCTGCGGGCTGGTCTAGCGCGGAGCCGGGGAAGAGATGGGAAGGGAGAAAAGGGGGGAGGGAGGGAGCGGTCGCTGACGCGACCGGAAGGGGAGCAACCTGGGACAGGGTCGCGGGAAGTGGGACGGGGAAGGAAAGAGGGTTAGGGGGGAGTAGCGACGCTGTCGCTATCGGCGCCGACTAAGACCAGGTGCTCGCTAACTCATAAGAGAGATGGGGAGCTAGTGAGGTGACTCTTCGAGCTGACGCTTCGTGAGTTGAGGCGTGCTGTACAGACGTGGCTCCCGGGATGGAAAGGGGAGGGGGAGAGGGGGGAGGGAGGGAGCAGTCGTCGGAACGACTGGAGGTGGGGCAGGCCTGGACCGAGTCCTGGCTAGGGGAGGTGGATGGGGGAGGGAAAGAAGGAGTGGGGGGGGGAGTAGCGACGCTGTCGCTACCGGGGCCGTCTGGAAAAGTGGGGCTGGACCCGGAAATACGGCGGAGATGCGGCGGGAATGGGCCTGAGCCGCTGACGTGGCAGTGGCTGTGGCTGAAGCAGCGGAATGATACGCTCTGAAGCGTGTGGTGCCGGAAAGTGCTGTCGGCGTGCCCGGTTCGCGAGGTGGCTGGTGGTGTGTGCTTCGTCCGGCTGAATGGCCGGCGGAAGGAACCGCGTCGGGATGCCAGAAGGAGCAGCTTGCTTCCTGGTCTGGGGAGGAAAACAAAGTGAGGGAGCGGGAGGGCGAAAAGACCGGGTTATCCGACTGCGTTAGAAGGCGGAGGAGATGGAACTTCCTATCCGACATGCGGCATCGCGATGCCGCGGGAATGGAGAGTGCTGCGGATGCGAGCCACTGTCCAGTGGGTAGGGTCAACGCCTTGCTGGCGCTGGGTGGATTTCCAGTTCCATGAGAGCTGTCTTGTCAATGCGAACGATACGCAGACTGAATGATTTCTCTAACGTCGGAGCGTGTGACGTATGGAAAAGGAGGTCGGCTTAAATAGGCCTACCCTGCGGCGGCAGTGGGTGAGTTAATTGCTGTCAATCATCCCGAAGGCTCCACCCGAACTTTGTTTATAAAACATCATTTATTTTTTTGTTCATGAACACAGAAAGGACACCAAGCTTTTTTGCAACACTTAAACTTTCACAATATTTAAACTCACAATACTTTAACTTTATCCACAAAACATTATAAACACATGTATTAAAGGTTATGAAATATTCTTAATGCCTTATAATGATTAACATAAATCTACAGTATAACAATTCAAGTTCAAGTATCGCAAAGAAGGTAAAGAAAGCTTATTTACCTCTTGATAATGGCAATGATGACATCAGTGATGACATTACAGAGGTAAAAGAAGCTTCATAATACATTGCAATACTTCAAGCTGTAAGGGCTTATGTAGTAACATCATAACACGTCATTAGTGCAGTCATAACTCTGTATAAATAGGTATATATACTTTTATGTCAATCATTATGAGGCTTTATGAACACTAATAACCTTTGTGAATGTGTTTGCTGAATGTGAATGCTTTATGGATACTGACTTAATGTGATGTGTTAGGCTACCACTTTTTCTTCGTCCAGCCAATCCAAATGTTTCTTTACAAAAATCAAAATCATTCGTAAAAACACAGCAACAGCAAAGTCTTTATTAGAACATTGTGCCGCTCCCTTCAGAGCTTTGTGGTGTTTGAGCTGTTTATTGAACTCCTGAAACCGTCCATTTCTCTGTAGCCATCGAGTGCACCGTTGGAGCCATCACCCAGATCCAGATCAATGATGACGCCTTCCCCATCGACTATGACGCCACACAGTTCAACGCCTGCTTGAGCCTCACCGTCCTCAAGGACAATCTGCCAGAGATCACAGACAAGATCGATCAGGACGACTACCGTCAGGTCATTCTGGAGAAGTTAAATAAGGTAACTGCCGAAACAAGATGGCAGCAGATGTAGAAACAAAATGGCTGTTAGATCATCAGCAAGGGAGCCATTCTGTGAGGCATACTGTACAACCCTTCTTCCAGGGTGGACAGTGGTTACAATAGACAGTTAGTGCATTTGTTTAAGTTCATTTTTAGGGCTATTCTGTATATGTGTGTGTATGTAAGATTCATTTAGTCCTTCAACCCTTTTCTCTGTTTTGTTTTGTTTTGTTTTGTTTTTGTTTTCTCTCACCCAGGCCTACCCAGATGGCCTCTCAGACGACGTGGTCCAGATGCTGGGGCCTGTGTCCCGTAGGGCGACCACTGATGACATAAGCAAGTGGAACATCACCAAAATCGACACTCTGTCCTCTTTGATGAAGACGTCGGATGGAGACTGGTCAGAAAATCAGGTTAGTGTACGAGGCCGGTACTCATTGTTGAGAGGAACTTTAATGTACACACACACTAATGGATACACACTTGTAGAATGCTTATACACAGCTAATGTAATACACACATTAAATAAAACACATTGACTTAACATGTTCTACATATATTAAAATAAAAAAACACATTGCCCCCCCTCCCTCCCTCTCTCCCTCTCTCTCTCTCTCTCGCTCTCTCCCTTAGACCAAAGCCATCATGACTAAGTACCTTGCTGCGTCGAACAGCATTGACAGTTCGGTTCTGAATTCTTTGGGCGGTTCTGGTGTGTGTTCCCTGGGGAGCGGCGTTCTGGAGAACATCACCTCCAGCAGCCTGCAGTGAGTATTATGGGCTGGACTTTCTCAGAAAGTATTATGGGCTGGTCTGGATAGTAGTACATTTACAAAAAAAGTTTGGATCAGTGACAACCTTCTTAGTTTTAGCGAGCATTGAAGAACATTACATAGAAGAGGAACAGAGATAAAAGAACCTTTATGGAAAAAGTTCTGTTCAGTGAGAACCTTCTTATTAAGCGTTTTCGCACACAGTAGTTATAGGAACACAGTTATAGGAACAGTCCACTTCTAAATCAGTTCTACTAACTGCTCTCCCCCAAAACCCGTTTTTCATTTGCATTCACAATGGTAATAAGAACCAGTAGGAAGCTGTAAGTGATGTAAGCATGTAGAGTATTATGGGATGGTATTTTAGAACGCTGATGTTGAGAACACCAGTTCTCATCTGTGCTAAACCTGATCTTCCTGACTCCAGGCAAGCAGATGCGCTGCCCGTCAGCAGCTGTAGCCTGGACAAAAAGAAGGTCCTGTTCCCCATTGCCCAGGCCGCCTTCATCAATCAGACCAGCACCACCAAGAGGTCAACCACCACGGTCACACTCACGCAGTACCAACTCATCCAGTCCTACCTGGGTATGGCCAAACACACTGTTCTCATGTTCTTGTGTTCTTTTTTTCCCATGTTCTTTTATTCTCATGTTCTCATGCTCTATTATTCTCATGTTCTTTTATTCTCACTTTCTTGTGTTCTTGTGTTCTTTTGTTCCCATGTTCTCATTTTTCTTTTGTTCTCCTGTTCTCGTGTTCCTGCTCAGGTGGTGCCACCGAGTCCTTTGTACGAACCCTGGCCTCCTCCAGTGTCAACATGGATATTAACACCTTCCTCGGTCTAGACCAGAGTGTCATTCAGGTGAGTGAGGGACTGCATATTCAAAAACACCGAAGCACATTTTTACGTACACATTAATACACTATACACTGACACACACACGCACGCACACGCACACTCCCCCAATACATATTCTCAAACAACATACACACACCCACACACACAAACACACACACAAATACCGTATTTTCCGGACTATAAGTCGCACTTTTTTTCATAGTTTGGCTGGTCCTGCGACTCAGGTGCAACATATATATATTTATATATATGTTTTTTTCCTCTTCATGACACATTTTTTGACTGGTGCGAAAATACGGTACACATATGCAGTGGCATCATCATCATCATCTTCCTCATGCATAATTGCATACACATACACACCAAAACATGCACATATACATGTACACACACATACCATACGTAGTCCCCAACACACATACTATACATATTCTCTAATGCACTATACGCTTAAACACACACACACACACACACACACACACATGCACACTCCTCCAATACATAGTCTCAAACAACATACACACACCCACACACACAAACACACACACAAATACCGTATTTTCCGGACTATAAGTCGCACTTTTTTTCATAGTTTGGCTGGTCCTGCGACTCAGGTGCAACATATATATATTTATATATTTTTTTTTTTTTCCTCTTCATGACACATTTTTTGACTGGTGCGACTTATAGTCCGGAAAGTACGGTACACATATGCAGTGGCATCATCTTCATCATCTTTATCATCTTCCTCCGCCCCTCTTCCCCTCTCTCAGACCCTCAGCGTGTCGGACGTGAAGAGCCTGCTGGGTGACACCAACGTGAACGACCTGAGAACCTACTCCAGCAACGCCATCGTCCAGGACTGGATCAGCCGCCAGTTCCAGACCGACCTGGACACCCTGGGCCTGGGGCTCACTGGCGGGCGCGCATCCCCCGCCACCACCGCCAACGTCAACGGGAACGCCGGTTCCGCCACCAACGCAACCGCAGCAACTGCGGCGGCTACCACCACCGCAACCACGGCAACCACTGCAGCGGGAGCCACGACGCCCAACACCACTGGTAATTATACTACAGAGTGTGTGTGTGTGTGTGTGTCACTATATAGAGTATTGTAGAGACTATTATATATAGAGACTATGTATTAGGTTTGTGTGTGTGTGTGTGTGTGTGTGTCTGTGTGTGGTGTGTGTCTGTGTGTGTTATATTAGGTGAGTGTGTGTGTGCACGTGTGCACGCGCATGCTTGATATTAGGTAGGCGTGTGTGTGTGTGTGTGTGTGTGTGTGTGTGTGCGCACGATATTATGTAGGTGTGTGTGTGTGTGTAGTATGGATGCATGAGGTGGAGGAGTGTTTAATTAACCCTTGTTTTTAACACTGACCTTTCCACCCCTCCTTGTCCCTCATCTCTATCAGCAAGCGGAGGGGCGAGTATCAGACCTGCCAGCGGCCTGTACTGCCTCCTACTGGCCACAGTTGTCTCTGCACTTTACCGCCTCCAGTAATGAAGCATCTTTTGCCAGGAGCACTGAAGGAAACCTAAACCAGTTTACAGCCCTGTTTATATGCACACGATGGTGTTTTCTCAGAACGCTGCCACACATATGGAAGATACAAATGGAATGTGATCTCAGCAACGCTTTACTGGAACACTGCTTCATAAGACTGACATAGCCCTGTCATAAAGGCATTACGTCAGATACAGTACAATGGATTCCTGTTTTCCTGTTAGTCATTTTGACTGCTCATGTCTAATGATTTGACAGCGTCATGTTACATAGTCATAACGGCTTATTTACTTACTTAGTTACTTATTTACTTGCTTACTACTTACTACTTAATGTTTATTTTGATAGGGACAGGTTCAATATATTTAGAGAATTGCACACAATTATTCAATGCAACACATTATAGCATAGCTATTGCTTATTTCCAGTGTCTGTCCACAGAAGGGCCTTTAAAATAACAAATACAGAACATCAGAATTAGACTATGAAATGTGTTTCATTTTAGTTGACCTTACGTAGCATTCAAGAGTGCTGAAGGAAATCTACGCTAGTTTTATGATCATATTTATGACATTTATGGAATATGATATTACATTGTTACATTGGTCACCATTGACTTCTGACGACACAAGGCATCTGCAGTGACTGGTTTATGTGGGTCTTTTGAAGCAGGGCTCAATTTTTTTTTTAAACCCTTTTTAAATATAATTGTCTCAGGTTGTCAGTTCAAGTGCTGTCACTTTCAATATCGGACTGCACTCTTAATTTATGTCTTTTATTTTATGCATTCCAATTAATATAAAAAAGATCCTGTACTTAGTCAGCAGGATGTGATTCAACGTCAGAATAAAATGATAATCATGTTTCCCTCTGCTCATACAACCTGTTGTACTTCTATTTTTATAGACCTATACTTTTTTTTGCTAAAAATGAAGGATATTGGGGATATTCATAGCTGTTGCTTATTTCAATTTTGATTACAAAATGTAATCAAACAATAAAAGCATTCTATCACTCTTAAGTATTAACCACTGGTGGTGTGTTTGTGTCCCATGTCGGACAAGAATAGAATATCAGTACCAACATATAGAAATTAAAGTTCCAGTCCTTGATAATAATTCGTATTGATGAATTCAGAAAAAGTGTGAGCCCTTACAAAACAAACTCTGGTACTCCTGTAAATGGACAGCACATCTCAGGTCAATAAACAGCCAGATCTAGGTCTAATGAATATCCCCATTTTGAAACGTTTGTTTCAGACATGTTTGTTTAATTTAGACTGCAAATCATTGCACAACAACACCACCTATAGTCTTGGCGTAGCCCAGTTTAAGAACCACTGCACCATGATGTCTATCGCCAGAGAGCAACACTTCTGCTGAACACTGTTAAATAAGTCACCTCATAAAAGTAGCATCAGTTCACAGCACATTTCCTTTAATTGTGCTTGTTTATCCGAATATAATGCTAAAAAGGTGTTGTAGCCTAGGTGTCTATTATGAATGAAATGGCATTTCTACAGATGTATTAAACAGGTGACTGGAATCTGGAATTTTTTCTTCATGGTATAAATGAAACATTCATTGCTATTGAAATTCTATATTTTATTTTGAACAAAACATGCAGCCTGAATCCCCTAAAAGTAAGCAGACCGTGACAAGGAAACACTCAGTTCTATCAGGTGGAACCCTTGAGCAAGAACCCAACAGAGGGAGCCCATCTGCTCCTGCCAGGCTGATATGAGGAAGTGAGAGAGGAGGCTGCAGCATTAAGGGGATGAGAAAGTAAGGAGGGCTGGAGGGCCCAGGCCAGGAGTTGCCAGGTGAGACCTTTTCTGGGGACCTCTCACCTGTGTGGATGGGACAAATAGGGGGACATAAAGTCCTTTGATGAAACATTTCATCGATGCCCCAGAAGGGATGGAAGACTCGCTTCTGATCGCTATTCCACTTATTCTCCAGCCTGTGGCGCTGCAGAGCCCCTAAAACAACAACATTCTGACAGGCGAACATGATCTCGATCTCGTCCACATGCCCCTTCTCCAGCATGTGATGCAGGAGAGCCACCAAGGCTGACCGGTCGACTCTCACCATGTGACTCTGGTGAGAGCGGTGACTCCTTCTGGACATTTAGAGTAATACATGTTTCAATATTGAAACATCACCTGAAACATGTTTTTAGTGTAATGATTGTTTTATGACAGACTTTGTTGTACATGGTCAATATGCAGTTAGAAAAAGTATTAAGTAACTTGTTCCATGTTTAATGCTCTACAAATCAGATATCTTGATATATTTCAGACAACGTAGCTGGTAAGAAAGTTCTAAAACAGTAGAATTATATAAATTATTATGACCAGCACTAGCGGCCATATAGGGAGGCTGGTTTTAACTTACATTCTTCTAAGCGTTCCACCATGCACCATGCATCTTCCAAAAAAAATGAAAACATCAGATATCAGATCACCTATAGGCCTACAATGTTTTCAAGCTATAATTTTACATAGGCTACAGCTTATCTTCCAAAAAAATTAAAATAAGTAAGTCAGCCTTTTCAGCTGACTGCAGTAAATCACCACCCACTTCAAATGCTCTGATCCACACATCATCTTTAAACTGCCACCAGACTTTAAACTTCCATCCCCACAGCAAACATGTCTGTTATCGTACTAGTCCTCTAACAGTTCATACCCTGGTGGTTTCAATTGAACATCTAACCAATAGGGCAAAGACAATTGCAAAATGGTCTGATAAAATGTTCCTTGTGTAATGTAAATCAGGTTTATAGGCCAATTATACCTGCGTATACAAGGAATTTGGTCTCTGCATTTATCCCATCCATGAATTAGTGAACACACAGAGCACACAGTGATGTGAAGCACACACTAACCCAGAGCAGTGAGCTGCCTGCTACAGTGGCGCTCGGGGAGCAATGAGGGGTTAGGTGCCCTGCTCAAGGGCACTTCAGCCGTGGATGTGGGCATGGGAGAGCAGTGCTCAACCACTTCCCCCAGCCCACATTTTTCCTACTGGTCGGGGATCGAACCGCCAACCCTTCGGTTCCAAGCCTGAAGCCCTAACCAGTAGGCCACGGCTGCCCCATGTTTCAGCGTTTGATATATAAGTGATGTATACAATGAAAGTGTATACACCAACAACCTACTGTATGTATATATTGCTATGGCAACACTTGAGAACAGGCGTATGAAGGGTTTACCCAAACCTCAGCTGCTGTCTTTTTAACACAATGTGTTTTATCTTCCCAGAGTTTCATTTTTTTGACAAATGCCTAGGTGTCAAACAACTCCTGCACAGCTGCATAAATCCTCTTGAAATGCTTTTTTGTAGAAGAGAAACATGCTTGTTCATGTCATGGGCAAGTATTTCTGTAGTAGCACTCTAGTAGTGACCATTTTCCCATCCTGATTACAGTTTTTTCTGAATGCTAAAACTCTGTGATTCTTATAGCACAATTTCTAAAACTATTAATACGTATAGCAAAACCACTCACTGAGTTTGCAAAACTAAAAGCACAAACACTGCTTTGCACTCAGTTTGCAATTTTGCAACACACACGTTGCACAACTGTAGGTACTGTACAATCCACTGCACAGCACTGTAAACACAACTCACTGCTTTACATTCAATTTCCAAATGATCAGCACACTCCTAGCAAAACTATACACATATATGGCTATTATTTTCACTATTTTGCCAACTCTCTCTCTGCCTGGCGCTGGAAGGTCTATGACCGTCATTCCCATCAATGCATAGCCCTTTTTTATTTTATAGGCAATGGAGTAGGTATGTGGGGATATTGCCTTGGACTAGAGGACATTGCATGTGATGTAGACAAAATTTTGAGAGATGACACAATGTAGGCTGATTGTTTTTTTGTCTCAGTAAAATTGCTATTTTGTGTTTTGACTTGGAAAAACAGACTTGTGTTTGTTTTGATGTGTGTAAATACAGTAAACACCAATACTTGAAATTTGGATCCCTGTATGTTTACAGAACTATGACAAAAGTATGACCTCAAACTTACTGTGCCTACTTTGTGCACAGAGAAAGCAAAAGCCAGGGGCCTCATTTATAAAGCGTTCTTACGCACAGATTTGATCTTAGACCGTGCGTACGCTCAAATCCATGCCAACGCTCAGATTTATAAAAACCGTCTTTGACGTGGAAAAGTGCTTATCTCCACGTCAGGTTCAAACATGACGTACGACCATTACTTGTGGTAATGCCGCGGTACTGCAAGTAATCTGAGGTCCAAGTGCGATGCATTTTCAAAATTCCAAGACCAACGATCTCATGTCTTTCTTTGCCATATGCATGATCAATATCAGAAGATTTTTAAAGACGTTTTTGGACGCAGCTTAATGTTTCATGGTTTGGCATAAAACTGCTAATGAGAACTTTAGCCCACTTAAGAAAGTGAAAAGACGTATAGCTTACTTATTTCACAATATCTAAAAAAAAAAACACCAAGACCTACGATAGAATAATTGAAACATTCTTACAGGTGATATAGTATATTTAGTATTCTCACCAATCTAATATTGACCATCAAATGTCCAATTGCCCTCGTTTATGAGAAGAAGGCATTCAAAAAGGCATTCGAACAGTTTGATAATGTTGGAGGTTATTGTGCAGTATTGGGAATATAGGATAGTATTTGATCATACCGTTTTGAATGTTAAAAGTGAATAAACTTTTTTGAGAGGTAGATAAACTCTAATAAGAGGTGGGTAGGCCTAAACTCTATTCCTGAAATTTCAGAGGTGGATAAACTCCGTTTACTCGCGTTTAGCCTCCACTACATCCTAATTTGCGCTCATAGGCCTATTCCCAGCTTCGTAACAGAAAGGTAATATTTGACTGTAAGCTATACAATGTAGGCAGGCTATAGATATTTTATATCATACATAGCGTACACAACCAAGGGACGGAAGTTATCCTCTGAAAGCAGGGCATCTTCATATTTAGTGTTGCGTCGGAGTTGCAGAGCGCGCACCTGTTTGCTTTTTTTGACTGGCAGTGCCCAAGATCAGATGACAATACGTGAGTTGAATAATGTAGGATAAAAATATAAAGGTAAGCCTAAAACAAACAATAAAGGACAATGTTTAAGGCATTGGACATTATTGAAAGAAAATGATAGCAAAGATATGCAGAATGAATGAAAAATGACCGGCGAACTAGGCTACTTTTTCAGCAAAAACATAGCCTACCCTAAAAGAAACGTTAAGCCTACATGACATATCACGCTTATAATTTAGTCCTCTGTTTTGTAGGCTAAATCAGCATATTACCCTGGGTCATATTGGAAACGTACAGTAGCCTACTGTACCATAACGTACAGGATTATAGGCCTAGAGGTCTTTCCTTCATAAGCTAGGCCTACCCATTTTTTCTACAAAGTAGGCCTAAACATACGAAATGTTGATTATTCACATTACTGCAAGCAAAAGGAATGAAAGCGAGCAGAGGACAATGGACATGGATGCATACGATCTCTTTCCAGAAAGCTTTGCTGGAAAAAACATAATTAGTTAAGCTATTCGAACTGACGCATATAGGCTAGTTAACATCAGATGGCATAGGCTAGACCTATACAATGTTTTCAATATATAATTGTACATAAGCTACAGCTTTTAGGCCATTGATATCATTTAAACATATGCTAATGATATTGATGAGGGGGTGTTTACAAGGCGGAGACCTAAAACCATCCGGCTGCGCACAAGTTGACGTTCATTTGTGATTTATAATGGGCACATCTCGAAGGGTGGCGTACGCACGTTTTTTTGTGCGTACGTTCGTTTTCAACGAATCACACGTACGATCATTTCAGAAATGATCTAAGATCAAATTAAGTTTCTACGCAACCCTTTTATAAATGAGGCCCCAGATGTGTTTTTTATTCATACCATCAGTGTGTAGTTGGCACATTGTGTGCTTATTATTGTGATGGCTTGTGATAACTGTTTGATACGAAAACACCATTTTTACGAAGGTGTGAAGAGTTAAGCAAGGTGTGTTAGCTTTTGCAAGAGAACTACAATGCTTTGCTGATTTGGTGAAAGGTTTTCCTATTTGTGTGTAGAGTTTTGCAAAAATAGACAATAGTTACAAATAATGTGCTTAAGCAGTCAGAAAAAACTGTAATTCCCAGCCTGTTCTTTACTTTATCCTACAGGTAAGGCTTTATCTATACTGTTCAAATTTCAAGTTTCAAGCACTGTGGATGGTCAGTCTGTTATCTGGATTTAGTTCATCCAACACCTGCTGCCTGTATTGGTTTTCACACTTGTCTCTCAAAAGGCAGTGGTCACCCCCTGCACTAACTCTCTCACACAATAACGGATGTTTCTTTTAGGTCAAGGTGAAGTGGAATGACCTCTGCTCACTCAAGATGCACATGTGCCATGCAACTGAACATGATGCTACAGGCACAAGCACACACACACAAAACGTTTTGTATTACAGTTACGTTTATTTGCATATTTGGTAACACTTAATAACTAATAATAACTACACACAATTCATAATTTATTAAGCCTTTGTTATTTATTAGTTAATGGTTTGTTCATCATTAGTAATTTCTTGTTCATACATAATTTATCATCAGTAAAGCATTTGTTCACACAGTTATAAATGGTTTGTTCATAGTAAATAAGCCTATACAAAAAATATGTTTGTAAGTACATGATTTATACTTAATAAGTAATGAAACAACCACTTATAATGAAATCATTTTTTTTATTATAAACCAGTTGCAAACTATTACAAAATGCTTTGTTCATCATTTGTAAAGCATTGTTCCTATGTTAATTCTCATAAATAAAGTATTTGTACACACAGTTATAAATGGTTTGCTCATAGTAAATAAGCCTATATCTAAAATATGTTTATGAATTATTGTTAATACTTAATAAATTCTGCAATAATATTTTGTTGATGAAGTATTATTTCTAGGATTTAACAGTTGTTACATACACATGCACTAATGATTAGTTAGGGTAAGGATACATATTTTATAAACCACTTCCTAATACTATAATTCATGATTAACTCTAAATTGAGGACTTTCTATGCCTTGCTACACATTTTCAAATGAGCTGTAAAGATTACATTCACATTCATTAATTTAGCAGACAAGCGACGTATACATTGACATAACAGTGAAAGCCGGGAATCGAACCCCCAACTTTTCAGGCTACTGCATGCTGGTCCAGCTCCTTATCCACTACACTACCTTGGCCCAGATAGAAATACCCACAATTGTGCAAGAGTTTCTGTTTCTTCTACTACACACTGCTATTAAACATCTGTAAACTATTATTAAATGCTGTATTCTTCGTTTGTAAAGCATTATTCCTACATTAATCGTCGATTAACAGCGGTTAATCGACGATTAACATCGTATTAACAGTCGATTAACATCGTAACAGCGGGATATATGGGGAATGGAAGCAGGCAAGATCAGCTTCATCATTAGAGCAACGTATGTTCTACCTTCCCCAAAGAACCTCCACCAGTGGTATGGCAAAGACCCAACGTGTACCCTCTGCCCGAATCTAGCAACTCTGAGGCCTAGTCCACACGTACCAAACCGATCTTTTTTTCCTCTGTCTTCCCTGGAACCGTATCAAGAATATTTGCATCCAAACGGATCCATCTCAACACGACTCAACAAGTTACTTCATACCCCAGGCCTATAGGTGGCACTGTTTCTTTACAGAAATTGACCAAAACTTGCGCTTTACAAACAGACAGAATAGGCTACGACGAAATGGCTAGTGCAAGGAAACCAGAATTGTTTGTGTGGACTGATGGTGAACTGTCAACTGTAGTCAACTGTAAAACTAATAAACTTTATTTTACGGTTTGTGAAGGGTGCAGTCCCGTCCTTTATTTGGCTAACGCAGGTAGGCCTACTAATCACCTTTACTTTCTTTGGTTGTAGGATAGTCCGTGATTCACATTAGTTTTGGCTATCACCGCAATTGAGCTACTAAACGAAAGGCTTACCCAAGTTCTAGGCTATTCTGTCGCCACATTTCTAATATTGCTATAAAACCTTCGTTAGCAACAGTCATTACTTTTGCCTGCATCAAATCGCGCATTCGCATTCAGTGTGCTACCATCGGCTTAACGTGAAGCGTCTTTGTATGCTTATATCTGATTTCACTCTGTGAATGCATGTATATATGTTGTAAGACATGTAAAATAAATGAATGACACTGGCACTACGCACAAATGAATGTAGCCTAAACTTACACCGCACTTTCCTAATAACTTAAGTTGTCTCGCGTCACTGACAGTAGCTAGAATGCATTAAAAAACACCGGGAAAAACAGTGTTCAGTCCACCAAGTCATAAGCTATCGGCGCTGCGCAGCACCAGTTGTGATATTTATCTTGCGGAGTGTAATCGTAGGTAATGTCATGTATGAAAACTAGTATTGTTAGGCAATACTATAAGTGCAAGTCCAGGGCAGCTGAGGTGTGGCGATGACATCATCGATACGCAAGCAGGATGTACGGTTTCGCTGTCTAAACGAATTCAAACGGGCTACGGTTTCAGATTTTCCACTCTGGGACCACGTTTCAGAAAAGTGCGGTTTCGGGCAGTGCGTTTACAGGATTCGTTTGGACGCTCGGCCAAGACGAAGCAAAACCTCTGCGTTTAACCTAAAAAGCATCTCCGTGTGGACAGGCCCTGAAGCACATCATGACAGGCTGTAAAACCAGCCTCACACAGGGGAGATATACCTGGTGCCACAATCAGGTCCTTATGGCATCAAGTCTGGAGAACATGCGGAGGGCAGCCAATTCCTCACCATCAGGAGTAACAAAGTCCTTGAAGATATTTGTTAAAGAAGGACAAAAGCCACCTAAACACTCGTCCACCAAACCAGAAGCAAGACACCTGTCTGTGGCCAGTGACTGGAAGATGTTGGCAGACGTTTTCAAACAGTTAACCTTCCCACCCGAGATTGCCTTCACCAACCTTAGGCCAGACCTGGTAATGTGGTCCTCCTCTGAAGACTGCTTACATCATAGAGCTCACAGTCCCCTGGAAAAGCCTGGTGGAAGAGGCCTATGAGCATAAGAAGCTACGCTATGCAGAGCTTGCAGCAGAAGCAAAGCAGCGTGGTTGGAACACCAAAGTTTATCCAGTTGAGGTGGGATGCAGAGGGTTTGTGGCATCATCTACCATCAGACTGCTAAAAGAGATCGGGAACCGTGGTCAGGCCTTGAGGAAGACCATAAGGGAAATCTCAGAGACAGCAGAAAAAAGCAGCCAGTGGATATTGCTGAAGCGCAATGACCCGTGCTGGGCAAGTAAAGGGTAAAACTATCAAGCCTGCTGGAGCCTTCAATAACAGAGTGGACTTTGGGGACGCTTGAGCATGGGACACAAGCTGGGGCTGATAACCCTGCAGCGGGCCTCCCCTGTGGAGGATGTATAGTGTTGAAAGGCCAAAACACCCAGTGATGCAGGGAAACACTACTGATGATGTGTCCTGTGCTCAATTGACTCAAAGTCCTACCCTGGACAAGATCTCTCACAAAACTCACAGAACATCCTAATATTAAGTCTCAAGTTAGTGCTCACCACCAGATTGCACAATGGACAGTGTTAACATCTCGTCCTGTGTTTGCGAATACTCCAAATCAGTGATTTACGCATGATCTAATCCGCCATTTACCATTCACAAAAGCTGGTATTGTGTTTCCTGAATCCTTACATTCAGGCATTCAAATGAAATGTAATTAAATAGCATATAAATATTCTATCAGTGTATGATGCTTGCATGAGGGAAACATCCCAAAACAACGGCACCCATATAATTGCTGTTGTTAGACTGAGAGGAAGTCTCTACCATATGACGACAAAGCAGCAAGGAGGCGTCGTATGATCATTTAAACGTTAAATGTTGTATGACAAGGTCGATGAGGATGGGAAAAATCGTACATTTCTGTGCAAACTTTGCCCGCACAGCAAACCTGAAACGGCACATTGAACTGAAGCACCTGGCTAGCCTTTTAAGGTATGTGCAAGCCAATAAAAAAAAAATCAAAAGACTGTCAAGACAGATCCTCAACCCAAATTAACTGCATTCTATATGGGCTGTGGCAATAATTTTGAAAAATAATAAATGAACTAGTTCATTTTTGGAAAGTGTGAACTTAGTTCAAAATGTTGAATTATGAACTATGAACTGAACTAGTTCATTTTGAAATTTGTGAACTGATCTTTGAACTAGTTCACGTAGAAAGTGAATTTTCCCAACACTGGCAGTGAGGGGTTAGGTTAGGTGCCTTGCTCAAGGGCACTTCAGTCGTGCCTACTGGTCGGGGTTCGAACTGGCAACCCTCCGGTTACAAGTCTGAAGCGCTAACCAGTAGGCTGCCCCATGATACTCTCACAAAACCCAAAGACTCTCAGTCTCCACAGGAAATGGAGACGCTGGTGTATTTTTGTCCAAACATTTACCACATCTGTGTGCCATCTGTGTGAGTAAGATCTTTATCAAAGTGGACACCTAGATATTTGTTACCTGTCTGATGTTGTTGCCATGTATGGACATTTTAAATAAACAGAGTTTTATGTGGAATGAATGAATGAATGAATGAATGAATGAAACGTGAATGAAATGTTTGGTGCGGTTTTCAGTATGTGTGCACCCATCCGTTTATTACACACACTAACAATACACACAGTGTGGGGAATGAACAATGAGTACATGTAATAATGGAGGACAGGAGTGAAGTTATCAGCTTCAAACGGTAAAATACGGTACATTCATATTCTTATTATTATAAACATTTTTAGTTTTGAAAAAAAAAGTAATAATACAGTCTTATTAACATTCTTTAATAGAAATTGACACATTATCATTCAAATAAGGAGGGAAATTAATAGAGGACGGTAAAAATAATAGTTTCTGTTTGTATTAATGGAGTTGTGCTTGTAATTAGTTTTCATCACAGAATCCTCCTCTTGCATATATCACCATGAGAACAACACTGTGCTTAGGTCTTGTACAGCTTCCCTGAAAATGGACTCCCACTAATCATCCCAACCTCAGTGTCCCAGCTCCCTGTGTGGATGTAGTGCTCTATATGTGCATGCACACACTGGGTCAACTCTCTCTCATCAACCCAGGCACAACAACCAGAGCAAATGTTTCTCTTCGAAACTCTTCTATGCCCAAAGTGTGAATGTGTAGATAAGACCTCTGTGAACTCTTTCAGAGTTTTACTGACCTCAGTTTCTCCAGGTGGCAGTTTGAGTTTCTAAGACCAGAGAGCAGCTTCTCTTCTGATGTTTGCAGATCACAGCCACTCATGTCTAACTCACTCAGTTGAGAAATATATGACTGTAGAACTGAGACCACAACCTCACAGGAGCTGTGTTTGAATCTACAGCTGATGAGTCTACAGTGAGAGAGGAAAACAGTATAAGCAACATGTCCTCTGAACTCCTTACATACGAAACACGAAATGACGTTGTCTGATGTTAACTGTTTTTAGATCAAACAGAATGCACCAGTATGTGTGTGATGTGTAAAATACAGACCTCACTTTACAGTCTTGATTCAGTGGTTGATGAAGAAATTCTCCTACACAGTCCTGAAGCTCACTGTCGCTGATGTCCAGCTCTTTTAGGTGGGAGTTTGCCCACTGAAGAGTCAAGGCCAAAAATCTTCCTCTCAGTCTACAGCCAACAAGTCTGTAAGAGCATAAACCATGTAGAGAATGTGGTTCAACAGAGAATCACAAATAGTGAAATCAGATGATGTTGTTATTGCCTGCGTCTTTGGTTAACATACATTAGACTGATGTCTTCTGCAGATCATTCTGACTGCAGAGCTGAGGCCATGATCACCCAGGACAGTTATTTTACACCAAAGTCCTTTTAGGCAAGTCCCTCCACTCGGCGGCCATATACCAACGTTTTATGGGCACTCATCGGGCACAGTCTTTGGGTCGAACTGCGCGTGCACAAGGCTTCACGACACAAATCTTGCTCCAGCGGCGAGATCACAACACATGATTGGCACGATGTCTTCACAACACACCATATGATTGGCTCAATGTATTCACATGTCGACGTTTTGCCGAGGAAGGGGTGGGATATGTGTAGACAACGGCCATATTGGCGTGACAAACTAGCCCCATGCATTTCTATGGAGTATTTTTTGAGTGCTGTGTCTCCTCATTAGAAAGTCTCTGTTTTACACCCAGCAAGTCTACAAATAGGTGTGCAGTCATTGGAAACCTGATAAAGTTTTTAGACTCAAGTTTGAGAACGATAAATCCCTGTGGGAACAAACTTTTCCGCCCGGCTGGTTAGATTATGCCTGGAATGATAAATATTCCGTCAAGGATATGGGTGTGGCAATGTACTCTTCTTTGACAGGGAACATTGGAAATGTGCCCATCACAAACGACCACTGCCCAAGTCTGATTTATTCATCTGGCCTATTTAAGGGCTCAGAGTTACACTTTTTTGTTTCTATATAAAAAATAATGCTGATAAATATTGATAATCATCGGGACATTTTTCTGATTATCAATGCAGGAAAAAGGCATTGATCCCAAGCCTGTAAAACACTGATGCTGTTATTTTCGTTTTCGTGCTCAGAGTGGGAGAGGAAATTCATTTTGAGAAAACAGCCAATGAGATTCGTTCTCAGAACGAGATACAGATATCGCCGAAAAGGAGTGCGTCATTGACCGCAGTTACATGCAGGGAATAACCCGGTTTTCAACAGCAATATTCGTTTTGCGCGCGAGTTGTGTAAACTCATTCTGATATCATCAATAAATTTAATCTGGTATTTGTCGCAAACCGAATATCGCTGCTACATTTAGAGCCCGAATATTCCCTGCATGTATAACTGTGGTCATTGTGTACGGTGAATTGAATGGACTCATTTAGATCAAGCATGGCAAGTCATTGCAATAGCCTATAATAATAGGCCTACCATTTCGTTACTGCATTAACCACAGTGATGTTCTTATTGAAAATTTAAAAATACTAAAATTAAAAAGTAAATTGCATTGTGGGGCTGTCAAATGATTATTGCAATCATTGCAAAATCACATAAAAATCCCCCAGGCTACTTGGAACATCTCTTTAAATTGTGCTCAAATACATTTCTATGGAAGATGCTAGCATGGCGAGCTGGTTTAGCCAAGGCCTAAAGATTAGGGCTGGGACAACGCGTCGGCGTAATCGATGATGTCGACGCAAAAAATACGACGACGCAAAATATACGCGTCGATTTGTCAAGCATAAAGTGTGCCGCTAAATATTTTTAATTTTACACCTTCAGTGTTCCCATACGTTGACTTATCTGTGGCTGGGCGGCACAAAATCAAAATCGGCCACCACACATTGATGTTCTATGTTGTAGGCTACTATTTAAATTAAAGATAAGATAAAATCCTTTCATTGAGCTGTACTGCGCTTTTTACGCACACAGCCTTTCCTTGCCCCGCCCGCTCTCTCTCGTAACGAGCCCGCTGCCCCTCCTCTGCATGTGCATTTAACAAAATATTCATGATTGTTGAAGGATTGCTGTTGCCACATAGAAGCATTGCATAGAACACGGCGGGCTAAATTGCTATTAAATCAGCTTAGCATCGTGACCATGCTGCGCAAATTTGTTCAAAACTGCTGCATTAAAGTTAAGTCTGCTAAGGTCTTATCACAACATAGTACATTAATGAGACTGTACTAAGTTAAGTTATGCAATCAAGCAGTATCTCAAAGCTAACGTTAGAATACTGTTTTTTATTTTGGGATTTTAAGAGCAATAAACATATATTGCAATGTTAAGGAATTTTGTTTTTTCATTCAGATATGTAAATAAACATGTATGAGTTGCTATTAGTCAATTAATGGGGAGATAATTGATAATCGAATCGAAATCGAATCGGACTGAAAAAATGAATCGTTAGATTAATGATGCATCGAAAAAATAATCGCTAGATTAATCGTTTAAAAAATAATCGTTTATCCCAGCCTTACTAAAGATCATGAAGGATAGTATGTAAGACATTGAGCCATGAGATGTGCAGTTTGAAGCCCTTAAAAGACGTGCACTGTTAATTTACTCACTGTTATTTTTATTTAATTCATCTTGAGATGTTTAAATTTCAACTCAGTGAAGCACTTAAAGCACCAACACTTCATTAAGTTACTTTTCTTGTAGAATTGTAAATCATAAGTCATAGGACAACCTATATAGGACAGTAACTAAGGAAAAAAAGTGAACCTGCGGTGTTAAATGCTATGTGGTTGAACATTTGGATGCACCTAACTTTTATGCTGGTGCACCTAAGAAAAAAAGTTAGCCCCCTGCAGCAGAGCTGGAGATCCTGCAGCAGAGCAAGAGAAGCCCCTGTCTGCAGCAGAGCTAGAGAAGCCCCTGCAGCAGATCTAGAGAAGCCCCTGCAGCAGAGCTGGAGAAGCCCCTGTCTGCAGGAGAGCTTGAGAAGCCCCTGTCTGCAGAGCTAGAGAAGCCCCCTGTGTGCAGCAGAGCTAGAGAAGCCCCTGCCTGCAGCAGAGCTAGAGAAGCCCCCTGTCTGCAGCAGAGCAAGTCACATGATCACTTGTGGGTCCACACAGTCACACGCACGCCTAATGTTTATTTTGTGCGACTACTTCGTTCAAGTGGCATTGATGAGTTAAACACGCCTAATGTTTATTCTGTGCGGCTACTTCGTTCAAGCGGCATTGGTGAGTTAAACAGTCACATGTTTTCCCTATACGGTACTATGTGAAGCCTTTGAGTATTTTCTAGTTGAGTATTTTAATAGTCAGTTGTAAACAAATAACTCTTCTTATGTAACCCTGTTGTAAAGTGATATGACCACATTAACCATAAAAAAGGATCTGTGCTGTAATGTAGATTAAGAAAATTGAAAATTTTCATGTAAATGAAAATTACATTGAAATCTCAGTTGCTTGCTCTATTTTCAGCAGACAACATCAAAGTATCAAACACTAATCATTGTGTTCTTTCTTAACTAATAACTTAGAAAAAGACTGAATAAAGTAAGACTAAAATGCAACTTTAAGTGAGGGATAATGCCCGACAAGGTGTCCATTATCAGAAATAAATAAAGGAGGCGTGACCTGTCCGACGCGAAGCGGAGGACGGTTGCTTCCGCGAAGTCTATTTATTTCAACCCAGTCTCACGTCTGAACGTGTCACTGTCACGTTAATTAATCTATTGGGACGTGTTGTGTAACACGTTTCCTTGTTAAAAAACGTGTTGAGCAGGACGTAATTATCGTGTTACTATCACGTTGTATTTCGCTTTCAGCCAGAACCACGTCATCTGTCAAAAAAGCCCGACCCAAAATGGCTAGAATGTTATTTGATGCTTTTGACGTGCAGTTTCATACTCTTAAGCCTGCTTTGAGTTGTGGGTTAGAAGGAGCCACCTTCTAGCTAGCAGTTTTAAAAGGCTGAACCCCAGAATCCAGAATCAAGAACCGAGCAGGGACGGAGAAAAAAGAAGAATCCAAATGGGAAATGAGGTGAGCCTTGCTACTGCCGCTAGCATGATCATTTTGCTAGCAATTGAGCAAAACATTTTAAAGTTGATTTAACATGAAATAGTAGCCTATGCATGGGCAATACTGTGAATTCAGAGTAGGCTTGCACAACTTATAATTTAGCTAACGTGCATGATGTAATGTTACAGTAATCTGTAAAACAGCTGTTGTCTGTGTAAATTAACATTGTAGCCTAATATTGTTAGTGTGGGCTACAGCTAACAGCTGGGAGGTAGCCTATCAGCCAGGCATGTATAATCGATAATCATGATGAACGTGAATAGATTTTGTTGCGAAAACGCGCATTGTTTTAGGCCACATATCAGCTATAAAACAATTGTATTCTGATACAGCAGTTCTCCAGATGTTAGATATTCACTTATATTATAATATAATATTGTATTTCTTTAACCTGATTAAGAGAGGGGTTTAATTCAATAGAGAATTGCAATGTGTGTAGCCCATAATATTAGAGAGATTAGGCTAGATTTAGGTTAGATTCAACTTTATTGTAATTTAAAAGAGTAGGCTACAGGTACAGAGCCAATGAAATGCAGTTGACATCCAACCAGAAGTGCAAAGAAGCAGTTATGTAGACGATCAAGATTAATTATGTACAACAGTTAGATAAATAGGCAAGTTTTCCAGATGACATGTGTACAGTGACAGAAATAGCCTATACAGTGAATATGGAATGTGTGTCTAGCCTATAACAAAACAAATTGATAATAATACATAAATAATACATAATAATGATAATAATAGCAGTAATTACAGTAGGCCACTCGCACTGTTGTTGGTGACGTGTCTGTTTCCTATTATTCCATGCCACTCTCCTACTGTCTCCTTTACTGCCCTGCGCCACTTGCCTACTGTCCAGCACAACTCGTCTACCATCTCCTATGCTGACCCACGCCACTCACCTACTGTTTCCTAACTGTCCAATGCCACAAACTGTAACATTAAGCTGACACAATCTTGCTGCACGGTTACTTATCTGCATGCAATCACTATTGCCAGCTGTTATGAGTAAACATTATATTGGGACACCAATATATTTCTGATTTCTGATTCACGGGCAGTGTATTTGCTACTGAAGAAAAGGAGAACACATAGTAATTGTTCTTGGATTGAGATTTAGAGTAAGGTTTCTATTGATCTTTTTCAGATAAGGCCTCTTCATTTTCAACTGTGAAGGATCTACATGGACTTGGTCTGGATAGCCTTTCCTGTTTTGATGAGCCAGTCGGTATGTATTTGACATTCTTTAGGATAAAAGGAGCCATATGTTATCAAAAATTCTACACCCATATGTAGAAAAGCTTTGTTGCTGTTTGTTATTGTTGTTGTTGAAAACTACGTTGAATGCAAAGAGATGCATACAGTATGTCCCTTGGGAGGAGAGGGATGAGTGTGGATGATTGAATTGTCCAACAGACATAAAAATATGACTGTGTATGATTGTGTTTGTGTCTGTATATGATTTTTTTGTACTTGTTGCATTTTAAGCATGCTTATATACTTTACGCCATGGTGGTCTAAATTGTCTTTATTGCCACTTCCAGGGTCTAGAGGAAAAACCCTATATGAGCCCCAGGGTGAGTAGTGTATAATTACTTTATCCCAAGATTGATTTTCGTAGAAAGGTGTTCAAACCAAAATCAAACCAAAATCATAGATAGATAGATAGATAGATAGATTTATTATTTGTCCTTTCGGAAAATTTTTCTGCGCCATACAGTAGACAGTTAGACAAGACTGAATACAAGACGGAATATAGACCAGAATTTCCCTCACCCCAACCGCCCCCACCCTACCACACTCCCACACATACACAACATCAGGGCAGAAGGCACAGACCCCACTACACATTTATAGAATGATAAAGTGCAGTTGTGCATACTGTGATAGTCCAGCTGGAAAGAAAGTGCATGGTCCTGCAAGTAACGCCTTGTTCATCAATGTAATGCTAGTTGGAATGAATTACCTACTGGCTCAATTTGTTTGGAAAGAAGGTAGCCTGAACCTCCCTGATGGCAACACCTCATATGCCTGGTGTATGGGATGTGACATATCTCTATTATTTGCATGACCTTTCTTCAACACCCTTCTTTCACAGGTCGTAGCAATACTGTCTGGTTTTTGCCCCTCAACCTTGCTGGCCATGTTAACTATCTTGCTCAGTTTGTTTTTTTTTTGGTCACTGACAAAGAGAAATACCAGGTAACACAACAAAAAAGTAGCATGCTCTCCACAAATGAATGATAGAAAAGTAATATATCTCTATCCACTCTAAATTGTCTTAGTTTGCACATAAAATGCAGCCTCTGCAGCCCCTTTTTATAGATGGTGTTGGTATTACTGTCCCATTGCAACTTATTATCTATTATTGTGCCTAAGTACTTGTACTCGACTACAATCACAACATCCTCACCATTTTTAACCATACACTGGGGGGGCTGGCTCCCAGTTCTGTACTGTATTCTATTATTATTTGCTTTGTTTTCTGTATATTTAGAAGATGACAGCTGGACCTACACCATTTCGCGAATTGATCCACCCAGGCCCTGTAGTTGGTCTCCTCACTATTCTGTATTAACCCCACTATTGCTGTGTCATCTGCAGATTTTATGTGGTATGTAAACGTTCGAAAAACGCCGAAGAGCCCCGTATAAGAGCCCCAGTGTGATAGGCTGGTTGCTGTCATGTGACACACGCCACCACAAGAAAGCGGAAACGCATCGTAGAGCGAGAGCTGGCCGTGTGGGGTAAGGTAAGTTAAACTACGTACATTTAGTAAATAATAATAATAATTATAACAAATAGTTGTTTTTTGTTGTTTCGAACAAAATATAGAGATACTTATCCTGACCAAAACTCCTTCATGCTGTAAAACAGCTAGAATCACACGAAATCAGTGCAATTTCTTAGTCAATGTCTTATAAGTGTAAAAGACGTGGACAAATAGCCTACGTAATAATTAGCTAAATAAATCATTGTTCACTACACGTTATGGTTAAATTATTGAAATGAATGCGATGGTGATACAATCCTGCTTTTCAATTAGTTGACATGGTGTTTGACATTAAATTATAATGAGGTCAGTTTCATGTAATAAGCTATTTGTTTCTTTGGGTCTGGTTAATTGAAATTAGCAATTTCTTAGTACAATTCCATGTCTTATAATGGTAAAAGACGTGGACAAATACATGATAATTAGCCAAATAAATCGTTGTTCACGACACGTTATGGTTAAATTATTGGAATGAGTGCGATGGTGATACAATCCTGCTTTTCAATTAGTTGAGATGGTGTTTGACATTAAATTATAAGCAGGTCAGTTTCACGTAATAAGCTATTTGTTTCTTTGGGTCTGGGTAATTCATGTGACAAAAAATTCTGTTATAGGCTACTACTGTTTTTCTGAAAAACAAAGCAGTACAACATTTCTATCTCCAAAATAATGCATTGTACGCTTGTGTGTACTACGTAGTGCATGCAGCTTTTAATGTCCAAAGTAGCCTATACTGATTTTCCTGCATAAGAACTACAAATACTCCTCCAAAACTACAGTGTTGACACTTGAAGTTGTGGAGTTATATTTTAGTAGCCTATTCTATAATAGCATAAATACCCACATCGGTTTTACCTTTGTCCCACCTGTATACAACATATGTCTATGAATTGCAGTAGTGATCAAATGAAAAAGGAAAGAAAGGTGTCCTGATGTGTTGTTTAGGGATGGTCCTGCAATGTTTTCTCGACATATCTTTATGTCTTTTTTTTCTCCCCTCTACTTATGTTTTCACAGATCCTTGCTCCTGATATCCCGATGTATGGGTTGCACTTCATTATATGACTCCAACAGAACACTCACAGAAAGGAGAGTAGTATCAAACTACAAGACAGCCAGCATGTAAGCAAGGCCTTGTTTGTCCTTGTTTGGCTACTCATTTGTCTACTTCCTGAAGAGGCTGAAGCATGCTGGCCTCCTTGCTTCCATTAACAGCTGTGTTATGGAGTGCATCCTCACATCATGGTCTACTGCAGCGGTGGATACAGAGGACAATTGGCAGGTATTTTACGTCACTTTTACATTACTTTTACTGTGATTTTGCTAGATATGGTTGTCGCTGTGCTAAATATAGGCCCATATTGTAGATCGAGAAACGCATTGTACAGCTGATACATCTTGGGCTATACTATTAAGGGACAGCTGTAATGACCACCTAAATCATATATTTTCTGAAAGCCTATAGCCTCTAGATGTCAATTAATATACATTAAGACATGTCCCACCTTCCTACTGACTTTGGTGCATCATAAGGCGTACATAGGCCCATAATGTAGATCAAGAAACACATTGTACAGCTGATACATCTAGGGCTATAATATTAAGGGACAGCTGAATTGACCACCTAAACCATATATTTTCTGAAAGCCTATAACCTCTAGATGTCAATTAATATACATTAAGACATGTCCCGCCTTCCTACTGACTTTGACATATCATAAGGCGTACATAGGCCCATTTTGTAGATCGAGAAACGCATTGTACAGCGGATACATCTTGGGCTATACTATTAAGGGACAGCTGAATTGACAACCTAAACCATATATTTTCTGAAAGCCTATAGCCTCTAGATGTCAATTAATATACATTAAGACATGCCCCACCTTCCTACTGACTTTGGTGCATCATAAGGCGTACATAGGCCTATATTGTAGATCGAGAAACCGATTGTACAACTGATACATCTTGGGCTATAATATTAAGGGACAGCTGAATTGACCACCTAAACCATATATTTTCTGAAAGCCTATAACCTCTAGATATCAATTAATATACATTAAGACATGTCCCACCTTCCTACTGACTTTGACATATCATAAGGCGTACATAGGCCCATATTGTAGATCGAGAAACGCATTGTACAGCGGATACATCTTGGGTTATACTATTAAGGGACAGCTGAATTGACCACCTAAACCATATATTTTCTGAAAGCCTATAACCTCTAGATGTCAATTAATATACATTAAGACATGTCCCACCTTCCTACTGACTTTGACATATCATAAGGCGTACATAGGCCCATTTTGTAGATCGAGAAACGCATTGTGCAGCGGATACATCTTGGGCTATACTATTAATGGACAGCTGAATTGACAACCTAAACCATATATTTTCTGAAAGCCTATAGCCTCTAGATGTCAATTAATATACATTAAGACATGCCCCACCTTCCTACTGACTTTGGTGCATCATAAGGCGTACATAGGCCCATAATGTAGATCGAGAAACTCATTGTACAGCTGATACATCTTGGGCTATAATATTAAGGGACAGCTGAATTGACCACCTACACCATATATTTTCTGAAAGCCTATAGCCTATAGATGTCAATTAATATATATTAAGACATGTCCCACCTTCCTACTGACTTTGACATATCATAAGGCGTATATAGGCCTATATTGTAGATCGAGAAACGCATTGTACAGCTGATACATCTTGGGCTATAATATTAAGAGACAGCTGAATTGACCACCTAAACCATATATTTTCTGAAAGCCTATAGCCTATAGATGTCAATTAATATATATTAAGACATGTCCCACCTTCCTACTGACTTTGACATATCATAAGGCGTATATAGGCCTATATTGTAGATCGAGAAACGCATTGTACAGCTGATACATCTTGGGCTATAATATTAAGGGACAGCTGAATTGACCACCTAAACCATATATTTTCTGAAAGCCTATAGCCTCTAGATGTCAATTAATATACATTAAGACATGTCCCACCTTCCTACTGACTTTGGTGCATCATAAGGCGTACATAGGCCCATATTGTAGATCGAGAAACACATTGTACAGCTGATATATCTTGGGCTATACTATTAAGGGACAGCTGAATTGACCACCTAAACAATATATTTTCTGAAAGCAAATAGCCTCTAGATGTCAATTAATATACATTAAGACATGTCCCACCTTCCTACTTACTTTGGTGCATCATAAGGCGTTTGCAGGAAGGTGGACCATGTGCTAATGTATGTTAACTCACATGTATAAGTGACAAGCTTTAAGAAAATATATGCTTTGCATGGCTAAAACTGCTTTGCCTTTATGTTGGAGCTCAAAACCTATCATATGCCCCATTCATTCGCCAATTTACAAAATAGTGCGATGTATACATTTATGTCCTCCAAAGTTTGCAGGAAGGTGGGCCATGTGCTAGTGTATTAAGGGACAGCTGAATTGACCACCTAAACCACATATTTTCTGAAAACCCATAGCCTCTAGATGTCAATTAATATTAATTAAGACATTTCCCACCTTCCTACTTACTCTGGCATATGATAAAGCATACATAGGCCCATATTGTAGGTCGAGAAACAAATTGTTCAGTTGATACAATTTGGCGTACACTATTAAGGGACAGCCGATTCAACCACCTAAACCATACTAGGACTTGGCCCACCCTCCTTAAATACTTTGGCACACTATATGAAAGGCATAGACCTGCATTTTATAAGTGGACTTTATAGTCATCAGTATGTTTGAACATGTCAAGAGATACACTGAGATTGTAGTTTCTTTGTACACTTGTTTTATCTCTATTTCTAATTTCCAGGTTGTCAGCTGTTTGGTTATCCCCAAAGCAGAAAGACATGCCAGGAAGGAGCAAGGCAAAGCCTGGGGATTTTTCTGCAGCTGTTCCTGCCCGTTATAGAAGGACTGCTCCTGAGAATAGATGGGTGTCTACATCGTTTTGCAAAATGGGTCTTCTACACATGATGTTTGTCAAGCACTGCTCATTGACTGGCCAGGGGTCCTCTGTATTGTGACCACTGGTCAAAGGCGCCACATGACTGTCTCAAAGTCCTCTACATCATTCCGGTGACGGGACTTCTGGCCTAGTCTGACAGGATGGGTCTTGTGTTACTGTGACCAGACGGCTCAACAATGCATCATTCTCATCCATGCCCTCATCGCCTCAAGACTGGAGTACAGCATTCTCTATGGTCTTGAAAAATATTACTGTCTGGTATCTTATGCTGTCAACTAAACCTGGTCGGGAGGAGGTTATGTGCTAAGTTATAGCTCAAATCGTGTAATCTACCGCCCACTGACCAATCAATTGTCTTAGAAACGAAGTTATCTCACGTGTAGGATTCTGTCATATATCGTACAGGTGGAGCTCCACCTCTACTAACATTTTGGATCTCGGATGCACTTTAATAGTGCTGTGCGTGCAAATATCCCACTATGGACGTGCATACCATACAACAACTGATGACAGTTGATTTATTTGATGTTATAGGTTAGACACAAAAAATTACCGCAGTGTAGATTAAGCTATCGCTCATGAATGCGGAAGTAATTGTTTTTAAATAGAGGCGGTCTTGTGCGTCTCCACGTTTCACGATTGGCCAACGTCATCCCAACACCGAGAACGCGCACAGATCTGAGCTGGAAGCCTAGTTTGACAAATATATCACATAACTGCTATCGTAGTATCACTTAACATATACCCCTGAGTCAAGGCTTTGTCAAGCCTCGATATGTAGACATAACCTAGATATGTCTAACGTGCTTCGTAGTATACCCCACCGGTGACAACCAATCAACTAAGCCCCCAAATACCCTATCCCACCCATAGTGTTATTTATTTACAAATGCACATACTGTAATTACAATTATACATAACCATATTCTACTGCTCTTCATGCTCTTATAATGTTACTGTTTCTGCGCTACAATGGTACTGTTACCACACTGCACATATCTGTCTATATGGTTCATACTGAATATCCATATTTATTCTGTTTTTCTCATATGTTCTGTTGATACACTGCCCATATTTATATCTAATGTATATTACTCTAAACCACCTGCTGTAAACCAACTGCATATTACTGTCTACACGACACTATACAGTATTTCTTGTCCTGCCTATGCACCATCTGTCTATACTTTGTATATCACATTGCACTTTTGCTTTGTACAGGGTTCCCACGGGTAATAGAAGTCTATTCCAGACATGGAAAGTCAGGGAATTTTTATCATTTTGGGGGCAAAGTCATGGAATATCAGGGAATTTTGTCGTAGTAGTTTATGATGTACTAGCCAAAATGCATAACATATTTCCACATAGTATTGGTGTATATCTGGTCATTAGCTTTACAGCTTGCTTGAGTAGCCCAACTGTGTTAATTCAATGCCTATTTATTCATCTCCCGCTCTAAAAAAGTAAAAGACTCTTGATGCGGGTGCTCTGAAATCATTGGTCGGTATATTGTAAGTCATGGAAATTCAGGTGTTTTGTCAGGGAAAAGTCATAGAATTTTACATTTGACTTAGAGTGGGAACCCTGTTTGTACTTTTACTCTGCACAATGACAATAAAAGTGAATCTGATCAAATGTAAATTATTATTTAGTGCCTGTAGTGCTGCTTTGTATTAGCATATACCTTTGCTGTTTGTTTTATGTGTATTGGACAACCCCCTGTTTAAAGCAATCACAAACTTACATATTTTGATTGATCTTGATACACAGATGTGTGTTGTGCTGAAATAAACCCAATTTCACTTATCTTAGGTGCTGTGGGACTTTTGATGCACACGAAATCTTAAGAAATGGCCGTTCAGAGAGCATTGTTTTGACAGATGTTGACCAACAAAAGTTCTTAAATCATACACAAACCATTAAAACATCCATATTTTTATTGAATATGATACACAGAGGTGTGTTGTGCTGAAATAAACCCAATTTCACTTATCTTAGGTGCTGTGGTACTTTTGATGCACAAGAAATCTTAAGAAATGGCCGTTCAGAGAGCATTGTTTTGACAGATGTTGATCAACAAAAGTTCTTAAATCATACACAAACCATTAAAACATCCATATTTTGATTGAATATGATACACAGAGGTGTGTTGTGCTGAAATAAACCCAATTTCACTTATCTTAGGTGCGGTGGGAATTTTGATGCACAAGAAATCTTCAGAAATGGCCGTTCAGAGAGCATTTTTTGACAGATGTTGACCAACAAAAGTTCTTAAATCATACACAAACCATTAAAACATCCATATTTTGATTGAATATGATACACAGAGGTGTGCTGTGCTGAAATAAACCCAATTTCACTAATCTAAGGTGCTGTGGGAATTTTGATGCACAAGAAATCTTCAGAAATGGCCGTTCAGAGAGCATTTTTTGACAGATGTTGACCAACAAAAGTTATTAAATCATAAACAAACCATTAAAACATCCATATTTTGATTGAATATGATACACAGAGGTGTGCTGTGCTGAAATAAACCCAATTTCACTGATCTTACCTGCCATGGCAAGTTTGATGCACCGGACATACTCAGAAACTACAATTGAGACACCCATATGGCCAGACCGGCCTAGGTAAGTGTCACACCCATTATTTCATGAAATGTCAACATGTGGCACATATTTTGATACAGGGAATGATAACAAACTTGTTTGTCAAATTTGAGACCTCCAGCTGCTTGTATGTTGTCAGGAGGCGGAGCCAAAGATTGGAAAATGTAGATTTCTAGGGGGCGCTATAGAGTCTATGAATGTGTGAGATGTGGTTTTACGTATCTCATATATTTTATGTCATAGATAGATGTCACATGCTAAATTTAGTCTGTTTATGAGGTATGCAAGTTAGAAATGCTAACCCTAGGTTTAGATGGCAATAATTTGCATAGGTCAGACAGGCCTTGATAGGATTACACTAGTTAATTCAAGATAGTACCAACATGTGGCACATATTTTGATACACGGGATGATAACAAACTAGTTTGTCAAATTTGGGACATCTAATGACTTGTGTGTTGCCAGGAGGCGGAGCCAAATATAGGAAATGTTGGATTTCTAGGGGGTGCTATAGAGTGTGAATATGTGAGATGCGATTTAACTACATACTCAAATATAGCTGCTTGTGTGTTGCCAGGAGGCGGAGCCAAAGATTGAAAAAAAAAAAAGGATTTGTAGGGGGTGCTACAGAGTCTGTGAATATGTGAGGGTTGAGTCCATTTCACTATATTTTGTGTCATCCAAGGATGTTACATGTCAAATTTAATCAGTCATATTCTTGTTAGAAATGTGAAACCAATGTGTACATGTCCATGAATTGCAAATGTCAGACAGGTCAGATAAGCTTACACCAGTAATTTTCAACTAATAACATGTGGCACAAATTGATATAAAGGGCATAGAAATTGGCAACTGGTTTGCCGTATTTGAGACCTGTAGCTGAGTTTGTATTGCTGTAGCTTCCTGGATGTGTGAGGTCATTTCACTTTGAGGTTTCTGAATGTGTGAAGTAATTTCACTCCGATCCCATATTTACTAACCCTAGGTTATTAGGTCATAGGTCAGACAGACCTTTGTAGGGTCACACCAATTACTTCACAACATTAGCACATATAATGCATGTGATGAAAACAGACTTATCTGAGGTTAATTTAAGCCTTGACCTTGCTGATGAAAACCAGAGTGCAGTCAATCAGTGGTCCAAACATATAGAACCAGTACAAGTGAAAGACAATTCAAGTAATTATTTACATGGAGAGTTCTTTACTATCAAAGATGCTTTAATGTACATTGATACATGAAGGGGATATTGAAGTACTCAAGTCCCAAAGAAGGATGACAATACAATAGTATTATAGTCAATTAACATAACTCAATAAAGAATATGGTTACAATTTCAAGCATGATTTAAAGAAATTGACTTTCAAAAACTAAAAAATTAGCGTTTTTAAAGTGATTATGGATTTTTATAGTCTAAGAGCAAAAATAGCAGTATTGCTTAAGCCTATATGATGCACCAAAGTAAGTAGGAATGTTGGACATGTCTTAATTCATATTAATTGACATCTACAGACTATAGGCTTTAAGAAAATATATGGTTTAGATGGTCAATTCAGCTGTCCCTTAATAGTGTAGGCCAAAATGTATTAGCTGAACAAAATTCTTCTAAGTTACCCTAGCAACAACCTAGCAACCAACATAAGAACCATAGCAACAACCTAGCAACCATATTAATTACCCTACCAACAACCTCACAACTACCACCACAATGTCAACCGAGCAACCACCATTGCAACCAACATGATTAACCTTGCAACCAGCATAGCAATCACTTTATTTGGAATAGCAACCACCATATCTACCCTAGCAACACCCTAGCAACCTTCTTGGTTACCCTATCAACAACCTAGCAACCACCTGTACAATGCCAACCTAGCAACCACTTTGATAGTCAACCAACATGACTAGCCTCGCAACCATCTCAATTACCCTAGCAACCAGCATAGCAACCACTTAATTTAGTATAGCCACCACCATATCTACTCTAGCAACACCCTTCTCAGTTACTCTATCACCAACCTAGCAACCAACATGATTACCCTATAAACCTGCATAGCAACCACTATATATCCTGTAGCAACACCATAGCAACCTTCTCAGTTACCCTAGCAATAGCTTAGCAACCACTACCATAGAAACCCCTATGTTTCACAGAATACCTGTAGAAAGCCTCCAGGGTTTCCCGCAGAAAATTGGTTAGTCAAAGTGGTATGGTGGGGTGGGGTGTTCTTGTTTGTACGATACAATAAAGACTCCACCATACAAACTATACCACGCTATACAATTTTTTACAAATAAGAACAGTGAATTAATGTGTGCAACTTTAACAAACATTATACAAACTATACAACAATGAAGTGGAAAAGAATGCAAAAGAAAGAAAAACAACATTTTCAAAATGTGCAAACGTAATCACAGTCACTGCTTATGGCAGAGCTGACAGCATCGCTACAGCCATCCTCCTTGGTTTAAAGGAACCGTATGTAAGAAATGAAATTCAATTAATCATAAAATGGCCCTGATTTGTCACTAGACATTAGGAAATCATGCTAATTTCAAATACTTATATCACTGACAACAGTAGTCCGGCCAGGATATCGTCATTTCAAAAAGTGAAGTTGCAGCCCTCAACTGATGTTGATGTTTACATATTTGTGTTTTAGCCTGATCCGCCACCCTCCACCTATCTAGTAATCACAAAGTCAGTAGCGTTTCGGCATCTGGGTTGCCAGCTCTGCTCTAGTTACCACATCTGCGGTGTACACCGCTCTACAGTATTTTGAAAGTGATTGTAGTACCAGTTTTGGCCAAAATCCTACATACGGTTCCTTTAAAAAAACACAATTCAAGGGCCCTTTGATAATTGCACTCTTTAACAAGTGCGGACCATTTATGCTTTCATGCAGGCTATCAGACTGTTGCCCTGCAGCCTGTTCTGCAAGTCTATCTTGATCTATACATGGAGAGTAAATGAAGTTTAGATTATTTTAGACTTTTGTGTAAGATGTGTAAGATTTACACAAACGATGATAAATAACGCGATGACACCACCCGCTGCAGACCATAGGATGTGAGAATGCGCTCCACAACACAGCTGTAAATGGAAGCAAGGACTGAGGTGTCAAGGCCAGCATGCTTCAGCCCCTTCAGGAAGTGGACAAACAAGGCCTTGTTTACATGCTCGCTGTCTTGTTGTTTGTAGAAGGACACTGCTTTAACAGCTCCTTTGTGTAGGTGTCCTGTTGGAGTCATATAATGAAATGGAATGCATACATCAGGATATCAGGAGCGAGGATCTGTGAAAACATAAGTAGAAGAGAGAAATTTAAGATATGTTTAGAACATTTTGAGCTCTAACACAAAGGCAAAGCAGTTTCAGCCATGCAAACCATATATTTTCTTAAAGCCTGTCACTTGTACATGTGAGTTAACATACACTAGCACATGGCCCACCTTCCTGCAAACTTCGGAGGATATAAATGTATACATGGCACTATTTTGTATATTGTCAAAGTCAGTAGAAAGGTGGGACATGTCCTAATGTATATTAATTGACATCTAGAGGCTATAGGCTTTCAGAAAATATATGGTTTAGGTCAGTGTTTTTCAACCACTGTGCCGGGGCACACTAGTGTGACTGAGGTGTCAAGGCCAGCATGCTTCAGCCTCTTCAGGAAGTAGACAAATGAGTAGCCAAACAAGGACAAACAAGGCCTTGCTTACATGCTGGCTGTCTTGTAGTTTGGCACCACTCTCCTTTCTGTGAGTGTTCTGTTGGAGTCATATAATGAAGTGCAACCCATACATCAGGATATCAGGAGCAAGGATCTGTGAAAACATAAGTAGAGGGGAGAAAAAAAAGACATAAAGATATGTCGAGAAAACATTGCAGGACCATCCCTAAACAACACATCAGGACACCTTTCTTTCCTTTTTCATTTGATCACTACTGCAATTCATAGACATATGTTGTATACAGGTGAGACAAGGGTAAAACCGATGTGGGTATTTATGCTATTATAGAATAGGCTACTAAAATATAACTCCACAACTTCAAGTGTCAACACTGTAGTTTTGGAGGAGTATTTGTAGTTCTTATGCAGGAAAATCAGTATAGGCTACTTTGAACATTAAAAGCTGCATGCACTACGTAGTACACACATGCATACAATGCATTATTTTGGAGATAGAAATGTTGTACTGCTTTGTTTTTCAGAAAAACGGTAGTAGCCTATAACAGAATTTTTTGTCACATGAATTACCCAGACCCAAAGAAACAAATAGCTTATTACGTGAAACTGACCTGCTTATAATTTAATGTCAAACAACATCTCAACTAATTGAAAATCAGGATTGTATCACCATCACACTCATTCCGATAATTTAACCATAACGTGTCGTGAACAACGATTTATTTGGCTAATTATCATGTATTTGTCCACATCTTTTACCATTATAAGACATTGAATTGAACTAAGATATTGCTAATTTCAATTACCCAGACCCAAAGAAACAAATAGCTTATTACATGAAACTGACCTCATTATAATTTAATGTCAAACACCATGTCAACTAATTGAAAAGCAGGATTGTATCACCATCGCATTCATTTAGATAAATTAACCATAACGTGTCGTGAACAATGATTTATTTAATTGTCAATCATGATTTAACAATGATGTGTCACATGACAGCAACCAGCCTATCACACTGGGGCTCTTATACGGGGCTCTTCGGTGTTTTTAAAGCGTTTACATAACTCATAAAATCTGCAGATGACACAGCAATAGTGGGGTTAATACAGAATAGCGAGGAGACCAACTACAGGGCCTGGGTGGATCAATTTGCGAAATGGTGTAGGTCCAGCTGTCTTCTTCTAAATATACAGAAAACAAAGCAAATAATAATAGACTACAGTACAGAACTGGGAGCCAGTCCCCCCAGTGTATGGTTAAAAATGGTGAGGATGTTGTGATTGTAGTCGAGTACAAGTACTTAGGCACAATCAGAGGCGCACCTTGTCAACAGGCAAGGCAGGCAACTGTTTGGAGCCCCAAGCCACTAAGGGGCCCCCGACCTGGTCTCAGCGCGTTTGCCGGTGGGTCGAGCGAGAATTTCGTCCATAGAGATTGAATGATATATTTATTTTGCGTGCTCCTGTCCTGTTGTACAAACAGTAGGCTACATCTGTACATATGTAGGCCCTATGCTATGGCCTTATAAACAGCGGATCTGAGTTCAAAAGAGTTAAAAGAATCCGCACATATTTAGGCTACTGTGGTAGCCTAAACGTCAATCGAGGGTGCAGTGATGACGGATCAACATCGGAGTTTGGCATTTAGCCTACTCAATGAAGTTAGGCTAATGTTAATTGACAGAAAGATTGAAGATGGTTTGCTACATCTATACGCCAGTAAACTTCAGCTAGCTAGTTACAGTAACAGTTACAACTAGTTAAGCAAGGAGACGGTTAACGTTATGTTTGTAATAGGGCTGTCAGCCATAACATGTTAATCACGATGCAGTAAGGACCAAGCATACGCGTTAATTATTTAGAACCCGATTGACGCAAAGTGCTCCAAAAACACAACATTTCTTCTTTGTTACATTGCTCCGGAACTGTTCATCGCAGCGAGATGAAACCTTTAAGAGCAGAAGTGGGGCTTTCCAACGAGACTACACACTTGCCTGTACGATCAAGTATGGGTATGGGGGAAGAAATCATGAAATTAAATCAAATTGCATCATATTTACAGTCTACAGTTCTTTGCGTTTACCTGCGCACCCATTACTCTCGTTTGAATTACTCGCGAACCCGTGATCGCATAGATATGGCAAGCATATCAGATGAAAGAAGAGACACAGGGCTATCCATTGGTACCATGTATATCCTTCTGGGTTATACAACAGACGAAGTGATAGCAAAATAATAACTTCATATCGCTGGACTTACCCCACGTTTTTGTCTGTTTTTATGACAAAGCATGTTCATAATCCAGTTTTGAGATCCTAGCAAATTCCTGCGTGGCATCCAATTCAAGGCTCACATTGCATCCCAATTTGTTCAACAAAGAAACCCCGTTTTTGCCTCTACTTTGTTCATGGCAATGCAGTTAAAAAAGTTGTTGTAGAGAACCATTATGAGTGCATACAACATAGGCACACAGGCTAACACGCAAACTCGGGTCAAGTCAGGTCAGATCAGTTCGTGTCACAGATATAGAGCGCAGAGAGGTCATTTTTCATCACTAAATTAAAAAAAATGCCATTTATTTCTGTAAGGCGCACACCACATATGTCTGTAAATTGCTCAGCCCCAGAGAATCCCTCCACCATGGCAATGATTTTGCCAGATTCAGGACAGTCTGATCTACACACGCATACTGTAAGGCAAGTTGAGCTGCCAGCTTGCAGTACATGTCAAAATATAAAAAAAATTATAATACGCTTTTGTATTTTTATTATTTAACATAATAACCTAATGGTGATATAACATAATGGTGATAACACTTGGAATTTTTGCTTGGGGCCCCCACAGACTCTAGCATCGCCTCTGGGCACAATAATAGATAATAAGTTGCAATGGGACAGTAATACCAACACCATCTATAAAAAGGGGCTGCAGAGGCTGCATTTTATGTGCAAACTAAGACAATTTAGAGTGGATAGAGATATATTACTTTTCTATCATTCATTTGTGGAGAGCATGCTACTTTTTTGTTGTGTTACCTGGTATTTCTCTTTGTCAGTGACCAAAAAAAAAACAAACTGAGCAAGATAGTTAACATGGCCAGCAAGGTTGAGGGGCAAAAACCAGACAGTATTGCTACGACCTGTGAAAGAAGGGTGTTGAAGAAAGGTCATGCAAATAATAGAGATATGTCACATCCCATACACCAGGCATATGAGGTGTTGCCATCAGGGAGGTTCAGGCTACCTTCTTTCCAAACAAATTGAGCCAGTAGGTAATTCATTCCAACTAGCATTACATTGATGAACAAGGCGTTACTTGCAGGACCATGCACTTTCTTTCCAGCTGGACTATCACAGTATGCACAACTGCACTTTATCATTCTATAAATGTGTAGTGGGGTCTGTGCCTTCTGCCCTGATGTTGTGTATGTGTGGGAGTGTGGTAGGGTGGGGGCGGTTGGGGTGAGGGAAATTCTGGTCTATATTCCGTCTTGTATTCAGTCTTGTCTAACTGTCTACTGTATGGCGCAGAAAAATTTTCCGAAAGGACAAATAATAAATCTATCTATCTATCTATCTATGATTTTGGTTTGATTTTGGTTTGAACACCTTTCTACGAAAATCAATCTTGGGATAAAGTAATTATACACTACTCACCCTGGGGCTCATATAGGGTTTTTCCTCTAGACCCTGGAAGTGGCAATAAAGACAATTTAGACCACCATGGCGTAAAGTATATAAGCATGCTTAAAATGCAACAAGTACAAAAAAATCATATACAGACACAAACACAATCATACACAGTCATATTTTTATGTCTGTTGGACAATTCAATCATCCACACTCATCCCTCTCCTCCCAAGGGACATACTGTATGCATCTCTTTGCATTCAACGTAGTTTTCAACAACAACAATAACAAACAGCAACAAAGCTTTTCTACATATGGGTGTAGAATTTTTGATAACATATGGCTCCTTTTATCCTAAAGAATGTCAAATACATACCGACTGGCTCATCAAAACAGGAAAGGCTATCCAGACCAAGTCCATGTAGATCCTTCACAGTTGAAAATGAAGAGGCCTTATCTGAAAAAGATCAATAGAAACCTTACTCTAAATCTCAATCCAAGAACAATTACTATGTGTTCTCCTTTTCTTCAGTAGCAAATACACTGCCCGTGAATCAGAAATATATTGGTGTCCCAATATAATGTTTACTCATAACAGCTGGCAATAGTGATTGCATGCAGATAAGTAACCGTGCAGCAAGATTGTGTCAGCTTAATGTTACAGTTTGTGTTAGGAAACAGTAGGTGAGTGGCGTGGGTCAGCATAGGAGACGGTAGACGAGTGGTGCTGGACAGTAGGCAAGAGGCAAAAGATAGTAGGCAAGTGGCGCAGGGCAGTAAAGGAGACAGTAGGAGAGTGGCATGGAATAATAGGAAACAGACACGTCACCAACAACAGTGCGAGTGGCCTACTGTAATTACTGCTATTATTATCATTATTATGTATTATTATCAATTTGTTTTGTTATAGGCTAGACACACATTCCATATTCACTGTATAGGCTATTTCTGTCACTGTACACATGTCATCTGGAAAACTTGCCTATTTATCTAACTGTTGTACATAATTAATCTTGATCGTCTACATAACTGCTTCTTTGCACTTCTGGTTGGATGTCAACTGCATTTCATTGGCTCTGTACCTGTAGCCTACTCTTTTAAATTACAATAAAGTTGAATCTAATCTAAATCTAGCCTAATCTAATCTCTAATATTATGGGCTACACACATTGCAATTCTCTATTGAATTAAACCCCTCTCTTAATCAGGTTAAAGAAATACAAAATGATATTATAATATAAGTGAATATCTAACATCTGAGAACTGCTGTATCAGAATACAATTGTTTTATAGCTGATATGTGGCCTAAAACAATGCGCGTTTTCGCAACGAAATCTATTCACGTTCATCACGATTATCGATTATACATGCCTGGCTGATAGGCTACCTCCCAGCTGTTAGCTTTAGCCCACACTAACAATATTAGGCTACAATGTTAATTTACACAGACAACAGCTGTTTTACATATTAATGTAACATTACATCATGCACGTTAGCTAAATTATAAGTTGTGCAAGCCTACTCTGAATTCACAGTATTGCCCATGCATAGGCTACTATTTCATGTTAAATCAACTTTAAAATGTTTTGCTCAATTGCTAGCAAAATTATCATGCTAGCGGCAGTAGCAAGGCTCACCTCATTTCCCATTTGGATTCTTCTTTTTTCTCCGTCCCTGCTCGGTTCTTGTTTCTGGATTCTGGGGTTCAGCCTTTTAAAACTGCTAGCTAGAAGGTGGCTCCTTCTAACCCACAACTCAAAGCAGGCTTAAGAGTATGAAACTGCACGTCAAAAGCATCAAATAACATTCTCGCCATTTTGGGTCGGGCTTTTTTGACAGATGACGTGGTTCTGTTGGCTCATTGAATACGAAATACAACGTGATAGTAACACGATAATTACGTCCTGCTCAACACGTTTTTTAACAAGGAAACGTGTTACACAACACGTCCCAATAGATTAATTAACGTGACAGTGACACGTTCAGACGTGAGACTGGGTTGATTTATTTCTGATAATGGACGCATCAGGGCATTAGTCACTTACGATAGTCATTTACGAAATAAATAAATATGAAATTATAAATACTAAATGAGTTTTAGAGCTAAAATCGTTAGTTTTTTTCAGCTGTTTATTGCAACGCTGTGGAATGCAGATAATGATTGTTGATAATGCTGCCTTGGTTACCAACTAGCGTTTGAGCCAGCACAGTGATTTAGAACTGTCATCAGGCAATTCGGACGGAACGTCTTTTATAGGTGTAGTAGGCCTATATCACTTTTTAAACGACACCCTTTTCAACCTAGACCATGGTATAAACAACTGTAATTTTCAGTAAGTAAACTGAACATTCTTGTAAAAACACACTCACCTGTCTACTCCTGTATACTACAGTAGTAAAAAACCTGAATTCTCTCTATCTCTCTCACACACACACACAAGAGATGCGCGGATGGGCTATTAGTTCAACCGTAACTGCATAGCAAAACTTTTGACCAATTTGACCAATTTTCAAAACCGCACCCGCCCGCCATCCGCTGGTTGTTTTAATGTATGGGTGATGCGGCACTGCTGACGTGAGGCTAGAAAGCTCTTGCCTGTTCTAGAAAGACTGATCCAATGCAGCAAATATATTAAAAGTCTAAAGTCCTACATTGGCTATGTTGTAGCCTATCCCCAGAATATCAGCAGCAAACTCGGTCTCTGTCTCGCAAAACAGTCTCCAAATAAAACGCACATCGGCCTGTAGCCTACAATTTTATCATTGTAATAAAAAACGCAATTTGGCACATCATTTCAACATGCTGCTATTTAGCCTACTAATTAATGCCTATTGTACTTTATTGTTTGCAACAAGAAAGAAATCCTTAATAAAATAACAAGTCATTCACATTATAGGCTACTTTATGCACTGCCATGTCAGGGTGACACTATGACAAGCCTGTTCTGAAGACTCCCATTCATTTTGACTGCATGGGAAGAGAGCGGGTCTTTTTCAGACAGACAGCGCAATTCATTTTATACCAGCAAACCGATCGGACAAACTATGGCGCCTCGAAACGCCGACTCTATTCATTCCGAAAGTCCACCGCACAACAGTGCAACGTGCATGTTCACATTTTTAGTAACAACCGCCAAACTTGCTTGCTTGCCTCAGTCATTCACACCTCAGTTTGATTCCTGACCCTGAATGAGGCCACCACATGGATTAACATTTACATTTATTTAGCAGACACTTTATCCAAAGTGACTTAAATATGTCAATTCTATTACAAGGGGCATTCTATCCATTTTCAAGCTACTGCATGCTATCCCAGCATGGCCCTTTTGGTCTTATCTTGATAAAGTTCCCGATATGAGAGATCATGCTGAATCTCATGTTTCCAGACAGGGTATGCTGTAGGCCAGTCAACTCTTTCATTTGGTAATTCATACACATTTAGGGCCCGTCCCAATACCTCCCCTACACCTAGATTTTTGCGCCTGCACGTGTAGGGCTAGGGCAGGGGTCGGCAACCTTTTTTGCCTGGAGAGCCACTTTTACCAAATTTATTATTTTTTTTATCTCAGAAGAGCCACATAAACACGATTACAAGAAAAAGTTTTGGATATTTAACGTACAGTTACTTTCATTCAACAGAGGATTTTTTAATACATTTTCTACTAGTTTTAAAAGTAATGTGCAAGTAACTTGAAATGTAAAGTGGAATGACAGAAGTATAGGCCTTAGGCTTCCCATGTAGGCTAAACACCACCCCCTATTTCCCCAGTGTCCTTTGGTATGCAAAGTAGCCTAACATCTGTTCACAACACTCAATTTTCATTGATATGTCATTGGATTGGATTCAACATTAGGCCTACCAGAGATTAGATTTGGTGATGGCCTCTGAGTCTGGCTGGCTCATATTCAGTGAGGTGAAGTTTCATGTGTAGAGCCCCCTAGGCCTATCTCCTGGTACTAAAGGGCGTTCCCGGGTTCTTAAACTAATCCCAGTAAGATATAATATATAGAATTCTTGCTGACCTTCTGTTTAAATGTCTGTTGTCTTTACCCTTTACTTTGAATAAATAACTTTTTTAACCCTTGTATACTTACTTGTGTGTAACTGACTTCTTTCATCGTATCTCGTATTAGCGCCTCTACTGGAGTGGTAGTATAATCAGTCAAACTATGATGAGCCTGTATGGCTCTGGGCCTCGTAACCGTGGCTGCCACACGAGTCAAACAGTTCGCTAGGTTCTCGGCAAGTTGTAATCAACCGATCACATAAGCCTTTCTAGTGCAAACTAGATGCTTATGTTCATGGAAATTTTATCGATGGGAAAGTATTATATCACATACCTACAAATACACATAGGCCTAATGTTATCTTAGTAGTCATGTTAAATAAATGCTTAGAAGTGAATGACTGTAGGCTGCAGGCTGTCACGAGGAGACAGAATGAGACCGAATGTAACCGTGCAACAACCGCTGTACCCTTTATCTTGTCTTGGTTCTCGGCAAGTTTGATTCATACCAGCCTTGTTAGTGCATCGTAGCCTAGATTATTTATTCATGGCAATTCACACATTATCGATGGGGAAGTAGGCCTACATCTCATATTAGCCTACACGTCATATTATCTTAAAGTTAAATGTTAGAGAAGTGAATGTTGCTGGTGTGACGGAGCAGTATAAGGGGAGGAGGAAAAGGTATACCCCAATTAATAGTCCCGACTACGCCACCCCAGGGGAACCACTGTAACTACCCCCCAGGGAAATACCAAGGTAACCTCAGAGAATACCCACACAGATTCAAATGCACTACGCAACAGACGTGAATTCCAATAAAATGAAAGTTTATTTATGGTAAAGGGAAAGGGGAGGTGGAACTGCAGATCTCTTATGCTGGGAAAACCTAAAAGACTCACAATGGTTAAAGACAATACATAAATATATATTTATTAAATATTGTTGTATGACAAGTTCTTAAAATCAGATCTTATAGATCATACATTGGAGTCTAGGCATTTGAGGGACCAAACGTCCACAGAACTCAATAAATGCAGCTAGGAGGGAGCTTACCCAAGGGAGGCACGCTACTGATGATGTGTTCCAAGATTCACACCAAACACACGTGCACACACACTCGGAGTGAAGTGAGTTTCTCTATAACGCAGGCTGCAGTAAGCAGTACACTGAACCGCACAGCACAGCACAGCAACACACAGCACAATAAAGCACAGCAAACATGCAGTGATAGGGTCCCACCACCAGGTGCCTAGCTCCCCTTAGGAGCGCCCCGACCTGCCAAACAAACAAACAAACAAACAAACAAACAAACAAAACAATTAAGGCACCAGAGGATAGCAATAAATCAACCAAAAAGGACACAACCACAATACACTGAAGACGGCAACACTAACACTGACAAAGCTTAAATCATGCAAAGCGACAGCATACACAATCACATGCAAACAAAACTGAGAGCGATACTAATCATGCGACAGCGCACGGGAAACACTGGCAACATGCAGTAGCCTAGATGTTATAATTAGGCAGCTTCAAGCAGTAGATGTTATAGGTAGCTTCACCAACAAAACCAAAAGAAAACCCAAAATAAAGACACAGAGTATACGAAAGCAGACGCAGACAATACGCGACTGGACAAAGACGGAGCAAACAAACAAAATAAAACTCACAAAATAGTCACCAGTTACAAGCAAGACAACGAGACAAACACTAGACAGCAATCGATCATCAGACAAAACAGCAGCGCCTGTGAAGTCCGGCATTCCAGTCAACCAGGCTACACGCACCTGCAAGATGTAGATCAGAGTTAAAATATACGATACATTTTTACAGATAGCTTCGTAATAAAATGCTGCGCTACATACCCGCTCCAGATACGGTGAGGTCACAGATCCGCACTATAAACACATAGTTAAAATCATTATGGGTAGGCTAAACTTGCAGCGACAGTGTCGCGTAGACTAACATTAAGAAGCATACCTGAGCTGGCAGGAAATAGAAATACCCTCAACAGGAGTGGTGGAGGAGGCAAACAGCAGTTACGAGGCTACAAGACAAAAGGTAAGCCCATAAACATAAAGTGTGGAAAGCCAACACAACCCACTAAGAAAAGACACCTACCACGCTAGACAGGGAGCATTCTCAACGGAAGGGGAGCAAGAATTACAGCGCAGTCACTCACCGGTACTTCTAGGTCTTTTAAAGGTATTAGGGCAGCAGCTGCTAATCAGGGGGATTGCCAAGTAATTAGGCTGATAATGACGTGACAAACGTCAGCGTGAGCAATCTAACCTATCCTTCCCATCAGCAGAAGTGTTGAAGCATACATCAATGGGCAAACGGGCTTCTCTCCCGAACATGAGTAAGTATGGCGAATAGCCAGTAGCCTCGTTTTTCGTACAATTGTACGCATGGACTAGTTGACTGATGCTCTGACTCCATTGTGACCTTTTAGCTGGATCCAAAGTTCCTAGCATTGACAGTAGCGTCCTGTTGAATCTCTCTGGTTGTGCATCACCTTGCGGGTGGTAAGGCGAGGTTCGAGACTTGCGGATGCCTAGCATCACCAACAGTTCTTTGATAAGGCGACTTTCAAAGTCTCGTCCCTAATCTGAATGGATTCGCGAAGGTAATCCATAATGCACAAAGAATTTCTCAAACAGGGTCTTGGCTACAGTCATGGCTTTTTGATCTTTACATGGGAAAGCTTGGGTGAAATGATCCGTTAGGACCAACACATTTGCGATCCCTCGGGATTCTGGCTCAATAGACAAGAAGTCTATACAAACTAGGTCAAGTGGACCTGTACTTTTTTTTTGATTTGACTCAATGGAGCAGCTCGTTGTGGAAGTGACTTCCTTGCAATGCATCTCCCACATTTCTTGACATAATTCTCAATGTCAGTGGTCAGTTTTGGCCAGTAAAATCATTCCTTCAGGAGTTCAGTTGTCCGTTCGACTCCAAGGTGTCCAGTATCATCGTGGAGGGAACTGAAGAATGCTATTAAAATTGTCTCCTTAATTCCAAATGGAGACACAGTTGACCGAGTAGATTCCAGTGTAGTTAAGAGCAGGTAAAACTTGAGGCTGGCTTGCGAAAGAATAGTTCTTTATTCTGGATGTAACAACAGAGTTGGTAACCCTGTTGTACGCACAGCACAGCACAGTGTTGCAAGGTGAAGCCAAGGTAAGAAACTGAAGCAAAGATCTGGGAAACTTCTGGCTAATTATAATACCAGAATATACATTCACGTCTGGGGTCAAATTGGAGGGGGGGAAACAGACAGTGATATAGCCTTATTCAATTAAGACGTCTTGTGGGGGAACAATTAGTTAGGTACACCATTTGCTATTGTAAGGTGACAACATTCTGTCTGCTTACAATAAACATACAGAAAACCACTAAAATCTAACAGAACGAAGGACCATCCGACGATATTTCTCAGGTAAGACTAACTGTTGTCTTTCGTCTCCAGACTGTTTGTTCACCACTCTGAAGAGAAGGTGATTCTTCACAATCAGCTTGGGACTTTGTCTTTGCAGGAGTACTATGCTTGGATCTTGACTCTTGGCCATAGACTGAAGCTGGCCAGTCTCGACAGCTTTCTTTACCGCACCTATGACTGAATCTTGTTCTTGAGCTCTTCTCAATTCATGGTGGCTCAATTGTTCCAAGTTGCTTATCTCCAACTGTGTCGGACAGGCATAGACACTAGGAACACTCTTGGGGTTGGCTCCTAGTTGGTCTATGAGTCTGTTTGACTTAGTTTTCCTGTATGGAGTTGCTATTTGGCAGATGGCTCTAACCCCAGGGGGAGATATCTCGTTCCAGTCAGGTGACACTTCAGTGGATGGTAACTGACGTGAGAGCAGATCAGGGGCACTGAGTTTGCGGCTTGCAAATGCAACAGGCCTCAGGCCTTCAGGATATTCTTGATTGAGGACAGCGCCTACACCATTCAGACTTGCATCTACATGGAGTACATATGGTTTTGATGGGTCCGCAAATGCTAGCACTGGGGCATGAGTGAGGCAGTGAATGATGTTGCACCAAATGCCTTGGTCCACTCTTCATCCCAGCGCTCCCCAAAAGGCTCTCCTTCTCTGAAATAATACTTCTCTTGGGCAGCCTTGTGCCTATTCTTAGGAGGGTAGCCTTTCGTGAGCTCAGTGAGTGGTCGAACTATGGCTGAGTAGTTCTTAACAAACCTTCAGTAGTAGCCGCAGAATCCGAGAAACGATCTTAAAGATCTCAGATCTGTAGGCACCTTCCAGTTCTTGACAGCACTCACTTTCTCAGGATCGGTGGCTATTCCTAGCGCAGAAACAATGTGTCCAACATACTTTACTTGTTGCTGACAAAACTGGCACTTGTCAAGTGAAATTTTCAGACCACACTCTTCAAGTCTGTTGAGCACTTTAAAAAGTCGTTCTTCATGTTCCTCTAAGAATGGTTAGCTTGTTCGGTTGGAGGGAAGCTAGCTTTGATGTAATCTCTCTTTCGCGCCGTAGGGAGATAACCGTATTGTTTGGATAAGAAGCTCAGTCCACCTTACTGTCTATGACGGTAACTCATAAGCAAAACCTAGCATACACGACCGTATGTTAAGGTAAAGCATTACACAGAGGCAACCTAATAATAATAAAAAAGTAAACCTAATTTAAAAAAAACGGCAGTAATCATTTCAGAGGTTTTCGATGGATTGACCGTAGGTCGGAAAAGTGGAAAGAAGATTAGCTTCAAGGCTATAACTTTGTTTTGTTTTAGCATGATTGTTTTTGAAGATGATCATGTATGGTAGCTTCAACATTAACACGACTTGGTGAGGATGATATTAATAACTAGATGTACCGCAGAGGTTTTCGATGGATTGACCGTAGGTCGGAAAAGTGGAAAGAAGATTAGCTTCAAGGCTATAACTTTTTTGTTTTGTTGACTGTTTTTGAAGATGATCATGTATGGTAGCTTCAACATTAACACGACTTGGTGAGGATGATATTAATAATAATACATAAATAAATGTTTAACTTTGATGACTTTGAAGGCGAAGGAAGTGTGAGAAGAATTTCTGTGTATCTATCATATGAGTTACAAGATTCAGTTCTATGGCTAACGTCACAAAGTTAAGTGTGAGTCTGCGCAGTACTGGGGGGACCAACTGAAAAATCGTTCTATTTGACTCAGTGCCCTCCCATTGAAAACGACAGAGTCTGTTCGTCCATTTCTTTTACTGTCTATGACAAAAATGCTGCGTACGCCATTTCTCACGCTCACGTCCGGATGTACAATGACTGACTTGAACGTGAGAATGTGCGGTCCTCCCGGGTCCTCCACGCAAACTTCATGTCTGGCGTACGTACATTTCCAGTGTGTATCGTCAGTTGGCGACACTTAGAGGCAATGCAGCGCAACAACATTAGTTGATCGCGATTTAGGCCTTTATTTGCACAGTATATTGTGAAACGTGGGTTATTAAAAATGATAACACTTCGAAAGTAGGCCTAGGTTTCTATATTTGGACATGCAACATGAGCAAATTCTACTAAGTTATCCAACAACCTATCTATAACGACAACTGTAGACTTATTAGAGGTTAAGAATTAAAAGGGAATGTGAAACATAGCCTACACAGCGCCGATATTTGGTTACGCGATTGCTGATGACTGGCTTATCAAACATTTCAGATTTTAAAAGAGCTTTCCACAAAACCTATGATAAATGGGGTCGGCTTCACGCATTTGCCCATGCCTTAACAACAAAAAAACAGTAGTCGCAGAGCGTGGCAGTGGCTAGGCTATAGGAGACCGTGGCAGAATTATTGGCCAGTCTGCAAGTAGGTGACAGGGTTCGCATAACTGGGTTTGAATGCATTTGGACCATTACAACATAACTGCATTTATTAAAAAAATCATTAAGTCAATCGTGTCCAAGTAGCCTACCACGCATTGTGCACCCGAAAGATATAAACTAAGTTGATCCAGACCAAATGCCACAACATTACGATTTCTGGGTCAATATACTGTTTGCACAGTGTGACAATGTGAATGCTTACTGGAGGAAAGTCAAAGTAGCCATGCAGTCAATCACACTAAGAGAAATAGCTTATATTCGCGTTTATTAGTCAGCCTATCTCTATTTACATGCATCCTGTCCCATATGTATTTCTTTTAAAATGAAAACTATCAAAGATATGAAGGGAAAACACTCTGCAAATGTTAAAGGAAATGTGCTGTAAACTGATGCTACTTTTATGAAGAGACTTATTTAACAGTGTTCAGCAGAAGTGTTGCTCTCTGGACATAGACATTATGGTGCAGTGGTTCTTAAACTGGGGTACGCCAAGACTATAGGTGGTGTTGTTGCGCAATGATTTGCAGTCTGAATTAAACAAACATTTCTAAAACAAATGTTTCGAAATGGGGATATTCAGTAGACCTAGATCTGGCTGTTTATTGGTTGGAATCTACAGCTCGACCTGTAATGTCCTGTTCATTTACAGTCAGGAGTACCAGAGTTTGTTTTGTAAGCGCTCACACTTTTTCTGAATTCATCAATACGAATCAAGGACTGGAACTTTAATTTCTATATGTTGGTACTGATATTCTATTCTTGTCCGACATGGGACACAAACACACCACCAGTGGTTAATACTTAAGAGTGATAGAATGCTTTTATTGTTTGATTACATTTTCTTTAGAATATCTTTCATTTTTAGCAAAAAAAAGTATAGGTCTATAAAAATAGAAGTACAACAGGTTGTATGAGGAGAGGGAAGCATGATTATCATTTTATTCTGACGTTGAATCACATCCTGCTGACTAAGTACAGGTTATTTTTTATATTAATTGGAGTGCATCAAAGAAAAGACATCAATTAAGAGTGCAGTCCAATATTGAAAGTGACAGCACTTGAACTGACAACCTGAGACAATTACACTTAAAAAGGGTTTTAAAACAAAATTGAGCCCTGCTTCAAAAGACCCACATAAACCAGTCACTGCAGATGCCTTGTGTCGTCAGAAGTCAATGGTGACCAATACTTAGTGATAATAACAATGTAATATCATATTCCATAAGTGTCATAAATATGATCATAAAACTAGCGTAGATTTCCTTCAGCACTCTTGAATGCTACGTAAGGTCAACTAAAATGAAACACATTTCATAGTCTAATTCTGATGTTCTGTTTTTGTTATTTTAAAGGCCCTTCTGTGGACAGACACTGGAAATAAGCAATAGCTATGCTCTAATGTGTTGCATTTAATAATTGTGTGCAATTCTCTAAATATATTGAACCTGTCCCTATCAAAATAAACATTAAGTAGTAAGTAGTAAGCAAGTAAATAAGTAACTAAGTAAGTAAATAAGCCGTTATGACTATGTAACATGACTCTGTCAAATCATTAGACATGAGCAGTCAAAATGACTAACAGGAAAACAGGAATCCATTGTACTGTATCTGACGTAATGCCTTTATGACAGGGCTATGTCAGTCTTATGAAGCAGTGTTTCAGTAAAGCGTTGCTGAGATCACATTCCATTTGTATCTTCCATATGTGTGGCAGCGTTCTGAGAAAACACCATCGTGTGCATATAAACAGGGCTGTAAACTGGTTTAGGTTTCCTTCAGTGCTCCTGGCAAAAGATGATTCATTACTGGAGGCGGTAAAGTGCAGAGACAACTGTGGCCAGTAGGAGGCAGTACAGGCCGCTGGCAGGTCTGATGCTCGCCCCTCCGCTTGCTGATAGAGATGAGGGACAAGGAGGGGTGGAAAGGTCAGTGTTAAAAACAAGGGTTAATTAAACACTCCTCCACCTCATGCATCCATACTACACACACACACACACACACACACACACACAAACAAACAAACACACACCTACCTAATATCGTGCGCACACAAACACACACCTACCTAATATCGTGCGCACACACACACACACACACAAACACACACGCACACACACACATACACTCACCTAATATAACGCACAGACACACACCACACACAGACACACACACACACACACACACACACCTAATACATAGTCTATATAGACTACATAGACTATAGTCTATAGTCTATATATAATAGTCTCTACAATACTCTATATAGTGACACACACACACACCTAATATATAGTGACACACACACACACATCCCCCCCCTCCCCCTGTAGCATAATTACCAGTGTTGTTGGCCGTTGTGGCTCCCGCTGCAGTGGTTGCGGTGGTAGTGGTAGCCGCCGCGTTGGTGGCGGAACCGGCGTTCCCGTTGACGTTGGCGGTGGTGGCGGGGGAGGCGCGCCCACCAGTGAGCCCCAGGCCCAGGGTGTCCAGGTCGGTCTGGAACTGGCGGCTGATCCAGTCCTGGACGATGGGGTTGCTGGAGTAGGTTCTCAGTTCGTTCACGTTGATGTCACCCAGCAGGCTCTTCACGTCCGACACGCTGAGGGTCTGAGAGAGGGGAAGAGGGGCGGAGGAAGATGATGATGATGATGATGATGATGATGATGATGCCACTGCATATGTGTACCGTATTTTCCGGACTATAAGTCGCACCAGTCAAAAAATGTGTCATGAAGAGGAAAAAACCATATATATAAATATATATATGTTGCACCTGAGTCGCAGGACCAGCCAAACTATGAAAAAAAGTGCGACTTATAGTCCGGAAAATACGGTATTTGTGTGTGTGTTTGTGTGTGTGGGTGTGTGTATGTTGTTTGAGACTATGTATTGGATGAGTGTGCATGTGTGTGTGTGTGTGTGTGTTTAAGCGTATAGTGTATTAGAGAATATGTATAGTATGTGTGTTGGGGACTACGTATGGTATGTGTGTGTGTATATGTGCATGTTTATGTGTGTAGGTGTATGCAATTATGCATGAGGAAGATGATGATGATGATACTGCATATGTATACCGTATTTTCCGGACTATAAGTCGCACCAGTCAAAAAATGTGTCATGAAGAGGAAAAAAAACATATATATAAATATATACAGTGGGTCCCAGTTAAGAATTGACACTTCATTCACCATCAAGGTGATTCACGCAGCTGGGTGAAATGTAAGTACAACTGCAGCCGCTTGGGGGCAGCATAGTCCGCTGTGGCGTTCCACGGTCGAACCGGACGGAGCATTCGACAGCAAGGGCTGTGATTGGCCGAGTTTTCAGTGCGTTGACTCTGAAAAAACATTGTCTTGCTTTGCCGCAAACTCAGCAATGAAATCATAGGCCAGTTTGCATAATGTCTTTTTCAATTCATATAAGGCAGAGCCCAGTCTCTCCTGTGACATTGAGGTGCGCAAATAGTTTTTAATACCCTGTTCAACTTTGAAAAGCTTCACCCGATGCCAGTCACTGATCGCAATTTCAAATTTTCGGGAAGCTTCGTTCAATCTTTTTAAGTTTTAAGTGCAGTAGGCCCCTATTTGCCCCCTTTGGAATTATACCTCGAGCCTATTGAGACCTACCGAGATGGTTATGAGGAGCAATATAGTTGGGTCATCTATAGCAGTTCCGTGACCGTGGAGAGCGAAGGTTCGTTTCTCACTAGATTTGTCATCTATAAAGGTTAAAGAAAAAAACTAGCCGGGGTGCCCCTCACAAAAATGTGGGGAAATTTTGTGAGAGCCCTATATCCAATATGGCTGCCGTAAGCCAAGCTGGATATGAACTTTTTAATGGTTTTGCCCACAGTGCTGCATTACACATGGTTTTTGAGACTATCTGGGTCAAGAAATTCATAAATGATGTAGATTTATTGATTTGTCCCGCCTTTGTCCCGCCCACTACACCGTCTGATTTGTTAGTTAGCACGAATGCAGCCAATCAGGATCGAAGACTGAACACAGAGAAAGTTTAGGATTCTCACTGATGCAGACTGGATGTAGACTGGGCTTCAGCTGTACGGAGCTACTTTTTGAAGGTAAGGGAGGTAGCCTACATTGCTGAAGTTGCAATGAATCACAATCATCTACACTGAAGTTACAAAAACACCACTTTGTAAGCTATTGTCTCTTTGATCCGGATCAATAAGTAAAGCACCCACTTCCTTCATTTAGCGAATTCCAGATTGATGCACGTTAGTGGTAGCCTATGCTGTTTACTAGTTAGCCTACAAACTCGGGTGCTGCGCGTCGGGAGTTCTCTGCCTCCGCCTCGTCCGTTAATTGTGAATAACGGGACAACTCGGCGGACATAGTACAGACAAGTCCTAAATTATGCGATAGCGAACGTCAAAAAGTCTAATTGCCCCTTTTTGAAACGGACTGTCAGAAAAGACTACATGCACCCAGGACCAGCTGTAATTTGATCCGACCTGAACTAAATTGCGTCCTGAGCTGGCTATTAACGTGCCTTTTAGGCTCTCAAAAGTGTAGCTTATAGCATATGGGCACAAATTGCATGCTTAAATAGCCTAAGAACTATTAAAACTGTTTTGTTAAACTATTCAACGGTAACACTTGCCATCACGCATGCACCTCTCCCTCACACTCACACACACGATGGCAAAGCATCCTCTTTGTGACAAGTCCCAACAAGCACATAGCCCATAGGCCTACTCTATGAAAATAATTGCTATCACTCAGCTCTTGGATTAACATGATAGGCCTACACAGGATATACACTTGCAGTGATGCAAGTTGATAGACAATTGTGTATCAAAAGAAGAAAGAAAAGTTTGCGTAATTAAATTCTTTTGAATGAAATTTTTGCAGCATATCGCCTTTACTACCCCCCTTTTTGACAAAGTCATATCGGTTTTACATATCGGTTATCGGCCTCCTGTTTTGGTAATAATTGATATCGGTATCGGCCCTGTAAAAACTATATCGGTCGATCCCTAATGCAATGTGAGCCTTGAATTGGACGCCATGCAGGAATTTGCTAGGATCTCAAAACCGGATAATGAACATGCTTTGCTATAGAGAAACACACGATAGCGCTGGATTATAAACATGCTTTGTTACAAAAACAGACAAAAACGTGGGGTAAGTCCAGCTATATGAAGTTATTATTTTGCTGTCACTTCGTCTGTTTTATAACCCAGAAGGATGCACTTGGTATCAAATGATAGCTCTGTGTCTCCTCTTTCATTTGACATGCGTGGCATATCTATCCGATCACGGGTCCGCGAGTAATTCAGATAGGAGCAGATAGGCCTACGAGTAGTGAGTTGCCGTCTATGGAAAAAGATGGATACAACAAAAAAAAGCTGTTGGCAGATAAAAATAGAAAAAGAAAGAGGGAAAAGGAGATGGCATGTCAAGGGATGTGACAGCAGTTAAATAAGTGGACGGTGAAAGGCAACAGGTAGGATTTAAAGTGATGACGTCTGTACTTGGAGGCTTGCAAATATAAATGTTAACAGACTAACTAGCGTTTGTTAAGCATAATGCCGGTTGAAACACAGCCTATTCCATTCAGATAGCTAAGTGGCTACCATGCATACTGCACTTTTAATGGCAACTGCAAACAGGAATGTCATGCTAGCAGCAACTCATTACATGTTTCCATATCCTAACAATGAAGGCTCCTTGTAATAACTTAATATTGTGTTGTCAATGTGGTGCAAACAAACAGCCTTATCCATTGTGAGCAATTCACCCCTTGCAAGTGACGTCACGTTTTGTTCGCGCCACAGCAAAATATCCTAGTGGACGGCAAGAACACGAATCAAATCAATGGGTTGTAATGGGACATATCGCACAGCTAGGAGATTATAGTGAGATTTAACCGTAGTAATGCCCTTCCACGACTGTTGGCTTATTGTTTGGAATACAACAACATCCCATGTTCTTGCATAGATATATTTTGGTTTGTTTTCTTTGTGTTTCGGGAGTATTTCAACCACAATTGCATGCTTATCTCCTCAGTGTATGAAGCACAGCAGCGGTTGCTATAGCAACCATAGACTCTGAACAGGACGGCAGATAGCACTTAGGCAAAGTCTTTGGCAAGATCTGAATGTAAACAGATAATACCGTTCAAGTTTTTTTTAAATTTCCTATTTCTTTCAATTCTTTAACTTAAGACATATAAGTAGTAAGTTTATTCGCTGGGCAAACTGACGAGTTACATTAGCCCTAGCACTATGAGCTATGATAAACGTTAGCTAGAATAGCTAGCTTCTAAGTGTGGCAGCTAGTTATTATTTCATGTTCTGATATGACATTCTTAACGTTTTGACTATGTTACAACTGATAAAAGCAAGACAAATAAAGTAACCAAATCGCTTTGCAATATTTTAGTCCAGAAATACTTATGGGTGTTCATTTACCATAATGTTAATTACAGTAGCCTAACGTAACGTTATCTCCCCTTGCTGTTACCACCAGTTTTAATAACTTTACATTTGCGATCATGACCCATTTCATCTAACAACACCACTGGCATCTTCTTTGACTATCAGACCCCAAACAGCAATACATTGATGATGTTTTAGTAATGGTGTTCAGTTCATCATAATCTTTATGACATAATGTAATTTGCCGTCCATCTCCCATCTTTTTGCCGTCCAGCATGGAGCCGTCACGTGACTTAAGTCACGTGTCTGCAAGGGGTGAATAGCTGGCAAAAGGACGTTATGAGAGCCGTTTAGACTCTCTTAAAGTGGCAATGCACCATTTATCAATACTTATCAAGTAGCCTATAACATCAAGTTAAACATCAAATTCGCAGCATTTCTTTTTTTTTGGTTTTCTATTGTTATTGCATACCCCTCAAAAATGGGTAGCTGCGCCCCTGATGAGAGTAATGGGTGCGCAGGTGAACACAGAGGAGTATAGAGTGTAAATATGATGCAATTTGATTTAATTTCAAGATTTTTTTACATTTTCATACTTTAACGTACAGACAAGTGCGTGACAAGTGCGTGGTCTCGTTGGAAAGCCCCACTTCTCCTCTGTCATACAATAAAGGTTTCATTTCGCTGCGATAAACAGTTGCGGAGCAATGTAACAGAGAAGAGAGGGTGTGTTTTTTGACGCACTTTGTGTCAATCGGGTTCTAAGGGTTAAATGTTGATGTTTCAAAATAGTCATAGAGCTGTAATATTAGGCTCAAATGGAAGCTCTGCTCACACTGAGTTCAGTTATGGGCAGTACAATTACAACATACTAGGGATGCACGATATATCGGCGGCCGATATATTATTGGCCGATAAGTGAAAAAATGAAAATATTATTATCGGTCCGATAACAGAATTCTGGCCGATAATTTGCGCCGATATTTTTTAAAGTCCTAATTTAGGCCTACGTAAGGTCCGTCTGGCTACACTGAGCTACTTGAGCTTGATTGGCTATACTTTTTCCTCAATATAATGTCAGCGGTGTGAATGTATTTCACCACTCTAACAAAATCTGTGGATATGCGTTCATTTGGGAATCTGTGCATCTCAAAATCGTCTCGTGAATGATCCGCCATTTAACCTTACCAGAGCGGAGCTCAGCCCTATCTAGAGCCGTCTTGTGCTGGTGTGTTTGCACTTTACCGCGCTGATCGGGGAAACAAATAAGCAAACTCGTTAGTGGGACGAGTCAGGGGCGCCTGCAGGAATTAATGCTATGGTACGCACACCCATCAAACCCTTCCCCGCGGAAAAAAAAAAAAATCACACGTGGATAATATTTGTCCGTTTCCCGGTTTTAGCCCTGTGCATTGGTCAGCAAAAAAGTAGCCTACATAGCATGACAACATGCAACAACGTATACAATGACCTATTCATTTGGACAACTTGATACAGCCCTATACAGTTATAAAGTCACCTTTAGTTTTGTTCTAGCGTACCGTGACGTCTGGCTTTAAACAGCTGTAGCCTAATGCAGTTTAACATTCTGACAAGCACACCAATTGCCTACCTCGTTCTTGCCCATCTGGAATAACTCCTCTAGCTTTGCTGCCTCCATACTTTCTGTTTTCATTGTTTAAACTTGTGATATGCATGATGAGTATTGAGTTAGTGAATTAGCTCAACATTGTGTGCTGATAACCATATATGGATAGCCGAGTAAAATAAAACAAGTAGCCTTGTTGCGTGCCTGCGTGCGTATTCTTTCTCCTGCTCAAACAAAATGTGTGCACGTTAATTTTGATAACGTGTTCACTAAGTTACGTAATAGAAAATTGTAAATAGCCTGATGGTATGCAGCTAATGGGATACTGTGCATAGTTGGGAAGGTATGGTGGGCCAATTTGGTGTGAATACATATTACACGCACACAAGGGAAATTTTCTCTCATTGTTGAGTAGCCTGATGGTACGCACAGTGCGTACGGACGTACACCTGCAGGCGCGCCTGGGACGAGTACATACTGTAAGTTGTGTTTTAGTATTATATTTGCATTACGTTAGCTTGGGTTTTGTATTACTACCTAGAAATATGCTAACCATTCCTGCTTCAGTTCCAGACAGGTCATCATAATAAGTTATTAAAACCTTCGGGGCTAACCCCTTTCATTTCTGCTGCAGCATGTTGTGCGCAACAGAGTAGACGGACATAAGATACAGTCTGAGGAGTTGCAGCTTTATTCAGTTGAAACTAACTCACAAACCTCACAAACTCTGATTTGGTCACTATACTGTAGCTTATTCCCAGCTGAGCCGTTTATGAGCGTTTAGTCCTAAATTAAAACGATTCATACTCTCTAGCCACTCACTCGCAATTCACTGAGGTCAGGTTCACTTAAAGGAGCCACACATACTACATACATTACGCGGCGTGAAGCTGCGTGAAGCTTTAGTACCACTTTCAGCCACTGTGCGTCGCTCTACCACTGTACATCGCTCTGCCTGCGGTCCCTTCTGAAAAAGCAGGATCAGGATATAATTGTTGTCGAGAGTAATCCCAGCCTACGAATTCAATAACAAAATAAATCATGCATAATTAAACATTACCTCGATTTAGGCTACTTGGGTATGGCTTAAGGCTTGACTACACGTTGGTAACGAAAATCGAAATCGAAATTTGCTGTCTACATTATTGTCAGTGTTGGGGTTAACGCAACTACGCAAATCAAAACAGTGGTGTGATAATTGAGCCAGTAGAGAAATAACTGTTCAGAATGAATCTGTAGCCTTGGGTAGGCTTCTGCAGAAAACAATGTTGTTGCCGATTTAATACTATCTGGCGACGTTTTTAACAGGCTACGCAATAGAGGCTTAGACAACTATGACCCACGTTTTGGTTTCGTAAATTAATTTGCCCTACTTCTTGACTGCAATGTAGTCAATTGACTGCTTGACATGTCATTTTTATTTTTCTGTACAATAAACAAATACATCTGCTTTATGCCGCAGAATTACATTCATATTTGGAACTTACATAGTCCAATGCATCGTTCGGTGTTTCCCAAAACCATAGTAGCAATGAACGTTCGCAACCACTATCGTAAAGTTGTGTAGTTACAACTACACCTCTCGACCTGTGGTAGAATGCTAGAAGCATAGTTCCAGGGATCTTCATGTCAAAGACGTCACTGACGCCAGTTATTTGTTTGCAAATTAATAATTATAAATATATTTAGGTTTCTAATTGATATTTACACTTCTAACCACCATACATCCATATTTTAAAATGGCCAAGGCAGAAAATACATAAATTAAAAGTCAATTTGCAGCCATGTGCACGTAAGTAAAAGTCACACACTTGCAGATAATAATAAGGTGGTGCGCACTTTTTGACGAGTCAGCTGAGAATATGTAGCCTTTGATTTTCATGGAGTGGGGGGGGGGGGGGGGGGGGGTCCTTGTTATTTTACGCAAACCAAGCCAAGAAGGCTGATTCTGATTTTGATAATATGATCTGCACAAAAGATAAACTTAGGTAAACAACGATGTCAATATTGTTGTCAACGTCTTAACCCAGATTCGAACTCTTGGACAGGGGACTGGTAACTGCTGTGCAACGGCGGCTGTCATCTGCCGGCCCTAACGCAATGCGCCACAGAAGTATGTGCAGGTGCTCGTTCACGTGCTACTAAACGTCATTAACCACCTTAGTCCAGACTACTGAAGTTTGGAAACTATCATGGTCCAAACTTACAGTACTATGTAAGTACGACAGTTTTGGGAAACAACTTACGTAACTTACATGTTGGTTAGTTGAACGATGCATCCTGTTAGTAAAAAGCTAACCTCCGTAGTTGTACGGGAAACGCCCCCCAGATCAGCTTGTAGGCCATTAGCAATCTGTTTATTTTATTTTATGATGCCTACACAGTATATCACATGCCACATTCTCACTTTCAATAGACAGATGCAATAGCCATTGGTCAAGTATTGAGTATAAAGCAATTAAGATAGTACCCTATACAAAAAGTAGGCTACTTCATACTATCATAAAAATTCGTTAAAACGAATAGCATTTTGCAACTTGACAAAACACTGGATTAAATATCGTAGGCACAGGAGAAAACTTGTACATCCATTGGCCCGTGGGGAGATCACATGCCAGTTTCCTCTCCCTTCAGTATGACTTGTTCGGCTGTGAGCTTGTTTTGCCAAAAAAAAAAAAACTATTGCATATATCAATGCGTCTTTGTTCATGGGTTTGGCCTCACAGCAGAGGCTTAGACAACTATGACCCACGTTTTGGTTTCATAATTTGCACTACTTATTGACTGCAATGTAGTCAATTGACTGCTTGACAGGTTATTTTTATTTTTCTGTACAATACACAAATACATCTGCTTTATGCCGCAGAATTATGCACTTGGATAGCCTATAGAACGGGCACATTTTGGAGAGAACGCACGCAAGAATCTGTAGGCTATTTGTGGCTGGTTACCAGCAAACAATGTTTAATGCATTAACTCAAGACGTCAAACATTTTCTAAACAATACAAACAGAAAGGATGCAGCAGGCAGCAAATGTAGAAGAGTCATTTCCAGTGGAAGAACAAAATGCTGAATGAAGCCCAAATTTATGAAGGCATATCTGGCAAGTTGTTATTTTTTGAAGACGTAAATGGTTGGGCTATAGGCCTAGTTTGCAAGAAGGAGACATAAAGCGTGAGCATGCCACACTATCCACAGCTGTGGTAGCGGGGGTAGGAGGATTACTGTTAGCGCAGGATTTATATAAAATTCTTCAACAGAAGGCCTGCCTCGAATGCAGGCTTGTGGTTTGCGCAGCCTACAGTAAGTAGGTCTAGTGAGTTAGGAGTCCTCTAGACTTCTTTTCAGCTATCTCAGAGGTGGAAAGTTGCGTTCGTTGGGGGCAGGGCCGGGTTAACAATTCATAGACCCTTGGGAACAAATGTCTGATGGCCCCCCCTGCCCCCCAGCCAACGTGAATCGGGCGGTCAGTTAATAGGCCTATCGTGAAGATTTGTATTGCCATTTAAGGCACGAGTGCATCTGTGAGGCCAAGCCTCACCAAGTAGCCCGTTTGTTTACAACTAACATTACATTTAATTAAACTGCTTATAGGCTATGCCGAAATAGTTTCAACATTTTGAATATCAGTGTCAGGTGAATTAGGAAATGCCTTATGGCTGAAAGCTGCTTGGGATCCCCCCTGTCAAGCAATAACCATACAAAAAGTTAAAAACAGATGACATGATGCGCATCACTGACATAATGCGCAAATAATATAGCCTAGATATTCCAATATATTCGAATACATGTGTTTATTTTAGAGGGGATATTCGAACGTCATTTTTGAGCAATTTTGACAGCCCTAGTCCACTGTAGGCTACGCCAATCGTCTATTAACACCTTCCACTAACCCCGGTGAGTGGGGGTCGCTATAATGCGTGTGAAATAGCACCATTGAGTAGCCTATGCGAAATAGCCTTAAAATCGTTCCGGTGTTGTGTGCCTTCTGGTTTCTCCACCTACTGGTTTCCTTGCGCGTGCATGCGCTGCAGCAGTTGTCAGACATTCACAAACAAGTTGTTTTAGGCGGTTTGAAGTCGCTTTTCATACGCCATGAGCGCTTGGCTACATTACAGCCACTCGGACAAAAGACATGTAAAAAATATATGTTTTGAAAACTAGCATTAAACTGGATTCGATCCCGCAAAAGCAACACACGCGTGACTCTCTCCATCCTGATTCCCTACTCTTTGAGCCAACTAATATGTTACGCGAATCAATTAACTATTGTAGGCTACCATTAATTAATAATGTAGGCAACACCCAGGTAACATGTTGTCCAGGCTATCGGAAACAAGTTGATCAACTAAAAATAAAAGATGTATTTGGTGATGACGTTATTGTAGGCCTAGTAGACCTAAATTCTGAGAAATTAAATGGTACGAGAAACGATCTACATAGCGCACCAGACCGCGATGTCTTCAAGGGTTGAATGAAGGGAGTTTGCAAAAATTAGTGTATTTTTCAAGTCAATAAACATTCTTAATTTTCGAATGTCTTTGTCAGGGAACATCTGACTTTTAAAAACCATAGGCCTGGTAGTCGCTCAGACAAGGAGTTATAAGATAAAGGCAATACCATTTGTGTCACCTAATGCAGTTCAGTGAATTAGCAAGATACCATCAGAAGGCAACAATCATAAAGCACAGTGCGCGCGCGCGCGCTCTCTCCCCTGCGCATAAAGCTGTCTGTTATAGACGTTCTATGAGGTACCAGTGTTTAGCTGTGTCACAAAACAATAAGCTTTGTCAGACTACTTTTCAAATGATATTCAGGGCTATATACATTTTAAACATTCGGAGCTGAAGACCCGACAAAGCCTTGCGTTAATTCTTCAGGTGGGAAGTGTCAGGAATTTTCATACGAGAGACGCTCTCATTGGTGGTTAGTATATGAAGTAGGGAATTGACAGCAACATATCCAATCACATTATGAGAGATGCTGAATTTAACATAAACTGCGATGTTTATGTGATGTTTAGCCGGGACTGTAAGCTGTCACACGTGGGTGCTCGATGTTTTCAGTGGGTGCCCGAGAGGCGGAGCATCCACGGTATCGGCGCCTATGACAAGCGTATCTCGCGGTTGCATCCATTACAAACAAACATGCAATGTGAACGTCTGGGATTGGGAAGAGCACTAAATGCTCTACTGAATAAGCACGAAGTCAAACCTTTAAATGAAAAACACTCTTTAATAATCAAAAAAATAAACCGCTAATGAAGTAAACTTGTGACCATCAAAAATCGTTTATCGCCTGTAACTCCGTGATAACAGGACGTAACAGGAAGGCATTTGGCTGAGCAACGGAGGTTAATATGCTCTATATTTTGTCCAAATGATGTCTGTCTATCATCGTTGCACTCGGAGAAAACCAGAATGTTTAATTTGTCCTGCGTTTCTTCTACGGCTGCAAACGGGATTCACTCGCAGTTAACCAAATATTTCTTTATTAGGGCAGGGCAGGCATATTTCTGGCTATTAAATTATTTCTAAACCAGTCTGCTAAAGTTTGTAGTGAAGTCTGTGTAGGGTTTTCCAGGCTCCATTTCTTTTTTCGAGACACCCTGCTCACTTGAGCCATCTACCGGTTGTTTGGGTTGTTGCAGTGTCACACTGGGAAAATACAAATTAAAGTCGTGTGATACCGCGTGATCCCACGCGCGGACCGCGAGTGAAGCTGGCCAAGTCGAAGCACTGCCCACTGTAGGTCATCAGATGTCTGTCATTTTTTATTATTTATTTATTATGATTTATTTATTGAATTAACTAAAAACACTCTCCATCTGAATCTGTTGAATCTCCACACTGACTCCTCTCATCATCACTGTTACTCTCATCTGAGCTTTCACGAGGTGTGAGCTGCTGGGGCAAGGGGGTGTGACGCACTGGTCGACACTTTCCGTTCTCAAGATGCTCTTGCAGGTTGTAATGGAGCTGGAAATATGAAAGGTAGTTTGTCCTTTCCATATGAAGATTCAAAGAGTCATCATCAGGTGGGACATGGATTGTACACTTATTCAGCAGGCCAGACCAGAGTTTCCAAATGGCACAAACTGAAGAATATGAGTACAATCCATCTCCCACCTGATGATGACTCTTTGAGTCACACCTCATGACTGCTCAGATACGAGTAGCAGTGATGATGAGAGAAGTCTCTCCGAGAGAGAGATAGACTCCTGATGGGCAGCCGTCCAACCACATGCTCATTGTACCCCTACCTATGAGCCTACTTCAGTCCATCAACCCAACTATCACACCAGCTAACACACGTGATCAATGCTTCGTTAACCTCTGGCACATTTCCAACAGCATTCAAAATGGCCCGGGTAACACCGTTACTTAAGAAAACTTCTCTCAACCCTGCTCAAGTTGAGAACTACTGTCCTGCTTTACTCCTACCTTTCCTATCCAAAGGTATCGAACAAGCAGTCTCCAAACAGGTCTCTGAATTCCTCTCACCGAACAACCTTCTGGATCTAAATCAATCTGGGTTCAAGAGGGGCCACTCAACCGAAACGGCTCTGCTTTCTATAATAAAAGCCTTAAAGGAACCCAAGGCGACTGCTCGGTCATCAGAACTCATTCTACTTGACTTATCGGCTGCCTTTGACACTGTTAATCAAATTGTGAGAATTGTTCTAAAACTTACTGTTTACCATGTTGTTAGTCGCTTTGGTTAAAAAAGCGTCAGCCAAATGTAATGTAATGTAATGTAATCACCGCATCCTTCTCTTTATACTCTTAAACATGGGAATCTCCAGTTCTGCTCTCTCCTGGTTTGAATCCTACCTCACAGAATGCTCGTTTAACGTATCATGGCTTGGACAGCTGTCCGCACCTCACTATCTCACCACAGGGGTCCCCCAGGGCTCAGTGCTGGGCCCTCTTCTCTTTGCTATCTACACCACCTCTTTGGGACAAATTTTCGGTTCGCATAGCTTCCCATACCACTGCTATGCAGACAACACACAGCTCTATATGTCCTTTCCACCGTATGACCCCTTGGTCTCGGCATGGATCTTGGATTGCCTCTCAGACATATTTACATGGATGAAGGCAAACCACCTCCAGCTAAACCTCTCAAAAATCAAACTGCTGGTCCTCCCAGCTAAACCTACTATACATCATGGCATCAACATCAAAATTGACTCCCTGTCTGTTATACCTACAGGGCTGCAAGAAATGTAGGAGTCGTTCTCGACAACCAACTAGCCGTTTCGCACTCTACAACATATGGAAAACCAAGACTTACTTGACTCAAGATGCTACCCAGCTCCTGGTACAGGCAATAGTCATCTCACGACTCGACTACTGTAACGCCTTCCTGACAGGTCTCCCAGCCTGCACCGTGAAACCCCTTCAGATGATCCAGACCAGAACGCGGCAGTGCGCCTGGTCTACAAATAACCCAAAAGGGCACATGTTACCCCACTGCTCATCCAGCTACACTGGCTACCTATGGCCACCCACATCAAATTCAAGTCTCTAATGCTTGCCTACAAAAGTAGTCTCTGGTTCTGCTCCCACCTACTTGAATGCCCTCATACAGGCATATGCTACCTCCCGACCACTGCGCTCCTCAGACTTACAACGTCTAGCTCTGCCACCGGTACGCTCAGGTCAATCCAAACTTTTTTCATTTGTTGTTCCTTGTTGGTGGAACGCACTACCAGTTCCTACTAGAGCAGGGACATCCCTCTCCATCTTCAAAAAACTCCTGAAGACCCAGCTCTTCAGAGAATGTCTGCTCTCGTAGCACTACTTACAACTAGCTAATTCTAGCACTTACCACCGGACTACAACTGACACTTGAATGTAGGGCTGTCACTTTACGTTCGAAAATCGATTGCACAATCGATTGGACCAAACAACACAAGTTTCGAAAACTAAAATAGGGAATCGATTTTAACCAAATATAAAATAATTCCGAAGTGCAGAAAGCATTGCGAACGCTAAAAAGAAAATTACCACCAATTTTACGCACCGGGAACAGCTGTTTCAATCAGCTGCTATGCTGCTCATGTTTTGCCAAAAAATGGAGGACAACGCGATCAACCTGTGCGACATGTAGAGAGACGAGTGATGGGCCCTAATAACTTGAGGAGTTCGATGTGGAAGTACTTCGGATTTTTGGTATATCAAACTATGGAGAAGAACAAAGCGGTAGGCTACGCAAACTGTGCAATCGAGTTCTACGTAGGCGAAATTTGTTTGACATTTCTAATCGTAAACACAGACACAGCTAGGTTGAAGCCTGCAGTCATGTCACTGATGTAATGGCAGTCCACTCGGCTTACTGGTTTTCGAGAATGTTGCACTTCTGTTTGTCATTGTGCACGAAACTTCACGCCAATAAATCAGAAATATTGCTGGCTTGCGTCTACAAGCGCCCTCTTTACGTTGGTCCTGCAGTTGTTTGTGGATTGGCCTATATTTGGCGTTGAAAATGGAAACGTCTTTAGACATAAAAAATCGATTTTACAATCGATTCAATGAACACTTATGTCTCAAAAATCGAACAGGATTTTTTCACAAAAGTGACAGCCCTACTTGAATGTATAAAAACAGCACTCACTCTTATTGTGCTCTACCTTTTTACATTGTTTTAAATTGTTCTAGTATTGTTGAAAGAATTGTTCTAAAGCTTTAAACTGTTTACCATGTTGTAAGTCGCTTTGGCTAAAAAAACGTCTGCCAAATGTAATGTAATGTAATGTAATGTAATGTAATGTAATGAGTCAGTGTGGAGATTCAACAGATTCAGATGGATAATCTTTTTAGTTCATTCAAATAAATAATTAGTTTGAGCAGATCTTCCATTTGAGCCTAATATTACAGCTTTATGACAATTTTGAAAAATTGACATTTAAAGAGCCAAACATTGGCGGCCATCTTGAATTTGAAGGTCCAAAATAGGTCAAATCAATAAATCTACATCATTTATGAATTTCTTGACCCAAATAGTCTCAGAAACCATGTGTAATGCAGCACTGTGGGCAAAGCTAATATCCAGCTTGGCTTACGGCAGCCATTTTGGATATAGGGCTCTCACAAAATTTCCCCACATTTTTGTGAGGGGCACCCCGGCTAATTTCTTTCTTTTACCTTTATAGATGACAAATCTAGTGAGAAACGAACCTTCGCTCTCCACGGTCACGGAACTGCTATAGATGACCCAACTAATATGAGTCTGAACTCAGTGTCATTCAGACTCAACCCTCTTGTTGCTTTGATATCTTTTTCGTTGTCGTTTGAACGTCGGCAAGCAGGCATGTTGCGGTTGCAATTTAAGTGAAATTTCTACAGTAGGCCTACAACATGCAACATGCTTGTTAGGCTGGGCTACTGTCTTGTACAGGTAAATGTTCAACAATTGCTGGTGTGCAGGCTATAATCAATTAGCTAAATCATTTGTCCAGCTGTTTAAAAAAAAAAATCATGCTACATTCAAACGCAAAAGGTGCTTTGATATCTTTTTCGTTTGAACGTCGGCAAGCAGGCATGCTGCGGTTGCAATGAATGAGGATAATTGGTTTTATCTGCGGATTTATTTTTTTAATTATTTTGAATATGACTCGCTCCAGTCTCAACAGCACGTCTACTTTTTCCACACGCATCTAAGTTCTAACACACATCCCCTCTCGCTTTCTCTCTTTCCATCCCTGCGCACGGGGCTTTCTTAAAGGAGCTGCACCATTTTACAACAATTGCATCTACATTTTCATATTAGAATATTTTGTCTGTTTAAGTGTAAGCTTAAACTACCGTGATCAATTTAAGTTCCCGTGCCCCCGCTGAAAGTCTCATACGCTTATCGTTACACAATCAAATCTATAAGTAACCGTGACAAATAGGGTATAAGATATATAAACTCACGCTATTGTATTATCATATATGTTTGGTAATGGCTCACTGCGTCATGAAAGCAGTTAAGTCAAGTCGCATCAAAAATAGTAGTGGCAGAACTCCCAAGTGACACCTTGTGGTTGTTTGTGTCAACTGCAGTTTGTGCCATTTCTGCTGAGAAAATGGGGTGCGTGATTCATGAAGGAACCCGTCCAAACTTAACTGGGACCCACTGTATATGTTGCACCTGAGTCGCAGGACCAGCCAAACTATGAAAAAAAGTGTGACTTATAGTCCGGAAAATACGGTATTTGTGTGTGTGTTTGTGTGTGTGTGTATGTTGTTTGAGAATATGTATTGGGGGAGTGTGCGTGTGCGTGCGTGTGTGTGTCAGTGTATAGTGTATTAATGTGTACGTAAAAATGTGCTTCGGTGTTTTTGAATATGCAGTCCCTCACTCACCTGAATGACACTCTGGTCTAGACCGAGGAAGGTGTCAATATCCATGTTGACACTGGAGGAGGCCAGGGTTCGTACAAAGGACTCGGTGGCACCACCTGAGCAGGAACATGAGAACAGGAGAACAAAAGAAAAATGAGAACATGAGAACAAAAGAACACAAGAACACAAGAAAGTGAGAATAAAAGAACATGAGAATAATAGAGCATGAGAACATGAGAATAAAAGAACATGGGAAAAAAAGAACACAAGAACATGAGAACAGTGTGTTTGGCCATACCCAGGTAGGACTGGATGAGTTGGTACTGCGCGAGTGTGACCGTGGTGGTTGACCTCTTGGTGGTGCTGGTCTGATTGATGAAGGCGGCCTGGGCAATGGGGAACAGGACCTTCTTTTTGTCCAGGCTACAGCTGCTGACGGGCAGCGCATCTGCTTGCCTGGAGTCAGGAAGATCAGGTTTAGCACAGATGAGAACTGGTGTTCTCAACATCAGCGTTCTAAAATACCATCCCATAATACTCTACATGCTTACATCACTTACAGCTTCCTACTGGTTCTTATTACCATTGTGAATGCAAATGAAAAACGGGTTTTGGGGGAGAGCAGTTAGTAGAACTGATTTAGAAGTGGACTGTTCCTATAACTGTGTTCCTATAACTACTGTGTGTGAAAACGCTTAATAAGAAGGTTCTCACTGAACAGAACTTTTTCCATAAAGGTTCTTTTATCTCTGTTCCTCTTCTATGTAATGTTCTTCAATGCTCGCTAAAACTAAGAAGGTTGTCACTGATCCAAACTTTTTTTGTAAATGTACTACTATCCAGTCCAGCCCATAATACTCACTGCAGGCTGCTGGAGGTGATGGTTTCCAGAACGCCGCTCCCCAGGGAACACACACCAGAACCGCCCAGAGAATTCAGAACCGAACTGTCAATGCTGTTCGACGCAGCAAAGTACTTAGTCATGATGGCTTTGGTCTAAGGAGAGAGAGAGAGAGAGAGAGAGAGAGCGAGAGAGAGAGAGAGAGAGAGAGAGAGAGAGAGAGGGAGGCGGGGCAATGTGTTTTTTTATTTTATTTAATATATGTAGAACATGTTAAGTCAATGTGTTTTATTAAATGTGTGTATTACATTAGCTGTGTATAAGCATTCTACAAGTGTGTATCCATTAGTGTGTGTGTACATTAAAGTTCCTCTCAACAATGAGTACCGGCCTCGTACACTAACCTGATTTTCTGACCAGTCTCCATCCGACGTCTTCATCAAAGAGGACAGAGTGTCGATTTTGGTGATGTTCCACTTGCTTATGTCATCAGTGGTCGCCCTACGGGACACAGGCCCCAGCATCTGGACCACGTCGTCTGAGAGGCCATCTGGGTAGGCCTGGGTGAGAGAAAACAAAAACAAAACAAAACAAACAAAACAAAACAAAACAAAACAAAACAAAACGAAACGGAGAAAAGGGTTGAGGGACTAAATGAATCTTACATACACACACATATACAGAATAGCCCTAAAAATGAACTTGAACAAATGCACTAACTGTCTATTGTAACCAATGTCCACCCTGGAAGAAGGGTTGTACAGTATGCCTCACAGAATGGCTCCCTTGCTGATGATCTAACAGCCATTTTGTTTCTACATCTGCGGCCATCTTGTTTCGGCAGTTACCTGATTTAACTTCTCCAGAATGACCTGACGGTAGTCGTCCTGATCGATCTTGTCTGTGATCTCTGGCAGATTGTCCTTGAGGACGGTGAGGCTCAAGCAGGCGTTGAACTGTGTGGCGTCATAGTCGATGGGGAAGGCGTCATCATTGATCTGGATCTGGGTGATGGCTCCAACAGTGCACTCGATGGCTACAGAGAAATTGACGGTTTCAGGAGTTCAATAAACAGCTCAAACACCACAAAGCTCTGAAGGGAGCGGCAAAATGTTCTAATAAAGACTTTGCTGTTGCTGTGTTTTTACGAATGATTTTGATTTTTGTAAAGAAACATTTGGATTGGCTGGACGAAGAAAAAGTGGTAGCCTAACACATCACATTAAGTCAGTATCCATAAAGCATTCACATTCAGCAAACACATTCACAAAGGGTTATTAGTGTTCATAAAGCCTCATAATGATTGACATAAAAGTATATATACCTATTTATACAGAGTTATGACTGCACTAATGACGTGTTATGATGTTACTACATAAGCCCTTGCAGCTTGAAGTATTGCAATGTATTATGAAGCTTCTTTTACCTCTGTAATGTCATCACTGATGTCATCATTGCCATTATCAAGAGGTAAATAAGCTTTCTTTACCTTCTTTGCGATACTTGAACTTGAATTGTTATACTGTAGATTTATGTTAATCATTATAAGGCATTACGAATATTTCATAACCTTTAATACATGTGTTTATAATGTTTTGTGGATAAAGTTAAAGTATTGTGAGTTTAAATATTGTGAAAGTTTAAGTGTTGCAAAAAAGCTGTGTCATTTCTGTGTTCATGAACAAAAAAATAAAATAAATAATTGTCAGGCATAAACACACCCAGCAAGCATGTCTACTCACCTGTGTCACGTTTGGCTCGATGAGCCTGCTGGAATTCTCTCTTTATGTATTGGATCTTTCTCCTGGGAACACCTTGGCGTCTCAGCTGTTTGATGAAAGTCTTTATGAATCTGCGGGCCTCCCTCTGCGGAGGTGGTGAATAAACAGACACAAATTCACACAATTTTACAAGTTACACAAGTTTGGAAATTTACACAAGTTTACAAGTTACACAAGTTTACAAGTTACACGGTAACACTTCATAATAACTACACACAATTAATCATTTATTAAGCCTTTGTTACTTATTAGTTAATTAGTTTTTTCTAATTCATCATCAGTAAAGCATTTGTAAAGCATTTGTTCACACAGTTATAAATAGTTTGTTCATAGTAAATAAGCCTATATCTAAAATAAGTTCATACATTATTGTTAAAACTTAATAAATGATGCAATAATATGTTTTTGATTCCATTATTTAACAGTTGTTACATACACATGCACTAATGATTAATACTATAATTAATAATTAACTCAGGAGTTACAAGTGGTTAGTTAATGATATTTTGTGAGCTCATCTAAAGTGAGGATGTTTTATGCCTTGCAACACATTTACAAATGAGTTATAAAGTACACTTGCATTTATTCATTTAGCCGACACTTTCACCCAAAGTGACTTACACATGTCAATGAAATTAAAGGGCAAGGCCACATTGGTGGACGCCGGGGTTTGAACCCCCAACTTTATGGGTTACTGCATGTTAACCTGGCTCCCTATCCACTACACTACCTCTGCCCAGTGGTATTATAACAGTCAATTCAAAAATATAATATAGATATGCGTGTTTACTATGAAGAAACCATTTTTAACTGAGTGTAAACATGATTTACAGATGAGAATTAATGTAGGAACAATGCTTTACAAATGAAGAATACAGCATTTAATAATAGTTTACAGATGTTTAATAACAGTGTGTAGTAGAAGAAAACAGAAACTCTTGCATAGTTGTAGGGGTTTCTATCTGGGCCAATGTAGTGTAGTGGATAAGGAACTGGACTAGCATGCAGTAGCCTCAAAAGTTGGGGGTTCGATTCCTGGCTTTCACTGTTATGTCAATGACTTTCAATTTAATTGACGTGTACATCGCTTGTCTGCTAAATGAACGAATGTAATCTTTACAACTCATTTGAAAATGTGTTGCAAGGCATAGAAAGTCCTCACTTTAGACAAGCTCACAAAATATCATTAACTAGCCACTCCTGAGTTAATCATGAATTATAGTATTAGGAAGTGGTTTATAAAATATGTATCCTCACCCTAACTAATCATTAGTGCATGTGTATGTAACAACTGTTAAATAATGGAAATATTACTTCATCAATTATTGCAATAATTCATAAACATATTTTAGATATAGGCTTATTTACTATGATCAAATCATTTATAACTGTGTGTACAAATACTTTATTTATGAGAATTAACATAGGAACAATGCTTTACAAATGATGAACAAAGCATTTTGTAATAGTGTGCAACTGGTTTATAATAAGAAAATGATTTCATTATAAGTGGTTGCTTCATTACTTATTAAGTATAAATTATGTACTTACAAACAGTAGCGGAGCTAGGGGGTGGCTTAGGGGGCTTAAGCCCCGAATCTTTTTTCAAAAGCCCCGAATCTTTTTTTAGTGTTTTAAATTCCCGGCAACTCTTATTTCCAATATAACTTCCCCTCGGTTTCTCTATAAATGTCACCAAATGCTCTATTACTGAGGAAATATATCCCTTATTTTCAAAGCCCAATATTGAAAAATAATTTGACTTGCTACACGATCTATGCCAGGTCTCTGGGCTATGGTGATTTCAATGGTTAGATTAATTTGTTTAGATCCAGTGAAAATGCTGCCTTGACAACGCTACGTCATGGCTTCGGTGTTCCAAAAAGCCTCTGTCAGAAGTCTGTCACTTTTACAGTCTGTGATAAAACACTTTGTGTACATGTTGTTGAAACGTTATGGATATTAGAAAGTTTTTCAAAAGACCACCCAGCTCCGTTCAAGCAACAGCATCGCCCAGTGAACTGACGGATGGTGTTGTTTCAGGTTGGTGATTTCACGTTAAGAGCTTTCTGTCAGTTAGGCAGGCTAACGTTAGGCTACTTGGCTAGCTCCCTAAATGCTTAACGTTAACGTTAAATGTCCTCGTTCGTCGGTGGAAAAGGCAAATTCAATACTCTCATAGGCTAGCTAAGCCTACTGCAGAATAAGAAATTCCAGCTCCCAAAACAAAGTGATCCTCGTCTTGTAATAAATTAGGCTACACTGTTTTGAAATGTCAGAAAAAACCATTAACAGTTATCTGCCCATGTCAACTTTTCAGTGTCATATGTTGCATAAGCCTACCTTAAAACCTTGTTGATATCCTATCCACCACCACAGATCTTATAATCCAAGAGTCCACATAAATATAAAAGTCATGTTATGTTGTTTTGGCTGCCTAACTAATTATTAACAAAAAAAAAAAAAACATTACAATGATATATTGAGAGGAAAGGGCCCTTTCCATAAGTGTGTTAATCAAGCACCATGCAGTCTGCATTCATAATCTAGGTGCTTGATTTTATGCACCTGTGTAAAGGGGCCTGATGAAACCTATGAATAATCTTGCTAAATTACAAAATTAATATAATTTAGAAACGCCTATGTCAAGATGATAATGCATTCCTTCTAAAATACCCTTGTATCATGATGACTGGCCATACTGTAATTATATCATAATATTATGTATATTATAGTATAAGATATTCTATATATTTGTCACACAGATGAGATCAGGGAAGAGGAAGAAGGAGAATAGCAATAATAAACAATAATGTCATATCAAACAATAGCCTAATGAAAATAAACAAATACTATAATATACAAACCATACATACTATAATATACAAACCAAGTACATGCTAAACAGATATGAACAGATATTGCCTCTTGAAAGACCCAAAACTATAATTTTGTGTCACAGTGTAGTGCCAGTCAGATACCTTGAATCTGTTGAATGTTAGTTTCACATTTTTTAAGTCTCAATGTGTCCATTAATTTACACAAAATTCACTAAAAGTCATTATTTAGCCAAATAACTTTCAGTGTCCCGCCGGCGGGACGGTTACCCCCCTCCCCCACCTCCCCCCAACATTCTAAATCAATTGTATGCACCATATTGCTATGTAGCATAGTAATGTTATACACCATTTCAAAGCTTTGACTCTTGGGAATCCAAAAATGACAACTTTTTTTCATGTACAATCTGTATAGTGCTTTACATTCTGAGATTATTTTTATTATGTCTCAATTAAATTTGATCCAAAATGTCCCCCTCCCCCTCCTCCGCTTTTGGTGATACCCTGACTTCTGGCTGCAGTGTAGCTGCAGCACAATAAGTAGATGCCTCATATTGGGTACTGAAATATTCACAAGAATCCATAGAAATTGAATCTTCATGTTGTATTATCCAATATTAGTTGTACAGATGTATAGTCTATCTTATACACACTCATTGAACCAACAAAGTAAATGCAAAAATAGAGACTTTTTTTGTAATTATTCCATATTTTGTGTAGTCAGTCTATATCAGAACACCTGACATACAATCTAAATAGTCCACAAGAAACCTCAAAGTGTTACCTTTCATTTGAGACCAGGATTATGCTTCTACACAAAGGGGTTCATGTGCATTTGATTGTCAGTATGCATTTTGGATAACAAAAAGTCCTATGGGGAGTATCCATAGGCATTTTACAAAACGCATGGGCATACCTTGGCAAATAATCTAATAAAATAGTCTAAAGCACTCATATTTTCATTCTATATTGATCAACTTTTGCACACAGCTGGTTGCTAGGGCTTAGTTGTGTTTCTAAGGGATATTAAGTGACCTAGAGGGCTGAAATGTGGTCAGTTCAGAGATGCTTGTAATCCGGCAGAAAGAAAAAACTATATTCTAGCCTCTGTAGCTCTTTGTCAGTACATCACACAGTTATCTTGACTGCTTCCTACGAAAGCTACAGGTTCTCAGCTTTCTATAGAGGTCCAGCACTTGATGGTTGACCGCAAAAGAGGTGGGAACAATGCCCTTGTAAATAGGCACAGTGCAATTTCAGGCAAAAAAAACTTGACATTTTTACTGAGAACTATGTAGTTAGGGGGTTATTTAAAAAAAAAATTAAATGGGCTAAGCCCCGAATGTTTACAATGTCTGGCTCCGCCCCTGCTTACAAACATATTTTTTGATAGGCTTATTTACTATGAACAAACCATTTATAATTGTGTGAACAAATGCTTTACTGATGATAAATTATGTATGAACAAGAAATTACTAATGATGAACAAACCATTAACTAATAAGTAACAAAGGCTTAATAAATGATGAATTGTGTGTAGTTATTATAAAGTGTTACCAGTTGCACAAGTTTACAAGTTACAGTGTACAGTAGTTACAGTGTTTTTTTTTAGTGTTTATTGGTGGCTTCTTTCAAGACCAAGCTGAAATGTTGACAGCCAGACCAGATAATGTTTTGTATATATTTGAACATACAGACCATAATACTCACTGAGGAATTTCAGATTGACCCGAACTCTAATGTAAATGTTCTAATATCCAGCCCATAATAGCCACTGAGAAAGCGCATGGAGAGCAGAACTCTTCTCCACCACCTCAGCAGGTTATCACGCCGGGTCGGTGGCTTATTGCTAAACAAACACTGGACATTCACACTTACCCTGTTCATCTCCTTCCACAGATTGGACGTGAAGTACAGAAACAGAGGGTCCAGATCCCAAGGAGTCTCCCGTGTCCATGTTGATGGAACGCTGTGGTACCATAAACAAACAAACAAAAATATTAATTAATTAATAATAATTAATAAATAAAAAATACTAGATAATAATTCATAAGAGGCTCCATGAAATGTTAGTGACTACGGTGGGAGAGCCCAGCGTCAGAAGCGCAGCTTTTTATAGACCCTTTCAAGAGAGTTCTATTATCAGCATCATAGTTGGCCCCACAAGGCTTCCGTTTTAACATTCCATATGTTATCTTAATGCAGAGGAAGTAGACTGGGAACCAAATAGAACGTTCAAGCATTGTTTTTGTTTTTATTGTTGAAAGGGTCTATAGTGGATGGAATCCACAATCTTGAAATCTCCTGGCTTCTTCTTCTTATTATAACCTTTTCTTTTTACTTTTTCAAAAATGAATGCAGCTCTAACCGCTTAACGTACAGACATGTTGAAATAACCGTTGTGTAGGTCTGGAGTTGAACAAGAGAGTTATCATTTTTTTTAAAGTTTATAACTTTTGAGAAATAGGGGATTAAAAAGGTTAAAAAAACATATTTTTCTCTGTATGACATCACAATGGGGGGTCATTTAGAAGGGTATTAAAGTAATCAGGTGCGGGTCCACCTGCATACAATTCCCTTGTCCCACACATCCTGTAATTAATCGGTTTTGAACCACACTGCTCAATTCTCTTCAAGACAGTTTACGTTCTTGGTGTCTGCTTCATCCAACAAATTACGACAAAACGGACGTTTTTCTACCACACCCAATGTAAATTACAATTAATTTGTATTTTCTATTCGAATGGAGTATCTATGTAAAGTCTGTTTTTAACGACTGGCTTAAACTTAGTCTTCGTTTTAAACTACGTTTATATGAGTGGTAGGTTGTGGCGTAAAAAGACTTGATTGTAGGCTTAGCTGTTAGTTTGTTGTTCAGTTTAACATATTTATCTAACAACTCTGTCTCTTTTCCCCCGCTTCTATTTCTGTTAGATGCCGCTTCACTCTGCTACTGGAGGATCAGGCTGACTGCAACTGCTATAGATGATAGATGCTACTGATGATGATAGATGCTACTGATGGCAGGAAAGCACAGCACACGTGAATTTCTAGATGAAGAGTGCATAAATGCACTTGCTTAACTGATAAGTTGTCAATGGTTATTTATGCAAGCTTGTGTAGGCTAACCCAGACATACCTAGGCTTAGCCAAATTTATCCTGGCTGTAGATAAAGCAGGATATGAATTTCCCAATATTTTAGATAGGCTAATAGTGGTTTACTGAGGTTTAATATCAATTGAAATACCATTGAAATCACGTTGATCTTTAGTTTGGTTGTTGCCTACTTTCAACATTGTTTCAATATTCATTTTAGTGGAAATACCATTGAAATCCTGTCTGTAGTTAGAATTTCAACGTTGCTTCAATATTAATGAAGGGTACAAAAGAGATGTAGAATCAATGTTGCAGTTCGATGTTGATTCAATGATTTTAACATTGACAAAGTAGCCTAATGTTGATTTAACATAGATTCAATGACTAATTGTTATCTGGGTGCACAATGAGCAGTCATTAACACCAACTGAAAGCCCTGTTTTGCAGGTAGCCTATTGCATTGCATAGGCTACAATTAGGCTTTCTCTGAACTACATTTTCCAAAGGCCAGCTTTCGTGCTCGTGCCACAAGGTCAAATCCACCTTGAGTGTGATATCTCAAGGACGGCTGACACACAACGTTTTTTGGTACAAGGGTTTGTATGAACTCAAAGATTAAGCGATTCAATGTTTTTCTTTTTTCAGGAATCTCCCCACCAACATTAAGCCAGCAGCTTTCCATCCACTATTGTAATTCCTCTGGCATTACATTTCTAGTTTTTTTTTATTATTCTGTCAGAATTGCATTTTTTTTTTATGAATTCAATTGATGTTTTAGTTATTGTTTAACATTTGGAATTAAGAAAACCACATATAGTACCTAGGAGCTATGTGGAATATATAGTCAGCCACAGACTCTCATCCAATAACTCGGATTGCATTTAATACACGGCCACATGCGGTACAATCTAGTAGTATAAGAGAGCAGGTCCAGCGTTAGCTAACTTCAGTGGACAAATGGACAACACATTAAAGCGTTTTATTTCTTTATTATTATTTCCGCATTTGCCACCTTTAAATAGTGAATTATGTTTAGGTGCAACACAACATGCATGACAAATTCTTCTCTAGTCTCCACCTTAACCTCAGGAGTGTGGAGTGTGTGTGTGTGTGTTTGTGTGTGTGTGTGCCTGTATCCCGTATCTGTATTTAGTCTTGCCCGAAGGAGTGTGTGTGTGTGTGTGTGTGTGTGTGTGTGTGTGTGTGTGCCTGTATCCCGTACCCGTATTTAGTCTTGCCCGAAAGGAGAAGTGTCTCCATGCCAGTGACCTGGGAAGTGGACAGGTCGTCGCAGTTCTTCAGCTTCTCCAGGATGGAGGGGTCAGAGTTCTCCACGTAGGAACCAGTCAGCAGGCACACCATGTTGCCGAGGATGTTGATGTTCGCTGCACTGATGTTAAACCCGGTGATGCCCTGAAACGAAAATACAATTAAGAGCATTGTACCTGTATGTGCACTAATGTTTGTTTTGTATTTGATTTTGTTTTTGTTAAACCTCAACAAGAAAAAAATAGTGGAAGTTCTTTAATTAGTGAATTAAATTCCTGCTTAAAGACCTAAATTATCCGTGTGTGTGTGTCTTGGCATTGGTTGACTTACCAGACAGGTTTTGGCATTGTTGACAAGCGTTGTCTGGTAGGATTCATAGGCACCGGTGAGAACAGTGAAGTCCGCAAAGCCCAGTTCAGTGAAGTAGTTCTTACAGTTTTTCACAGTGGAATAACTATGCACACACACACACACACACACACACACACACACACACAGACAGACAGACACAGACACATAGATATGTGCAGAGAGAGACACCAATTAATTCTATAGCTTGATCTATCACCCTTACAACAATGGCTTTTTGGCAGATCAAAATATTTATTTAAATCAGAAAATGTTGGCCACAGTACACAAAATGGTTAGGAGTCATACACACACATACACACGCGCGCACTGACACACACACACACATTAGACCATGTGAGCTTCTGTGTTGGTGAGCGTTTTTAATAAAGCATTCTAAATGAATATAACCATAAGGTGATTTGCTCCTACTTTCTCCATGGGGAGTGTGTGTGTGTGTGTGTGTGTGGGGGGGGGGTAATGTGACATACTCGTAGTACAGCAGCATATCTGCAGGGTAGAGAGAATAGTCTGCGGCATCCGATTCACCTCTCAGTTGGTAGTACATGCAAGTCAACTAGGGAAAAGCATAAACACATCCTTTTACTGTCATGTTGTAATGTGTGTGTGTGTGTGTGTTTGAGCAATGTCAGTGTGGCTGTGTCATATCAATACAATAGTTTGTGTTTCTGTGTATCTGCCTGTCTATCATGGCTATGAATTAGTGTGCGTGTGTATGTTTGTTCATAGATGCATATACATGTGTGTATATCACAAGATTGTGTATGCATGGCGTGCGTCTGGTGTGTGTGTGTGTGTGAGTGCAGTTGTGTACCTGTGTCTGCTGGAGTTTGAGCTTGAGATTATTGCGCCTCCTGCAGCCTCTAATGAGGCTCTTGATCTTGACCTTGGAGAGGGTCTGCACACGGGTACAGGTGAAGCCCTGCAGCACTTGGAACGAGATGCTGAACAGAACAGACAACAAACATGTAACCATGGTGCAGAACACACAACAGACGTGTAACCATGGCGCAGAACAGAAACAGACATGTAACCATGGTGCAGAACAGAAACAGACAACAGACATGTAACCATGGTGGAGAACAGAAAGAGACAAGACATGTAACCATGGTGCAGAATGGAAACAGACATGTAACCATGGTGCAGAACAGAAACAGACATGTAACCATGGTGCAGAACAGAAACAGACATGTAACCATGGTGCAGAATGGAAACAGACATGTAACCATGGTGCAGAATGGAAACAGACAACCAGACATGTAACTATGGTGCAGAATGGAAACAGACAACCAGACATGTAACTACTGTATGGCGCAGAATGGAAACAGACATGTAACCATGGTGCAGAATGGAAACAGACATGTAGCCATGGCGCAGAATGGAAACAGACATGTAGCCATGGCGCAGAATGGAAACAAACAACAGACATGTAATCATGGCGCAGAATGGAAATGAACAGAACCATAACCATTACCATAGTGTTGGACGGAAACAGACAAGTAACAGATGAATGGTAAAGAATAGGATGCTTTATTTTTTTACTCACTCATTTGCATTTTCCACGGCAGTCGCAACAGTATCAAAGATGAGAACAGACTGTGGAAAAATTAAATACACAAACAAAACAAACATGGAATGGTGGTTATGATTGGTGGGAAGAATAACTAAGGAGCTTCATGGTGCTAATCAGATTAATGAGCTAATCAGATTAATCTCTCCGCACTTTTGAACAAAACAAGACTCATTCCAATTCTGAAGTGGAGTCCACAATGACTCTATTCAGAATATCTCCGTAACTCAAGATAAAAAGGATACCCTAATTTATGTTTGCTTTGAACATGAGATCACAGTTCCAGTATATTCTACCAACACCACACCATATGAACTCGCTCATAATTCAAGATAGCAATAACAACATAACACCATAACATAGCATTACTGTTATTATTATCATGATCATTATTATAATGTAACTATTGCTGTGTCCACATGTAGCAGGTTATCTTTAAGAATCATAATCCCAAAACACCATTTAATCTGTCCACATGCAAACACTGAGAGTTTTGGGAAATTTCCACTTTGGCTGAGTTTTTGATCGAAAAAAGGCCTTTGAGCTTTTAGTGCAAAGAGTACTGAGAATCCAGGATGTTGGTCATGGCTTGTGAGGTACCTGGCTCTGTGTCCAGGTCTTCTGGTTCAGTGTCGTGACCACCTCTGTCGTCTGGGTAAAGTCCTGCAGGAAGTTCCTTGGGATTTGTGTTGCCAAGGCATTGGGCACGTTGGTTATGATGGAACTGCTCGTTGAGCTGACAGAGATGATCTAGAGGGGAAACAAAACAATAAAAAGGAACAATTCATGACAATGTACATAAACATAAATGCCTATGGCTTAGTCCTCAACATTAGTAGGGTTATTCATTAGTACCCTGACAACTGCCTTTAAAACAGCAGTTTGAAATGGGAAGGTAAGACAGTTAGGAGCTCACAGTCAGAGTCAGGAGTAACACTTACTGTACAGTCAGAGTCAGGAGTAATACACAGAAGCTAAAATAGGAATCCATGTGTGTGTACACACACACACACACACACACACACACACACACACACGTGCATGTACAAACACACACACGCATACACACACACACACACACACACACACACACATACTTTGGAGACGAATGTCTGCTGGATGATGGTGGGTGCGGTCATGAGGTTGTTGACCAGTGTTGGGGACTGTGCGGCTGTGAGGATCTCTGAGGCGCTGATGCTGTTGATGGTCGCCGAGGGAACACCTGCGATGAGGGTGCCTAGACTCCAGAGATCTTTACTGTTTGTGATCTGAGAGAGAGAGAGAGAGATGGAGAAAGAGAGAAAGTACGAGAGAGAGAGAGATAGAGAAAGAGAGAGTGAGAGAGAGAAAGAAAGCTCCACTTTCAGTCAAATTCAAACAACAAACAAAACTAAAAAACAAAATCTAAACTCAAATGCACATGCGGCCAAAACCAAAACCCAGGTTCAAATTCTGAAATCACATTTTGTTTTGGAAACTGGGAAATAATAAAGATGGCTGCACTAGCAGCAGCAGGGGTAAGGAGACTGGGTTAAGATAGATGTGTGTCAGGTTTGGAGACTAGGTTATACTAGAGATTAGCATGGTTTTATTTCAGTTAGTCTATTAGCTGGTTTGATTTGCATTGAGCTCAATGAGCATATAACCATGCCATAGTGATGGGGACGAGACCGCCTATGCCGAGTCCGAGTCAAGACCGAGTCTTTGAAGGGTCGAGACCGAGTCGAGACCAAGTCTGTTGGTTTTCAAATACAGTCGAGTCCGAGTCAAGACCGAGTCTTTGAAGAAGCAAGTCCGAGTCGCGACCGAGTCCTTTAGGAGTCGAGACCGAGTCGAGACCAAGACCATAAAAAAATTTCAGTTTTAATATTCATAATTTAATATCACCCCAGTTAATAATCAACAGTTAGGCCTACAGACTAAGCTAGATTGGGAATTGTTTAGAGGAGCAGTCTTAACGTCTTAATATGGACTATGCTGACCTACAGACACTCACCGGCAGCAGAGCCATAGAGATAAATAAATGGCTCTGACGGCAGTATCTTTGCATTGCACCATGGGATGTCATTTTCAAATAATGCCAGTCAACATAGCATTTTATTATTATTGTTGTTATGTGTTGTCTGTTTTTTTATATGAACATAAAAAATGCGTTGGTCTCGAGGACTCGGTCTGAAATTACGAGTCCTTCTCCTCCCACTGTGGTCCGAGACCGAGTCAAGACCGAGTCTTTGAAGGAACGAGTCCAAGACGAGACCGAGAAAGCAGAAATTGGTCTCGAGACCGGACTCGAGTACTACATCACTACCATGCCAATCTCTAGGTATGGTGAAGGGTATGTGATGATGTGGGGCTATTTAAATGCCAAAGGCCAAGGGAACTTTATCAGGATGCATAGTATCCTGGATCCATGAAACAACTGGCCTTTAAAAATAAAAATCTGCCTGCCTCTATGGCAATTTAACATAGGGGTGCCAATATTTATGAAGGAAAAACATTTATTTATTTATGATACATTATTCATTCACAATGATGGTGCCCTTAAAGGTTGGATATTCCTGTTTTTAGTCAACTTTAGCAGAGGTGCCAATAATTCTGGAGGGTACTGTACACATGCACATGCACATGCACATGCACATGCACATGCACATACACATACACATGCACATACACATGCACATACACATACATACTAGTTACATTAACACACGGTCAAACCAAACACACAAGCAAAAAATACAAGCACAACCACAAACAATTACTAATATATTCAAAATATACTTTAAATAAGCACAAGTTCTACACACTGACACATCTAACTTCTTGTTCTAGAGACATGTAGTAGAAACAAGTGAATTAGAACACTTATCATTGCACATCTGTTGCATTATACACACACACACACACACACACACACACACACACACACACACACACACACACACACACACACACACACACGCCTTACCTTGAATCTGCCGGAGCTGAGGAGCTTCTGGATGAGCGTCATGGCCTGCCCCTGGTTCCAGCCCACCACGGTGCTGAGCACGGACAGCGATGAGAAGATGACTGAGGGGTTGGCCGCGCTCAGCTGGCCCGTACTGAAGCCCACGCTTGAGTTGCCCAGCGTGGAGATGCGCGTCGGTGAGATGGTCTCCACGTTCCTGCTGAGGGCAGCGGACACCTACACACACACACACACACACACACACACACACACACACACACACACACGTGCACACACACACACACACACACATGTGCACACACACACACACGTGCACACACACACACACACACACACACACAGAATACAAACTTAGTCAGAATATCTAATACAGACAAAAATACAGCTCATCAGCTCATCCTATCTGACAATTACAAAGGTTAACATTGCTCAGACTTCACACAGAGACTCTGGTTCGTATGACATGTGGTGTAGTATGACTTCACACAGAGACTCTGGTTCGTATGACATGTGGTGTAGTATGACTTCACACAGAGACTCTGGTTCATATGACATGTGGTGTATTATGACTTCACACAGAGACTCTGGTTCGTATGACATGTGGTGTATTATGACTTCACACAGAGACTCTGGTTCGTATGACATGTGGTGTAGTATGACTTCACACAGAGACTCTGGTTCGTATGACATGTGGTGTAGTATGACTTCACACAGAGACTCTGGTTCGTATGACATATGGTGTAGTATGGCTGATGTCATTTCCATTACGCATCAGCAGTGAGACCTGGAGCCCTAATTTGATTGACGGGCAAAGTGCAAAGTAAATTAATAAAGCTAATTTAATAACTAGACCAAAGTCTTCAATCTAACTAAAATAATAAAGCTAATTTAATAACTAGACCAAAGTCTTCAATCTAACTAAATGAATAAAGCTAATTTAATAACTAGACCAAAGTCTTCAATCTAACTAAATTAATAAAGCTAATTTAATAACGCAATGCTCCCATATGCCGCGATACCTGCATTTCATGTGAGAGAACTTAGCTTTCTGACAGACATTGCACTTTGGATGTCATTCATTTACACAAATATATTTTATACATATTTGTGAGTGAGTAGGCCTATATATAGATGAGTTAATATTAATACTGTTTATATTGTATACAAGAGTGTGTATACATAGGATAATTCATATTAATACCGAATATTGTATGTATGTATGTATGGCTGAGTGTACGTGCATGCAAAGGAAATAGTGACTATATTCAACAGTAAAATGCAAGTCTCCACAAATTCAAAATCAAATAACCGACCATGACATACACAGAAAGTCAAGCACAAAAACAGTTCACACACTACACACTAGATACACAAACTCATAAACATGTGATACACAAACACATAAACACATGGTCAAACCAAACAAACAGGCAAAAACTACAAGCACAACCACAGACAATTACTAATATATTCAACATATACTTTAAATAAGCACTAAAGGTTCTACACACTGACACATCTAACTTACTTGTAACAAGGAGTTGTTCTAGAGACATGTGGTAGAAATAAGTGAATCAGAACATTACTCCTACTGCACATAACTACCATTGCATTGTTTTTGCACTCTCATACTGTCAAAACAATTACACTTTACAAAGAAATATTTGTATTTCTTTTATTCACTGTCTATCTGCCATTCTCACATATATCTCTATCTTTGTTTTCTCTCTCTCGCTCGCTCTCTCTCTCTCTCTCTCTCTCTCTCTCTCTCTCTCTGTCTATCTCTCTTAGGGGCTGGATATACTGTATCTCCACATATATTTCTCTCAAAGCTAAATGTATAACATGTTAATAATCAACTTTATATTAATTTGTATAAAGGTGAAACTTATGATTAAAGAAGAAAAAGATTAAACAGATAAAAAAGTCTCTCTCTCTCTTACACACAAAGTTCAGCAGGTCTATAACTGAGCAGTTTCCTTTACTCTTGCTTAATGCTTTTCACCAGCATCCCCAACCCCCCCACCCTATTTCTTTCTATCTTTCTCTCACAGAGACATGAAAATGAAGGGAAACACATACGTCATCGTCAATATTGCTGCAGGAGTCGTGGAGGATGGAGGTGATGGCCATGGTCTCGCCCAGAGTCAGATTGGAGAAGCCCATGGCAGGGGCCACACAGCGGAACGCAAGAGGGAGACTGGGACGCAAATGAGTCGGTTTAGTTTTTGGTCACAGGGTTATGAAAAAATGTACACACACACACACACACACACACACACACACACACACACACACACACACACACGGAAAGAAGAGCTCTCTCACTGGATAGCGTTGAAGGTGGGGTTCTGCAAGTACAGCAACTCCACGTAGAAGGTGGTGACGCTCTGCGGCAGGGAGGTTTGGTTGAACAGCTGGAGGTTCGCCAGGTTGGTGGTGAAGGGTTGGAGCTGCAAAAGAGAGACGACAAAGTGAGTGAATGACAAAGGAAAAATTTGGAGAGACTGAATTTGTTTTGTCATCAAATGCGGTATTCAATTATAATTAGCTAGCGGCGGTCATATAAGGGATTGGTAAAGTTTTGTTTTTCCCCCCCCCGTCATCTACTTCCTGAATTTTTGGTCAACGATATCAGGGACACCGAAACACCGGGGCACATGAAAATTGGTGGACATGTAGCCCCACTAGAGATTTTACGGAAAAATTTCGTTTGGTCCCTGGGGGCCACTCCCCCCCCCGCGCTGGGAGTTAAGACTGGAGCGAGTCATATTCAAAATAATGCAACGTTCAAACGAAAAAGATATCAAAGCACCTTTTGCGTTTAAATGTTCCACTAATTTTTTTTAAACAGCTGGACAAATGATTTAGCTAATTGATTATAGCCTGCACACCAGCAATTGTTGAACATTTACCTGTACAAGACAGTAGCCCAGCCTTACAAGTATGTTGCATGTTGTAGGCCTACTGTAGAAATTTCACTTAAATTGCAACCGCAACATGCCTGCTTGCCGACGTTCAAACGAAAAAGAAATCAAAGCACCTTTTGCCTTTAAATGTAGCCCTAATTTTTTTTAAAACAGCTGGACAAATCATTTAGCTAATTGATTATAGCCTGCACACCAGCAATTGTTGAACATTTACCTGTACAAGACAGTAGCCCAGCCTTACAAGCATGTTGCATGTTGTAGGCCTACTGTAGAAATTTCACTTAAATTGCAACCCCAACATGCCTGCTTGCCGACGTTCAAACGACAACGAAAAAGATATCAAAGCAACAAGAGGGTTGAGTCTGAATGACACGGAGTTCAGACTCATATTGCTCTTCATAACCGTCTATAAAAAAAGTGTTTTTTCTTTTCTTTTTGAGCACGTCCGAATCCCAGGACATAACGCACTGGACCTTATAATAGGCTCGAGATATAATTCCAAAGGGGGCAGATAGGGGCCTACTGCACTTAAAACTTAAAAAGATTGAACGAAGCTTCCCGAAATTTGAAATTGCGATCAGTGACTGGCATCGGGTGAAGCTGAAGCATCGAAGTTGAACAGGCTATTAAAAACTATTTGCGCACATCAATGTCACAGGAGAGACTGGGCTCTCCCTTCTATAAATTGAAAAATTATGCTTCGTTATGCTACCTGCAAAATGGCCTATGATTTCATTGCTGAGTTTGCGGCAAAGCAAGACAATGTTTTTTTCAGAGTAAGGATATGGCGAGTTAGTGTCATTTATTTGTCCAATGTTAGCCTACAGACCAGTTTCCATAGTGCACATCTTATCAACAGTTTGAATGTCGTGTGTGTTTCTGCTCATTGACAAATACCGTTCAGCACAATGATTCATGCCCAATTAATTTCCCGTTAAACTGTTCGCCTTTGTTACACTATTTGGTTTCGTGATGTAGCCTATGATAAACACCATATGGCCAAATATGTGACTCAGCTAATGTTATAGGCTATACAATTTCCCCTCTTAAAGACGGTGGTGTAGCTTATTATACTAGGCTACTAAAATGCACCGACGGTAGCCTTGGCTATGTGTAAAGTAAGCTATCGCATGATTTCATGCATGTAAGTTCATGCATCTGTCAAGTTCGCACAGGGCATCGCACTATCTGTACAGGACATTGACAGTAGCCCAGCCTAACAAGCAGATGTTGCAAAAGACATCAAAAGACGCAATTAATCAGAAATAAATAATGTAATCTGCATTGCTTTATTTAACAAACTGCAAGCAACAAGAGGGTTGAGTTCGCTGTGAGGCCAAACCCAAGAGCAGAGCCTATCTGTTAAGGCACTCGATAGGCTATATGGTAACGAGCTGTGTGCGCCTGGAAAGACAATAGAAGATGCTTTCTGAATAGCACAGCGAAGACGGCTCTGGTCATCCCATACCCTCCCCCCACTTCCTGTAGCCTACCATTATGACTTGTTGCCGTTTTGGGACATCAAGCTTTTTCACGTTAAGCCCTTCTTTCACAAGCAGTGGGGGAGCGCGGGGCACAAAGTAACACTTTTTGGTAGACAAAGGAGGGTTCTCGCGCTTCTGTCGTTTGGCGACAATCCGGTGCAACCAGGCCAGGACAGATATTTTAGAGAAGAGAGACGCCGGTGCAGCTCAGATGTCTTCTTAATTTTCTTTATTCTTTAGTAAAAGGTGCAGAACATTATTAAACTTTGACTCACGTTTCGAGGTGTCGATGTTTTTGACTAATGAACATCGAAACGTCACAAAACAAACTAAACTAACACGCGCATATTTTTGTATTGCAATCATTGTAGCCTACAGTTGTAACAGCGCGTAACAGTCGTTTTACTCCCCGTATGCGCTCCTTATCAAGAACGTTTAACGTATTGTAACGATTTGATAGCGACACACACAGTTGTCCAATCAAAAGGTTTATTAGCGGAAGCGGGAATCAGCCATACACATAGACCAAGACACCATTACATAGGAAACACAAGGGAAGTCAATAAAACAAGCACAATACATGAACAGGGTAGTCACATACAATACACCGGGCAAAACAAATGAGGTACAACGTAAAGAAAGACTACACAAGCTAACACATACATGAAAAGGAAAACGCAATTACACTAACTAAAACCGACATTACACAAACCAGAATTCACACACATTGCATTCTGGGAGGCTAGCACTCAGTCCAAAAGACACCGACGTTACACAGCCCCCTCGCAAGCTATTGCCGTCCTCGGCAATATCTCCTCCCTTAGCCATTGCCATAACGTCGGTGTGGGCATTCACTCGCTCAGTCCATCAGTCTGTGGTACCGCCAACAACACGTGGGGTGCACACGCCGCAGGAGCTCACTCAACGGGTCGCCACGCTGCTAGCAGTCCAGTGCGGGCGTGCTAGCAACCACGTGGCCGTCCCCGCTCGTCACCAGCTCCCTCTCAGCAGCCGCCCTCAGGCTGCACTTTCCGCGGCGTGTCACCACGGCACTCCTCCTCTCCAGACGGGGCCCTAGGTGGCCTTACTACCGTAGACTGTGGCACCAAGCACTGGAACTCACGGGTCAACTGTCGCTGCACCTCCGTCGCTCCACTCCACAGTCGCACTGACCAGGATAGGCAGGCCCCAGCTCCGCTGCAGCCGGACCACGCTGAGCTCTCAGGCCGTCAGCTACCGGTTTCGGCGTCCCTCCTCGCAGAGCTGTCCTCCTCTGCTCCTGGCTCGCTCCACTCCGTCATGGTCGCGACAAAGGCTTGACCCCCCTCTTCTGCCTCGTGCTATCACCCAACACAGCGAACCTTTTTTTTCTCGCTCTCTGGCGCTGGCCAACAGGCCAACTAGAACGGGTGCCCACACAGCACGGTGCCTCTCACACGCACCCAAAAGTTTTAAAGTTCAGAGTTCAGAGAGCCTTTCTGTCGAAGCTGCCCCACCGTTGTGAATTCGCTGCCCCCAGCGTCTCCGCCAACCGTACGTCGTCCAGGAACCTCTTCCTCGCCGCTCTCCCTCGGCTCTGCTCACGCGTTGCGGCTCGCAGCGGAGTCAGCGCCCAGGCCAGCGTCGTCTTCTCCGCGACCGCTACTTCTGGCCCCTCTTCCGGCAAGATCTCCTCCCATGGCAGCAGGCAGGTCCAGGCGACAGCTCCTCTCCTCTGGCGACAGGAACAATAGAAGGCCTAAAGCTCTTTAGCAGCCCTGACAAGGGCTCTCTCTGGATCCTCTTGCGTGGGCCTCCACCCAGTGGTATGGTCTTCCGCTCCCAGCTTCTCTCGCTGAGCGGAGGCCATGTTCGAAAGTCGCTTCTGACACCAATGTAACGATTTGATAGCGACACACACAGTTGTCCAATCAAAGGGTTTATTAGCGGAAGCGGGAATCAGCCATACACATAGACCAAGACACCATTACATAGGAAACACAAGGGAAGTCAATAAAACAAGCACAATACACGAACAGGGTAGTCACATACAATACACCGGGCAAAACACATGAGGTACAACGTAAAGAAAGACTACACAAGCTAACACATACATGACAAGGAAAACGCAATTACACTAACTAAAACCGACATTACACAAACCAGCATTCACACACATTGCATTCTGGGAGGCTAGCACTCAGTCCAAAAGACACCGACGTTACAGTATCAACTAATCACTAAACGTCTTATAAACAAGTATTGCCAAGAGCAACACCTTGCAAAAAATTATAACAATAGGCCTAGGCATTTATATGGCTCTGCTCCTGCCTAGATTCGAACTCAGAACTGCCTGAAAGTTGCAGAACCGTTCTGGAAATACGCACATTAACCCACTCGACCGTCAGACAACGCTATCTGCTTCGAGTAGGCCTATTGGGTAGGACTGTAGCCTACACTGGTTGCTGTGGCACAGTCTTGAGTGACCAAATTCGTTTTCCTTTGTCATATGAATGCTGTCATGTTGTTAACATTACTGTTAAGGAGATGCTGTAGGCAAAGGCTATATTTAACATCGTTAGTGTAGTAAAACAAATCAGAAATATTCACAAGGTTTCTGGGCAGCATATTTATGTTCTGTTACACTTCTCATGACTGCCGACAAAGTAGCCTACTGCCAGCTGACGAAGCTCTCATTTTAAAACATTACTGAGAGACAGGCACTGTACAATCAAGACATCTTGCCACTGAATCCAAAACTATGTTTAACATTATGTACAAAGCTTATAGGCTACAGTGGACTAGCATGTTGCAGGGGCTGCTAAAAACACAGAGAAACGCTTTGAAAACTCGGCCAATCACAGCCCTTGCTGTCGAATGCTCCGCCCGGTTCGACCGTGGAACGCCACAGCGGACTATGCTGCCCCCAAGCGGCTGCAGTTGTACTTACATTTCACCCAGCTGCGTGAATCACCTTGATGGTGAATGAAGTGTCAATTCCTAACTGGGACCCACTGTAGCCCATAATCACTCATTTGTAAAAAATGAAAACGCAATATCATTCTGCTTTTATCGCCCCTCTTTTCAGTTAAGATGTTCAGAACTGCACCAAATTGTATGTGTATGATTAACCTGACATTCTCTGGGCATATGCCAAGTTTTGTAGAATTTCATCCATGGGAGGGTCTAAAAAAATTAAGTTATGTGTACATTTTGTGACTGTACACTTATTGGCCTGTAGATGGTGGTGCACACTTATACACACAGACAGGCTCACACATACTATCGGTATCGGCAATTAGAACGGGCGATACATAATTACAAATTCAGTAGGATTACCAAATAAACCAAATATTCATAATCATTTGGCTGCATTTTCAGTATTGGCGTTACGTAGTCGTTTGTCCACCAGATGGCACATCGTTGCAGTGAGACGTAATTTTGTTGGAAGTTAATCTAAAGTGGGTTGGAAAGACAATAGACGCTTCCTAGGCCTACAAGGACAACACTGTAGTTTACCACAGATGACGTCTAATAAGGGTAGGATGATTTCCACATGAAACGTAATTCCCATTTCTTCTTGAAGCCGAAATAAATCTGAGAATCTTTATCGGACATGCTTGGTTTTTACTGCAGGTAGGCGTTAATCCCATACAAGTTATAGCCTAGGACAGGGGTGGGCAAACTGCGGCCCGCCAAGCACTTTCATCCGGCCCGCTGAGCATTTCATTTGGTTATCAGGCTGCTCGCTATTTTTTTCCTGCGATAGAGACGACGTTGGTTAGCTTTACTGCAAACTGCTTTTCACTCTCCTTAGAGAACGTTTACAATGTCAATGTCAAAATATCATGTTAAATAGAGATCTCCTTCTTATAAGAAACTTTTAAAAGGAAATCATGAAGGCAGCAGTAGTTCCCACTACTGACCATTTAAAAAGTGTGAGAGGGCCATACCGTAGCAGGCAGAAGATCATTGAAAAATAAACGTGAATCAAAGCGACAGTGCACAATTTATACATTTGTTAAACAGCAAACAATTAGCAGTATTTTTAAGCAATTAATATTTTAAAAGAAATATTTTGTCATACTAAATTATAGGCTATGAAAAATGTATTTTTGTTATGTGTGTGTCGTGGGGGGGGGGGGGGGGGGGTAAAATTGAACAAAAGCTCGCAAGTGCCATCTACCAGTGCGTCTACTCCTCCGTGATCCTCAGATGGGACAAGTCTAACGGCCGGTGAGAATAAAAAAAACAAACGGCGCGTCGGCTTTATCAGAAAGAATTTCTGAAATATGCATTCACTTGCCAAGTTAAAGATAACCTCAACCACCCACAATGTGTGATTTGCGGCGATGTTCTGGCGAATGAGAGCTTAAAACCTGTCAAAATGAAACGACATCTCAAAATACAGATGTCGGCTCAGCACCGTGGAGGAAAATCTCCGTGTCGCCGTATGCAGCATTCCTCCTAGAATTAACTTGCTATGTTCACGGAAGCATGCCCACCCTTCCCATTGAAATTGTTAAAGATAGTAAACCAGAAAAGGGAAATAAAAAAAATATTGTTATTGTTATCGCCATAAATATAATTAATGTAACGTTGTAGGCCTAATGCTGCATGTGTATGTGTGTGTGCGTGCTTGTGTGTGCACGCACTACGCACATAGCGCTCTGATCTGATATGGCGGCAGCCTACACTTGTCTAATCGTGATTGTTTGGTTTTCTCGGTTCTTGTTCATATGGAGTAAATAAAACAAATGACTTTGCTTTCTAGTTTTTGCTTGATTTAGTTGTTAACGTTTGAGGGGGGTATTTGAGTAAGGACTTAGAATGGGTTTGGGGAAAGTGGGGTCGCCAGACCACGCCATACTTTTTTGTGTGGTCGCCAGACAAAAAGATTAAGAACCACTGGTCTATGCGATAAAAAGCATGTGTGTGTGTGTGAAGTATCCAAACAATGATAACACTTTCATTATGGCTGCTTTAGCCTGCTTTAGTTTTAGACTACTGGTATTTAATTTGTGCATTGACAATAAAGTTGAATATCATATGAACTAGATGACTAAACTCTTGCATATGTATGTAGAAGAAGAAACATTCACAAAAATCCATGACATGACCTCTCTTCTTGATAGCTGTTGAAAACTGCATGGATCTGACAGGGATTGTTTTGTTTAATCATAAATAAATAAATAAATAAATAATGCTGCTACCTTCTGCTTTTCCCAAATACAATGTATTTATTTTCGCAGAATGGATGTACAGGATTGAGCGGCGGTCATATTTTGCACCGCTATGCGGTACATCTAGTTTTACTTTACTTCATTTGGCTGATGCCCTTATCCAAATTATTACAATTATTACAGAGGCCAGTCTCTTCTGAGCAACACGGAGTTAAGTGCCTTGCTCAAGGGCACAACGGTGGCATCTGGGTATTGAGCCCACAACCTGGGCCTACTGCATGTTAGCCCAGGTCCTTAGCCACTACGCTACTGCATGTTAGCCCAGCTCCTTAGCCACTACGCTAGTGCATGTTAGCCCAGGTCCTTAGCCACTACGCTACTGCATGTTAGCCCAGGTCCTTAGCCACTACGCTACTGCTTGCTAGCCCAGGTCTTTAGCCACTACGCTACTGCATGTTAGCCCAGGTCCTTAGCTACTACACTACTGCTTGCTAGCCCAGGTCCTTAGCCACTATGCTACCACTGCCCCATTATGATAACACCGCCCCGGTAGAATGTGATCGTACACAGCACAAGTGTATTTTTGTTTATGTTTCGTCAGTGTTTGGCATCGTTGTAGCCTTAGATATACATAATAAAGGCTAGATGCCTTATGGCGGAGTCTCTAACGGCATCACCGACAGCCATCTTGTCACAGGCAAGCTATCTGGTGGGCTCTGTGGTACCTGATGTAAGGTATATCTCTTCTTCTACTAAAGCCAGAACAATGCCCCCAGGCTATAACAATGACACCTTCAGGTCACTACCTGTCATTACAGTGCACCATTGAAACACAATGTTATGAGTTAGCGAGCTGACTGTGGCAAGATGGCCACGAGGTGCGGACGTCGACCTCCATTGGCCAGCAGCGCGGAGGAGACATCTAGCCTTTATTATATATATATCTATGGTTGTAGCTATTCACTTCCTCTCCCTCTACTCAGCACTCCAAAGCACTAGGGGGCGCCACTCACACTTGTGCCTCCGTAAGCGCCGAGATCCTCCAGGGAGATGAATGTGATGAAGATGTTGATGTAGTTGGCGAACCAGGCGGTGGAGGCCAGGTCAGGAACAGACGTGTTGTAGCACCTTGGTGTTGGGGCTGAAAGACACAATAAACAAACATCAACAACAACAAATATCCAACTCACCATGGTCAGCAAAAATCCTGGAATAACCAGACAGAACTATGGACCACTTAACGAGTTGATAACTACAGTTGATGACAAACGTTATACTGCGGATGTTAGGTTTCGTCCAACCAGCTAAAGTAAAGATAAGATGGCCATTTTGAACATGCTTTGTAGTATAGGCTCCTAAGGTGAAGCAACCAACAGGAACCCTGCATTAGAGAGAACTGAGGAATTTATGGAACTTTACCCAACCATTTGGCAAGTGAACAGCTGCAAATGTCAAAGGCTGATGTCAACACTATACATAATTTTTTAATTTCAAATTTTTGCTAGTCTTGTTGTAGTTTTTGTTGTTGTTATTGTTGTTGTGTTTACTGACCTATGGAGAGGTAGTTCTGTATTGTTGAGTACACATCCCGTTGGGTGAAGGCAGCGGAGCTGTAGTTAAGGTTTCCTGCCACAGCAACACTAGAAATGAAATGAGTTACAGTTATGGTTAGCGTTGAGGTATTTAGCAGATAAACACACACACACACACACAAACATAGATATACTAGTACAGAACATATATGCATGAGCATTGTGTACACACACACACACACATGTACACACACACACACAAACACTTAAAGGGACACCAGGCAACGTTTTCGTGTTAATTACTCATCTTCGTAAGTCGGTATATGGTTAAATGACTCATTACAGGGCGAATGAAGACTCTCTTGCCCGCCCCTACTGCCTGTAGGACGAATATCCCGCTTGCAAGTTCAGTGTATCGTACCCACCGACCGAAGCAGTATCAGTTTACATCATGCATCCACAGCACAGAGGCAGGCTAACGAAACGCTAGCGATTGTTGCAAACGTGTGTATAATGGCAGAGCCGGCGAAGAAGCAGCGAAAACCCTTAACGGAAAATGCAAAGAAAAGGAAAAGAGCTTCAGACCGAGCGAGGGGGAGTTTCGTAGAGAAAAAGCATCAGGCTTGCCTGGTGTCCCTTTAAAATAACACTTCATGCTTCCTGTAAGAGCCTTGTAACTGCATGTGTACCAACAGAAAAAAGACACTGCACACAGTGGTAATAAAAACGTAAAAAGGTACACTGTGCTATTTAATTAAAGTCTAATTCACTATTGAGTGCACGGCACGCTGCCTGAGGACACTCAATCTCAAGTGTAGACCCTTTTGTTCCACAGTGGCACTCACAACTTCCTGAAGGCCAGACAGTTTGAGTTCTGGAGCGTGGCGTAGCTGATGCGGTCTTTGTTGAGGAAGCGGAGATAGGAGCTCAGTCCGGCGCCGAACCAGCGGTCAACCTCAGCAGAGTCAGCGACCAGGGCCCGGGGCCACACACAAGGCAGGACGTATGGCTGGACCATCTCCGGAACCTTCTCCTGTAGAGAGAGAATGGTAAAGAGGAGAAGAGCAGGTCAGATTGTGAAGGAATGTCGGTCACAGGCCGAGAGAACGCGTGAGAACGTCAAAACAACACTGGGTAGAACAGAGAACATGAGAGAACGTCAAAGCAACACTGGGTAGAACAGAGAACATGAGAGAAGGTCAAAGCAACACTGGGTAGAACAGAGAACATGAGAGAACGTCAAAACAACACTGGGTAGAAGAGAGAGAATGTCAGTCACAGGGAGAATGTTTGAGAATGTCAGTCACAGGGGGAGAATGTATGAGAATGTCAGTCACAGGGGGAGACTGTTTTGAGAATTACTGGTTAGAAGAGAAAACCTGGGAAAATATCAGAGACCAATTGAGACAATGTGTGAAAGGCTCAGTCACAGAGGAGAACAAACAGAGATCCTCAATCCATCCTAAATAGCCAGGAGAACATCAGTTACTAACTCAGACAATCAGAATATCAGAAACAACTTATCCAAAAACTAAACCAGAACCACCTCACATACACACACATATAGACCAAATTTACTCTCAAACACCCACATAAACAAACAGTGACCAGTGGAATAACGCCGTTTAAAAGAACGGCGTTAGGTACCGACGTTAATTTTTCAGTAACGAAGTAATCTAACTAATTACCTTTCCCGTCGTTACAACGGCATTAACGTTACTGGATGTTAAATGCAGTGTATACTATGCATTGATTGAATAAACTGTGTAATCCGAACGCACCCCTGGCTCACAGCTAGTGAGGAGGTGGGTTAATAACGACATACTGTAAGCGATTATGATTGGCTAAGGCAGAGTCATGTTTCCAATCAGAGCCAGTGTTTTTACACACTTGCCAGCACACGTGCCACACACACACACGCAACAGCTAAAATAAAGATTCGACGAAACAGCAGAGGTCTGGAGCAATCCGATGAAAAGTTGGCATTTTCAAGGTATATAAGCAGGAGATATAAGCACCAGGCTACTTCAAGTTCATTGTGGTCAAAGGCAAGAACGTGCATGTAATGTGTAGGCTACATTATGTCCAGGAGCGGCTGCGACATCCGTTGTAAGCAACTCTAATTTAATGAAGCATCTCACACACGCATCTAATGGCCAAAAACACCGATACCTCCACCACAGATGATAGCTCGCCATCCACTAGCAAAGAAGGACTCGGAGCAAAGTCCTCCAAGCAGCAAAAGCTAGATCTTTCTGCCTCACAACAAAAACCTATGGCACAGGCTGAAGTATACTGTAGGTCTGTCGATGTGCAATATCTTGAATTTCCCCTTGGGGATCAATAAAGTATCTATCTATCTATCTATCTATCGATCTAATAAATATTGAAAGTTATGTAGCCTACAAACACCTGTCTGTTCTACTCATTTCAACTGGCTGCTCAAAACTGCTCAAAAAAAATCCAAATTCTTTGACATATAGCAACTTTTTATAAAACTTTTTTTTAACAGTAACGCAAATAGTTACTTTCCCTAGTAACGAGTTACTCTTTTCATAGAGTAATTCAGTTACTAACTCAGTTACTTTTTGGAACAAGTAGTGAGTAACTATAACTAATTACTTTTTTAAAGTAACGTTCCCAACACTGACATTGACATACCGTTTCCAGGAACTGCAGTGTCTCAGTGTAGCCATCAAAGACCTGGCAGAGTTTGCCCATGTTGTCCACAGCGCCCGGCCTGCGCAGGAAGCTGCCCAGGTGGGCTGGTGGGATGGAGTTCATCAGCTGGACAAGAGAAGGAGAACGCCACACACATTCATCACTGCTCACGTGCACACAGGTGATCATTATGATTCACCTCACTGCATTTGTCTCCAGATTAGGCATACACACCAGCTAAGCCACTGATTTAGTAAATCTTCTAAAACTGATAGTTCCCGGTCCTTGATTGTGATTGGTTGAATCACGTTCGATGCCATTGTAAAATGCAGCATAAACATACACCTCGACCGCATTTCGTTCTATATTACTGCGCTACCATAACTTGATACAAAAGTTAAAGTAGCTACGTCTCGACGTTGCTTGGCAACCATTTAGTAAATCTTATATTTTGGCTACACAGTTACAACCGAACACATCATGTCTGATTGCAAATGGGCTCCAGCATGTCTGCGGTGCGCTACCTCTGTCCTGCGGCTGGCTGGCATGAGTGAGAGGAAGGTGGTCAGGATAGGGAACTGGAAGCCCATGAAGGACGTCTCCAGGAAGGAGTAGAAGCTTCCGCTGCCATAGCAACGCAGAGGGGAGGGCACTGAGGGTTTTGGTCAGAGAAAAACAGGAGAAAGAAATGACAAAAGTCAGTGGAAATACACATTTATAAATTTATACATCCACACTAATCTGCGTATCAAGTTCTACGACAAGAAGAGAATGGTGAGTGTTCTACCTGTGAGTAACAATATGATTTGGCCGTACACCTGGGTCTGAGTGTCATCCTCAAGCGTGGCCAAGGTACCGTTCAGAAGGGCCACACTGTACAGAGATGAAGCAGTACAATGCATTTATACAGGTGATACAGTAAACAATCAATGTAAACAAACAATGTAAACAAACATTATACATGGATGAAAGACAAACAGCGTAAACAAACATTATACATGGATGAAAGACAGTAGTCTACATACTGGATTGTGCACACAATATACTGAGCATGCACTGTTTTGAACATTCATTGAATATTATATTGTGTGTGAACATGTATACTGATAGGTGGTTATAGTGGAGCATAGTAGTTGGGGGTTATACTTGCATATTGTTTGCAAGTATGATATTTCAGATACAACATTATATATTTACACAGCAGGCAGTGATACTGCTATTACAAAATGTTTGTGTGTGTGTGTGTGTGTGTGTGTGTGTGTGTGTGTCTATACAGTATACGTGTGTACATGAGCCTAGATATGTTGCATGTGTGTGCATAAGTATGTGTGTGTGTGTTTCTCTGCATTGCTGCTACTCACGCCTGCTGGCTGGTGCGGCACCGTCGCACTCTAATGATGTCGAAGTACGGTGCCACATGGCTGGGCGAGAGATTGGGCAACAGGAACGTCATGCGGTGGTTTAGCCACACCAGCACCTCAGTGTCGGGCACGGACGACTCCGACAACTTGGCACGGTTGAACACCTGCTGCAGCATGACTGAACGGAGGGGTGCAGCGATTGGATTTCCCTGAGAGATGGAGACCAGATATTAGCATTCGATAACAGAGGAGGAGGATTGGGAAAATGATGCAGCAAGTTGATATCCTGCCATGCTGGATTGGCTCAAGGACTTTTATGAACCCATGAAGAAGTACACACTAGTTTTGCATGAAACATATTCAATAAACCTGACTAGAACAGAACATATTTAGTTTGGCCATGAACTAACTGAGCAATCATCACACTCTTACATTAGATGATTAGAGGTACTTTTGTTTGTTTATTTGGTACTTTTGTTTGTTTTGCTGTCCCTGTAATAATCAAACTAGTACTAACACTACTATAGCTTCCTCTACTCCTCCTCATCACCATCATCATCATCATCATCATCGTCATAAACTGCAGCTGTATAGCACCTTCCTCCTCCTAACATGACCTGTGGTGGACATCTCCCCACAGACACGTTCAGTCTAAGGGCTGAGCTACAGCAGGCGCGTAACTGAAGCGTTCCGTTCGCGTTGCGTCTTCTGCAACAATTAGCTTCCATTATAATCAATGGAAGTAGCTACACCAGACGTGACAGTGGGGCGTACGTTCGAAAAAAATAGACCATTCATCTAAAATGGATTTTACGCGTCGCGAACGGAACGCTTCAGTTACGCGCCTGGTGTAGCTCATACCTAAAGTGACGTACTGTAACCCCCTCTCCTCTCCTGACTCACCTGGGCGGCTGGAGCCAGCATGTCGAAGTAGCTGGCCAGCAGCTGGTCGGGGACGTATCCCAGCAGGGCGGTGACGTCGGCGGGGCTGGTCAGCAGGCCGGGAGTGGCGGAGGCCTCCACCAGCTGCCTCAGGTCCAGTCGGGACAGGGCCTCAATCTGACCACACAAACAGAGAGAGACAGAGTCAATATGGGCAGGGCCTCGATCTGACCACACAAACAGAGAGAGACAGAGTCAATATGGGCAGGGCCTCGATCTGACCACACAAACAGAGAGAGACAGAGTCAATATGGGCAGGGCCTCGATCTGACCACACAAACAGAGAGAGACAGAGTCAATATGGGCAGGGCCTCGATCTGACCACACAAACAGAGAGAGACAGAGTCAATATGGGCAGGGCCTCGATCTGACCACACAAACAGAGAGAGACAGAGAGTCAATATGGGCAGGCTTAGAGACTTGCATACAATGCATATAAGACTTCTGAAATGTTTCTATACCTCTATTATTTCTACTTTTCTACTTCTACTAGTACTACCACTTCTAGTACCACTACTATTACTTCTACTACTACTTCTAGTACCACTACTATTACTTCTACTACTACTTCTAGTACCACTACTATTACTTCTACTGCTACTTCTAGTACCACTACTATTACTTCTACTGCTACTTCTAGTACCACTACTATTACTTCTACTGCTACTTCTAGTACCACTTCTAGTACCAATACTATTACTTCTACTACCACTACTAGTACTATTACTATTACTTCTACTATTACTACTACTATTATTTCTACTACTACTTGTTATACTAGTACTATTACTACACAGAGAGAGTAAATATGGTCACAGTAGACCCAGTTACTTACAATCCATAGCAGTAACAATAAGGTCAGTCAAACCAAGGTCAATGTGTGTGCGTGTGTGTGTGTGTGTGCGTGTGCGTGTGTGTGTGTATGTGTGTGTGTTTGGGTACCAGATTGAAGCTGCCATGCAGTCTCTGCATGTCCACAACAGAGGCAGCAGCTGAGAACGGCCCAAAGTTCTTCTCCAGCCAGTCAGCACTGTTTGCAATGCCATCGGTACAGGCTGCACACACAAATAAACAACATCATCATCATCATCATCATAGTCATATTCATTATCATGATGCTCATCATAGTCATAGTCGTCATCATCATCATCATCATCATCATCATCATTTTCATCATAGTCATATTCATTATCATGATGCTCATCATAGTCATAGTCGTCGTCATCATCATCATCATCGTCATCATCATCATTTTCATCATAGTCATATTCATTATCATGATGCTCATCATAGTCGTCGTCGTCATCATCATCATCATCATCGTCATCATCATCATATTCATCATAATCATATTCATTATCATCATGCTCATCATAGTCATAGTCGTCGTCGTCATCATCATTATCATCATCATCATCATCTTCATCATCATTTTCATCATAATCATATTCATTATCATCATGCTCATCATAGTCATAGTCGTCGCCATCATCATTATCATCATCTTCTTCTTCATCGTCCTCATTACAATCATCTTGGCATTTCTTCCTGCCAAACTCCATGATAGAATGCACAATAAAAATGTCCCAAACCTGACTTGTTGAGGAAGACCTCGATGAAGTCCGTGTAGACCAGAGTAGAGTTGAGCATTTCTCCGTACACCTGCCCCATGGCCTGCACACTAATAATAACACAACAACAAGATTTTTAAACTTATGAATACAGTTGGTGCAGTGAAAATAAGGGTTATTTGTAGGTTGTGGTACATTTGTAAAATGATGCAAAAGGATAAAAAGTTCAAATGCAACTTCACAACCAACTATATTTCAAAGTACATGTAAACTAAAAACAAACAAAAAAGGCTAAATCACTACCACAAAACAGACTCAAAAGAAAGGACATCAAGATGGGCGGCCATTTTGTTTGCTACGTACACATTCTGGTAGGTCTGGCAGCTGAAGTCCTTGGTGGCCAAGCAGGAGAGGAAGGATGGGGTGACGGAGGACAGGAAGGGCCTCAGGCGCATCCCGAACCAGCGGTTCACATACGCGACGTCCCGCACGTGGTCAGCACTGAAACTGCTGAAGGTGACCTCGCCGATTGCGTCCAGGACGTTCGAGACGGCGTGACTGGCAGTGAGCTTCTGATGGGTAGGACACAACATTTATTTTTAAAAAACAGTTTGTTGAGTGGAAAACAGGATGTTATTAAAGACCAACCAATGTATTTGGATTTCTACAATTTCGGAAATGCTATCAATCAATTAAATTAAATAAATAATCTATGAATTTATGAGGATATCACTAAATTTGTCCATATTATCAGAATCCCAAAAACGAAAAGTGGCTTAAATGAAAAAAGAGTGAGAGAGAAAAAAAATGTTTAATGAATAATACAATTATTAGGCAGACTACCGTGCTGTTGAAGAGGTCGAGGGCATGACCCAGGATGGGATTGACTTTGGTGATGAAAAGCTTCCAGGTCGCTTTGGGATGATCCTCACTCGTTTTGCAGGTTAACAATGTCACCAGGTCTTGAGCCGTCAAAGTGGACAGCTACACCCAAACAGAGGACAGGAATTGTATAAAAAGTATAAACACACACACACACACACATACACAGAGAGAGAGAGAGAGAGAGAGAGAGAGAGAGAGAGAGAGAGAGAGAGAGTACCTCTCTTCAACAATAACATTTCTACAACCAAACTCAAACACTTGCTATACAGGGTGATTTGTTTACATTTTAAATGTAAGTTAATAAGCCAAACATTAGGAGTTACATGTAAAGGTTAAAAGGTGGTCCCACCTGTGCGCATGCGTACTGTGCCATGCTGAAGCCACACAGAGAGCTGGACTCTTGCTTGTTGTCCAGGTGAAGCTGTAATGCAGTGCTGTAACAAGAGATGTAAACAACATAAGGAAAATGTTTTATTACTGTTAATAATGTTATTATTATTATTATTATTATTATACAGGGATGGAAATTAACCACCCGCCCCACGCCAAATGCGGGTAGTTTTGTGCGCTGGCGGGTGAATTTGGTCAACTTACCAGCCACTGTGGCGGGTAGAGCTAGCGTACCACAAATAGTCAGATCCGGTCTAATTTTCATAATTTTCAATTGACGGTTAAAAATAAGAAAGTGTCTGTAGGGATCATGTAGCCTAACGTTACCAGCCTATAAGGGTAAATCGCGCTGATTTGAAGTTCTACAACTCGTAGTGAGCCGCCACCGCAGCATAGCCTATAGGCACTGGTGCAACGCTTCACTTTCACTTCACTACCATTAAGAAACTGTCACGATGCTTTCATGTGCCACTGCTAGATTATTTCAGGATGATTGCATAGACATAAATCTAGTGAGATCTGTGGATCTGCGTTATATCTTCACAGACTAATATTCTCACGTAGTTATCTTTTGAATAGTAGGCCTAGGTATTTTAATCCGGCCCGCGACACGCTGCTATTTAGACCTATGAGGCAGACAGACGGACATCTCCACACCCATTCGTCGTGATGGAATATCTCACAAACTTTTCATTCAAAGAAATTACAAACCGTATCAGAATAAACAGCAGAATTTACCGAACGCAAAGGTGTAAAGCATTCCCTTATACAAGTTATAGCCGTTCCCGAGTAATCGAATTGAATTCAATCGTAATTGAAATTGAAGCAAATGTCTACACGGTCTCCAGCGTTGGGCTTTTGTCATATATGATAAGGCCAAATACAAAATAAATGTTAACAACATCGCCTAGATAACTGTACAACCAGAGTTTTTCCAATGTAGTTTCACAAAATGCTAAGCATGCATATTACGTTTCTTAAAGCTGAGCTGTGCTTAAATTGTTCAGTGCATGATTTCATTACGGGCCAAATAGAAAATAAATGCTAAATGTTAAATATAGCCTTGATACCTGTAAATATTTAAATCAGATGATGTACACTATAGTTAGATCAAGTAGAGAGTTGGATTATAGGATGCTCCAGAACTCACACAAACGGAGTCTTAAAGGAGCCACACCACTTTTATGACAAGACACTATGAATGTGGTGCTGTTGACCTTTAGTTTTGTTGCTACTGTGCTTGGAGGACAGGTTTAGGGCAAAACTCAGCACATTTTAGTCATATCGCAATAATGCCGATTAACGTGATCATTTTGGGTAGCCTACTATAATCATGATATCACATTTTCATGCCGTTTCTCTAGTGGCTGGTAAAAAAGTTGAGTGGCTGGTAGATTTTGGAATCCACCAGCCACAGTGGCAGGTAGAAAAAATATTTAATTTCCATCCCTGATACACGCGTGGAAATACGGGACCGACGGTAATAGGTGGAGTTCCGATACGTTTGTATGAGTGGTAGGTTGTGGCATAAAATGACTTGATTGTAGGCTTAGCTTCTAGTTTGTTCAGTTGAATCATATCACAGCTGTCTGTTCCCCCCCTTCTATTTCTGTTAGGTGCCGCTTTACTCTGCTACTGGATGGTGGAGGATCAGTGGAGGTCTATGCTATAGCCTACTAAATAGATGGCAGGAAAGCACAGCACACATGAATTTCTAAATGAAGAATGAATAAATGCACTTGCTTTTCAAACTGTTCAAACAACTGTTCAATGCCTCACTTAAGGAAAGAGGAGAGATAGACTTCTCTGCATAGTCTGTCTGCCTCTTCACCCCCTCCATGTTTGGTAGCCTACTGTCTGTCCCCCCCCCCCCCCCCCACGCCACAGCCGAACTGTGGCCACACTTATACATTTTTTTAAATAGTTAAATATATAGATATATAGACTTTACTTTACTTGATTTCTGCATTGTTGCACTGTTAAGGTGCTCATTTGCACTATCACCATGACCACTATCACCATTGCACTACCACCATGACACTCATTCACACAGAGCACCTTACCATACCTTACTATGCACAGAGAATCACAGGCTCAGTCCCTGCCTCAGTCATTGCAAGCGCCTCTGATTTATTAATCACCACATTGTGGATACTGTTTTTATAATTGATTGAAGTGTTAGTATAATTTGTATTTTTGTAATTTGTATTTTAGTATATTTTTATATATTGTATTAAGTGTTAGTATAATTTGTATTTCAGTATATTTAGCCTATTCTTTATCTTCTACTGTCCTTACTGCTTAGTTGTGTTTTTATATTATATACTTTAATTACTCTTTCTGCTGTTAAAGAATGTGTTTGTGTTGTATGTATGCTGCTGAGACCTTGAATTTCCCCTGGGGATCAATAAAGTATCTCTATCTATCTATCTAAACAAGTTGTCAATGGTTATTTATGCAAGCTTGTGTAGCCTAAACCAGACATACCTATAGGCCTAGTCAAATTTATCCTGGCTGTAGATAAAGCAGGATATGAATTTTCCAATATCTTGCCAGATTAATAGTGGTTTAATACCAATTAAAATCCTGTTGATATGTAGGCTAGTTAGAATTTCAATGTTGCTTCAATATTAATGAAGGGTGCAAAAGTGATGTAGAAACTATGTTGCAGTGCGACGGTGATTCAATGATTTAACATTGACAAAGTTTATTTAACATAGTGTAGCGCCAAGGCTATTTGCCCCCGTGTTGGGCTTTCCCTTGTGTTCCCCTGTGTCTTCTGTTTTCCCGGCGTGTGTGTGTGTGTGTGCGCGAGAGTGTCTGTGTCTCCCTCTCCCTTCTGTGTCATAGAATGTGTCAATAAGTTCTGATGTGTTTTGATTGGGGGGAGGTGTCCGGGAGGGAATATTTAGGGGTTCGGATAGGTTAGCGATTGATAAGGGGAGGGAATAGAATAGGGGGTTCTAAGACGTCTAGTAAGTTTAGTCAGAGGAGAAGTAAATTACGTGTGAGTGGGTTGTGTTGCGTTGTGTTGTCTGCCGATGAGAGTGAATGACGAGTGATTGAGACCTAATTTATCAAGATCCGTTTCTTGTTTTGTAGTGGACACCTCCTGCTACCCGTACCTTAGCCTGTACATCCTTTATAAAAAATAAATTACCGGAGTTTGGAACGGTATCTCAGCCTCCCTGTCTCCTAACTACTCTTCGGCATTACAATAGATTCAATGACTAATTGTTATCTGGGCGCAGAAGGAGCAGACATCAACACCAACTGAAAGCCCCGTTTTGCAGGTAGCCTATAGCATTGCATACAATTAGGCTTTCTCTGAACTACATTTTCCAAAGGTCAGGTTTCGTGCTTGTGTTACAACTTCAGAACGGCTTGACGTATATGCTTCAAATTTGGTGTGAACATGGACTCAATGATGAAGTCAAATGTCAAGGTCAAGGTCAAACCCACCTTGAGTGTGATATCTCAAGGACGGCTGACACACAACGTTTTTTGGTACAAGGGTTTGTATGATCTCAAAGATTAAGTGATTCAGTGTTTTTTTTTTTTCAGGAATCTCCCCACCAACATTAAGCCAGCAGCTTTCCATCCACTATTGTAATTCCTCTGGCATTGTATTTCTAGTTACATTCCTAATTCCCATTGGCCTTCCTGACATATGAGCTCGTAATTAAATTGGTAAATAAATTAATATCAAACAAATGATGTTTTATAAACAAAGTTCGGGTGGAGCCTTCGGGATGATTGACAGCAATTAACTCACCCACTGCCGCCGCAGGGTAGGCCTATTTAAGCCGACCTCCTTTTCCATACGTCACACGCTCCGACGTTCGCGAAATCATCCCCCCTCCTCCCCCTACTCCTCCATTTCACCAATTGCCCTGTTACTCATCCTCCTTACACAGGGGGGTGCAAGCGGTCATCGCTCTATCGCGATATCCGCTCCAGGCACTCCAGGACCACGGACAGCTACCTTGCCAAACACGCACTTCTCCCATACATTCTAGTCTAGCTGAAGCAATCATATAGAAGGGCGAACTAGTGAAACTCTGATGTTCCTCCGCTGTCCTGGCTCTGTAAATTGGGCAGAACTATACATTGTAGAAATATACAATGTTCTAGTCATTAGGGCAAGAAGAAATACAGAAAAAGTGGTTGTGCAAACCTGTTTGTCCTGTAGCAAATTTCAGTCTCTGCAAAAATCACAGGAAAGTATTATGTACATTCCAACATTCTGGGGTATAAAAAGACATAGATAATATGTACTGCATGTGATTAAATTGACTTTGCCTGAGAATGAACTTACCATTTACCCTTGTGAAAGGACACTAGAGTGGAAAAGAAAGAGACGCAGTCAGTATATCTGATTATATCTATATATCATTATAGATCGTCAATTCAACATAGCCGGGCACACACAACACATAGGAACACTTACTGAAGTTGGCTGTGGAAGTATGCAACCTGTTCAGACAAAAAACAGACAAGAACGTTATAGGCTACAGTATAAATACATTATATGTAGATATCAGCAATATATTGCATATAAAGTAATGAACCTTGTGGTGAGTTCCCTCTAAGTTGATCGGCGGTTGTGTAGATGATATGCTCTAATTCAGGAGGCACATATGACAGACCCATGTACAGGTTCTCTGATCTGGGGTGGGGAAGTTAGAATTGGTTACTGATTACTGTAACTATTTATACTATTGATAATAGCAAAAAGTGCATCAGCATTAAACTTTTTAAACATGTTTATATCACCAGCATGAATAATTTTATTGACAGTGAATAAGATCTGAACCGCACTTACACTAACTGAAGGGTGAGACACGGTATCTCGTTCTGTGAAGAAATAAGATGTCAAAATAAAATCAGTATTTAAAAACATGTCTCCTGAAGTTATTGTGATATAGTGATTTCTTTTTAAAAAGCATTAGTAAGAATTTCCAAATTTGTTTGAAATCTGAAATGAAGTATTGTCTATGTAGCATTTTACCTCTTGTGCAATCCTGACTAGATGTTGCAGGACCTCGGGCATCTGTGTCTGCTGGGGAGGCTGCAGGAGGTGGTTGAAGACAACCCTGATGACCTCCTGTGGGGGAAGGTCTCCGAGAGGCAGGAGGATCAGCTCCGCCTTCTGCTGGGGAGAGAGCAGCTCCAGGACAGCCAGCTGGGGACAAACAGGGGAGACAGAGAGAGTTTACAATCCATGTCAATGTTTTGCTCTGAAGAGTTGGTTTGTATTGATTTCCATACGTTTTTGTTGACACCTTAGTTTGGCTAACAACTATGATTACCTTTCATCTATCTTCATGAAATGTAAAAGCAGGAAGCACTGAATAACATCTTGCTTCTTATTAACCAAATCTTAACAATACAGCCAATTGTGGTGGATGTTTCATTACATAAGGGGCGAGATAGACATGTATAGCAGCCCTTGATGAGAGTCAAAGCATGTGGTATTCGCACAGATTCACAGTAGAAATAAGGGTTTCTTATTTGAATACAATACATCACTTACCGGATTGAAGTACTTATTGGCATCAAGTAGACTTTTGAGTGGGACAAGGCCAGAGAATTGCCCGTAGTTGTTGAGAAGCCACGCCATGCTATTGTTGGAGATACATCCTGGATCTAGGAGAGACAACACAAGTATAGAATCAGTTACATATTACATACATATACATGATGCAGACAGTATTCATGCAGACAATACAATCTATATGTATGCACATACAAATATAGACCATTGCATTAAGAGATCACAAACATATTTCAGGAACCCATGTCTTAATTCTGACCTGATGTGTTTCTGGACAGGAAGGGCAAAATGAAGAACTTGAGAATGTTCTCGGCCTGCTCCTCTGTCATGTGATCAAACTGAAGACTCAGCTCAGCCACACTGGAGAAGTTAATTAATACAGTTAATTGTTAATTATACAATTGAAAGTTACAAAGCAGTGATTTAATGATAGAATAGCATAATAATTACATATGTCATATGTAATTATGGGGGGGGGGGGGGGTAAAAAGTGCAGTAGAAGAGGGGTTTAGTAGATTAAGTGGCAAGGGCTGCATAAGAAAGGTGGGGGAGGATTGGGATTGGGGGGGGGGGGGGGGGGGCACCAACAAGGAGCACCCAAGAGCAACAGGGGCAAGGAAAAACTCCCTTACCAAGGAAGAAACCTTGGGCAGATCCACGGCTCAAGGGCCTAACCCAACTGCCAGGGGTCTTGGTGTGTGTGTTGGGGGGGATGACAGGGGAGATGGGATAGTGTGCTGTGTATGTGGGGAGAGGGCAGTGTGCAATATGTGTGTTGGAGAAGCTTCCTCATGCGACAATGTGCTGTGTATTGGGGGGGCAGTGTGCTGTAAGTATGTTGGGGATGTGTGTTGGAGAAGCTTCCTGATGAAATAATGTGCTGTGTAGGTAGGGGAGGGGGGGGGCAGGGTACTGCAAGTATGGTGAAGGGACTTACTATTGCAAGCAGAGTACTGTATGTATGATGTATGTGAGTGATGACAGTGAAGATGTGTGTGTGGGCAGGAGGGGAGTGGAGCAGTGACTGTGTATGTGTGTGTGTGTGTGTAGTGTGTGTGTGGGTAGGTGGGGGCAGTGTGCTGTAAGTATGTAGAGGATGTGTTTTGGAGAAGATCCTGAAGACAATGTGCTGTGTATGTAGGGAGGAGGGGGGGGCAGTGTGCAGCAAGTATGTAGAGGAGGCTTACTGTAGCAAGCAGTGCGCTGTATGTATGTGAGGTGATGACATTGATGATGTAAGTGTGTGTGTTTTGTGTGTGTGTGTTGGGGATGGGGCAGAAAGGCTAGGCAAAAATAATAAATAAAAAGTTCTATGGAGATGTGCAAAAGTTGGAGAAAGTTAGATATGTGTGTGTGTGTGTGTGTGTGTGTGTGTGTGTGTGTGTGTGTGTGTGTGTGTGTGTGTGTTTTGACGTGTGATGAAATAAGAAAATAAATAAAAGATCTGTAGCATAGGGAGAGGCTATGAATAAGCTATGAGCAAAGGTGGGGGTGCCGAACCACAGTCGTGGGTATATCTTAAGTGCCATATTGCAAATGTACAACAGTTACACACACAACTAATCAAGTAAAAATACACCATATTGTGTTTTCTATCGTTCATTTTGTTAGTTCATCCTCCGCCCCCCAAAAATAGTTCCAAACAATAATTTTGGCATCTACTGTTACCAAGCAACGTACTGTAACCGTCACTCTGCAGCTGAGTTGAGCAAGAGAGACACAATAATAATGTGTTTTCACGCTTGTCCTCACGTTATTTGGTAATCTGAACACTCAACCTACTCAATTTTCTCACTTAATAACTGTCTGCCACAAAATGTGACATTGTGAAATTACTGTTCTCTCGCTTTGGAACATACATGTACTGGTAGGTTTCACAGGTGAGGTTCTTCCTGCTGACACAGTGCAGAAGTTGTCCGGAGGCGAAGGGCAAGAACAGCCGCAGACGTTCACCAAACAGTGAGGAGATGAAGTCGATGTCTTCCCACTGCATGTCACTGAGCAGCTCCAGACGGAGCTCTCCAAGAATATCCAGGACATCAGTCACAGATTGACCCATGATCCTCAGAGACTGTCAGGAGCAGGAACAAAAACAAAAAGAATGTTGAGAAAATGAAAGAATAGAAGAACAGAAGAACCCTAATACTTTGGAAAATGACAAAAGTAACTCAAATTTGTCACAAAAGACCCCCATGCATTACCATGTTGGAGAACATGATGAGAGCATCATCCAGAACTGCAGAGGACTTGGTGAGGAGCAGTTTCCAGGTCTCCCTGGAGTAAGTCATGTTGCTGGACAGCTTGCAAATCAGAACCTGGGCCAGGTGATGTGCAGTGAATCCTGTTAGCTGTAGGTGCAGACACATAAGCAACACAGAGTTTAAAATCGTTACACTTTTGGAGTATTTTTATTCTCCTTATGTATCATGTAATATTTATTATGTACTGTACTTGTGTCTTGCATGTTGAGTTTTGTCTTCATTGAGTATTATCTCTTGCATGTGTCATAGTATTCTTTGCAAATCATTTGGCGAAGTGTTTTTTTACTTGATTATTTTAATTCATGTCCATGGTGCATCATTCTATGAATGTGACCAAAGAGATGCTTGTTTACATCAAAGTTACCCAGGACACCTTTATCCCGTCTCACCTCTGAACAGGCATACTGCTCCAGACTGACATTACAGGGGACGAGGCCAGCTGCCAGTTGAGACTGCAGGACAGTGCTGTTGACACGACAAAATATGATCAGCTGGTTTCCACTCCTTTATAGGTTTCTATTCCATCTGTTAAACTTTTCTTATTATTTTACATATGACATGAATTTAACTTACCTGTTAACACCTTCACAAATTCTGGTTTCTATACAAAAAAAAGAAGTATCCAAATTGAGTATCCAAATTAAAGGAAAATTCCGGTTTTTAGCACTTTAAGGCCCTTTTTTGGTTTGTTTTGGATGAACTAGAGTGGTGGACACCGAAATTTTGACGATTGGTCCTGTCTCGACTTTTCTGACTCGTTTTGAATCGCCTTTTCACCTCTCAGGGTGGCTGGCAATGGGCATACTGTAGTAGGCTACTCAAACATGTCCTAAAACAACCCTTAACGTTTGTTTTCAAAACTGTGCAACTCACCGAGTGGTGAGTCATTAGTCATTAAGTATCCAAATTAACAGACTTTTCTCAAAATGGTAGTGGAAAAAACGTGGCAATACTGAAACTTACCATTAACTGGTGTTGTAGGACACTAAATATGAAGCGAAACAAAAGTCAAATGTAAACATTTTGTAAACATAATTATTTTTACCGTTAAAAGTGACATCAAAATATCTGTATATAAATGTTGTTTAGAGTCAGACTTGCTCTTAAAAGAATAGTATCTCACCTGAGCAGGCAGAGGAACAGCACAATCTGCTCGAGAAAGAAAAGAGTTCATGAGGATGTGAACATGAAACTTTGGAAAATGTCTACCTGTGTGTGTGTGTGTGTGTGTGTGTGTGTGTGTGTGTGTTTGTGGGTGTGCGCTACTCACCTAGTGGACTGAGCTGGAGCAGCTCTTCCACAGCTCCTCTGATGATGAGCTCCAGAACTGCTGGTACTGATGTCACAGACTCACTCAGCCTTGGGATACTACACAGCATCGCACATCGAAGGATAGGAAGAACAAAAACAAACAAACAAAAATGCTAAATGCATAAACATAGACAAAAAAATAGAAATACCACATCACAGTATGACAAAATAATGGGAGCCAACATGAGGAAAAGACTACTTGCAAATTTTTGATAAAAACAAAAAGTGTGTGAGGAATACCACATCACAGGATGACAAGAGAATTGGGACAATTGCAATTATTTGAGGTATTAAACATAGATACCTAATTGTATGGTAAGACAATGCAGATACCAAATCACATGGAATAAAACTCAAAAGTACAGACTGTTTTTATCAATAAAATCTATCTGTAAGCCTGGTCAGCCTCGGCCTTAAGGTACATCAGGGAATGTTGATTGGACTTACATTGCCTGGTAGAACTCACAAGGTGCTTCATCCTAGGAAAGTTAGAAGTAAGAGAAGTGTGTTAAGCAAGAGTCTTTGAAGGGGACTGGACCGAGTATGAGTAACTGTTTGGCAATACCTAATAGTTTCTAATATGAATCCCTAGCTTTTGTAATGAATCTCCTTTTTACCTGTGTGGCAAGGATGATGGTGAGACCAAGAACTTCTGGAAGATTCCTCTCCACAGGTGATTCCAGCAGGTGATCCAGCACTCTGCTGACGACCTCATCTTTCCCTTGGGCATGAGGGAGAGGCAGAACCATCAACTCAGCCATCTGCTTTGGACTGAGAAGATCCAACACCTCCAGCTGCAGAAAGAGAGACAGAGAGAGAGAGAGAGAGAGAGAGAGAAAGAGAGGGGAGGAAAGGAGAGAAAGAGAGAGAGAGAGAAAGAGAGATAGATGGAGAGGGAGGGAGAGAGAGAAAGAAAGAGAGGTAGGAAGGGGGAGGGGCAGGGAGAAAGATTTAGCAAAGGACACAAGACACTACAAATGATGTGATTGACTGATTAGTCATTGATTGGTAAAAAAATGTGTCACATACTGGATCAAAGTCCTGGTTGCGATCAAATAGACTTTCGAGAGGAACAAGGACAGAGAATTGTCCGTAGTTATCTGTAAGCCATTCCATGCTGTTGTTGGAGAAGCATCCAGAGTCTGCAAATGTGCAAATGTACCAATTTGATTATACTTACACTCTTAAAACGAATGGGTTAGAAACTACACAAACTAGTTATTAGTTTTAAAACTGTACAATAGACTACAAATAGAACCAGTGAGAATAATTTGTAAGTACACTTACAATCTGAATACAGTAATTTCCCACATGTAAGACACATTGTGCATAAAATGCAGAACAGTGATTAATGCAAAAAGAAGTAGCAATATATTGTATTGAATTTATTATAATAATGTATTGTATGTATATTAACCACAGCTTATTATAAAACATTAAGTACTTAAAAAAATTCTGATGCAAAAGTTGTTAGGCCACTAGCATCATGACACTTTTGCTTTTAAAATACTCACAGGGATATAAAGCCTAAGTCACCCCTGTGTGTAGCTCATAGCTGAAAAAATTCCTTGGTTTATAGGTGGGAATATATTGCCAGTGTAGTGTAACAGAACATATATGACAAAGTAGTGATCTTTTTTGGACCCATGTCTTAATTCTGACCTGATGTGTTTCTGGACAGGAAGGGCAGGATGAAGGACCGGAGGACATCCTCGGCCTGCTCCTCTGTCATGTCATCAAAATGATGACTCAGCTCACCCACACTGGAGAAGTAGTCACAAAACATTCAAATAGTCATATAATAACATAATAATTACACATTTGTACATATGTGATATACATATACAACAGCATAGTATTTCATTTCATTTTAAGATATACACAGAAGAAGTCTTAAATACCTACATCCTATATAGGATTTCCCATATAATATCATGTTATATCATGTGCTAAGTTGCTCTCAGTTGTATCATATTGTGTTCTATCAAATTGTGTCATATTATCTCATATCATAATGTATTGTACTATATTGTATTTCATGACAGTGTCTGATTTCTTACAGTACAATTTTGAACACAATGTGTATCAATAGTTTACATCATACATACATGTACTGGTAAGTTTCACAGGTGAGGTTCTTGCTGCTGACACATTGCAGAAGGTCTCCAGAGGCGAAGGGTAAAAATGGCCGCAGACTGTCACTAAACAGTGAGGAGATGAAATAGATGTCTTGCCACTGCATGTCACTGAGCGACTCCAGACGGAGCTCCCCAAGAATATCCAGGACATGAGTCACAGATGGACCCATGATCCTCAGAGACTGTCAGGAGCAGGAACAAAAATAAAAGAATGTTTAAAAAGAAATTCCAAATACCAAATTCCAAAAACTGCACAGGCAAAGCAAGGCAGCCATGGTGACCCCTGACAGTGGATTGGTCTAGGTTCGATACCCACACCCATTATCTGCTAAAATATCACTGTCACTTTACGTCACAGACATAGTTCGAATTACAGGGGGTACTGGGGGGTACTATACCCCCCAATGAAGACCCAGTACCCCCCAAAGAGACAGAAATATCAGTTTTGGGGGGGTCAGATAATTTTTCTAATATTGTGAAAAATATCATTACAGTTACAATACAAGTCAACTCCTGTTTTCACTGTAGGAACATTTTTATGTAAAGCGATTTCAGAAACCCCTATTGTGGACCGTACCATTTTTAACCACCGTGGCGCTAGAAGCAACTGAGCAAGTGTCAACATTGAATGACAAAACGCTAGGTAAATTCCTCCAGTAGGCTAAATTCGGTTTGCTGCTGACGTGCATGGGTAAATGTAAGTTGCTAACTGACGTCTAGCTTGTTGAAAATGTGTTATTTTACAACCTTCATTTATAAACGTGTTTGTTCTTTCATAGCTCATGTCACCTCTTCATACATTGAATTACTGGCTACTTACCTGCTACTTACTTACCCACTGAGGCTAGTAAAATGTACCTTGGTTAGTTACCAAGGTTAGTTAGCAAGGTAATTCTCTATTTAAATAAACTTTTATATTGTGGTGAGGTAAAATCGATTGTCATTTCCAAGGAGATGAACTCCATAGCCTAGGTATCCATTCTCATTATATCTTGAATAAATTATTGTGCCCTTTTGAAATTAGTTTGGCACAGATCCTGTGTTTTTATATTACCGGTATGCACAAGAGGGTCTGATGTAGCTAAGCCTACATCAGTGAAACCTGTGGAAACATAAAAAGACCCAAGTAGCCTAGGCTAAATATGTGCTAGTATTTGAATTTGTTTTTAATTGGTTGGTATTGTTTTTACATTCTATTATTTCCTATTTTTAGTTTGATAAATGTAGTTTCATCTGAGAACCCTGATACTATCTTAATGAAACTATTTTTTATCTACAAACAATTACATTAAAATTGTAGGTGCAGTTAGGTTTTATACACTGTCCGTGTCATATGTGTTAAGGACCAGCAGACAGGAGAGGCACAGGATAAAAGCCGTGAGCAGGCCGCAGGGAGACGACAAGATGAGGGCAGAGGGCAGAGTTGATCAAAACAGTTCTCTTTTGGATATACAGTATAAAAACGATGAGATATTCTGTAGCCTACTGATTATCAGTTTGTTGCATGTTTAGACCTTGTATGTGTGTTGCACAACCATTATGGTCAGAAGAAGTGAAGGAGCAGTACCCCCCCAATTATGGTGGGGTAATTCGCACTCTGGTCACAGAGATGTAAAAAGTATCTCTCTAACAAACTTGTCACAAAAGATCCCCATTACCATATTGGAGGCCATGTGTGAGAACATGATGAGAGCTTCGTCCAGAACTGCAGAGGTCTTGGTGAGGAGCAGCTTCCAGGTCCCCTTGGAGTAAGTCCTGTTGCTGGACAGCTGGCAGACCAGGAGCTGGGCCAGGTGCTCTGCAGTGAGTCCTGACAGCTGTACGTGAAGAACCAATTACCCAACGCTTCGAGTTCAAGATCTTTTTATGTAAAATTTGTAGGTTAACTTTTAATGTAAACTTTTATTTTCACTAGAAGCGCTGGACAAATTCAAAGAGGACCTATACAAAGAGATAAGACATGAATGAGTTAAAAAAGCACCTCACCTCAGAGCATGCATACTCTGACACGCTGTATTGGCAGGGTACTTGTCCCATATCCAAGAGATGCTGCAACTCAGAGCTATGAAACCACAAACATGTTCCAGGTCATGAGGTGTGAAGCAGTGGGCAAAACAAACCAGTTTAAAACAGAGTTTGCGATCCTAATCCACTGCACTTTTTGTAACGTACATAATGTACGTTTTAAACAGAATAGGGTCAGAATAGACGTCAGAATATTTGTCAGGTTATTCTGTTAAAACAATCACAAGACAATCGAATTGCAAACTTTGTGCATTGTACTGCAACGTGAGTTGAGTGTATCATTATAGTGGATGGAATCCACTATCTTGAAATCTCCTGGCTTCTTCTTATTATAACCTTTTCAAAAATGAATGCGGCTCTAACCGCTTAACGTACAGACATGTTGAAATAACAGTTGTGTAGGTCTGGAATTGGACAAGAGTTATCATTTCAGATTTTTTTTTAAGTTTACACTTTTTGAGAAATAGGGGATTAAAAATGTTTGAAAACTTATTTTTCTCTCTATGACATCACAAAGGGGGCTCATTTAGAACGGTCGTAAAGTAATCAGGTGCGGGTCGACCTGCATACAATCTGGCGCTCCCTAAACTAGTCCTACACATCCTGTAATTAGTCGCTTTTGAACCACCACTGCTTTCACACTGCTCAATTCTCATCAAAAAAGTTTCCGTCTGCTTCGTCCAACAAACTACGACGAAATGGACGTTTTCCTACCACACCCAATGTAAGTTACAATTCATCTGTGTTTTTTATTCGAATCGAGTATGTGAAGTCTATTTTTAACGACTCTGCTAGACAAGTAAGCAAGCAAGCTGGCGTTACCTGTCATCGATAAGCAACAAACTCGTAGGCCTACTGTAGCTGCTACGTTTAGCTAGACCTCGGAAATATATCTAGGTTCGCGGTTGTGTGCAGTGGCGGTGGTAGTGTTAGCAGCTAAGTAATAATAAACTTCACAGTCAAATTGTCAGCCGCCTTTCCTAGCGATAGCTGGCCTGACGAGGGAATTGGCCTTCTATGGCAAACAGTCACTGGCTGAAACGTAGCCTAGGCTTCGTTTTGAACTATCGTAACACCCCCAATTATCACCACTTTTGTTCAGAAATTCTAAAACAACGATGTTTTTTAACACTTCAAAATAACATTTGCTAAATTAACCTGACATCTGTTTTTTTTTATTTTTGTTAACGGGAGCATTTACTGCCTGAAATATCCGATTTTGTTTACCACGCTCGGAGTTATAGTGCTGGCCTGATGGGTCGCCTATTTACACCGTTTCAACGGCACATGAACGGTTAGACCGAGAATTCTCGTCGTGAAATTAAAATTCCACTGGAGCTCCAGGGATGGAAATTAACCACCCGCCCCACGCCAAATGCGGGTAGTTTTGTGCGCTGGTGGGTGAATTTGGTCAACTTACCAGCCACTGTGGCGGGTAGAGCTAGCGTACCACAAATAGTCAGATCCGGTCTAATTTTCATACTTATTGACGGTTAAAAATAAGAAAGTGTCTGTAGGGATCATGTAGCCTAACGTTACCAGCCTATAAGGGTAAATCGCGCTGATTTGAAGTTCTACAACTCGTAGTGAGCATCATAGCCTATAGGCACTGGTGCAACGCTTCACTTTCACTTCACTACCATTAAGAAACTGTCACTATGCTTTCATGTGCCACTGCTAAATTATTTCAGGATGACTGCATAGACATAAATCTAGTGAGATCTGTGGATCTGCGTTATATCTTCACATACTAATATTCTCACGTAGTTATCTTTTGAATAGTAGGCCTAGGTATTTTAATCCGGCCCGCGACACGCTGCTATTTAGACCTATGAGGCAGACAGACGGACATCTCCACACCCATTCGTCGTGATGGAATATATCACAAACTTTTCATTCAAAGAAATGACAAACCCTATCAGAATAAACAACAGAATTTACCGAACGCAAAGGTGTAAAGCATTCCCTTATACAAGTTATAGCCGTTCCCGAGTAATCGAATTGAATTCAATCGTAATTGAAATTGAAGCAAATGTCTACACGGTCTCCAGCGTTGGGCTTTTGTCATATATGATAAGGCCAAATACAAAATAAATGTTAACAATATCGCCTAGATAACTGTACAACCAGAGTTTTTCCAATGTAGTTTCACAAAATGCTAAGCATGCATATTACGTTTCTTAAAGCTGAGCTGTGCTTAAATTGTTCAGTGCATGATTTCATTACGGGCCAAATAGAAAATAAATGCTAAATGTTAAATATAGCCTTGATACCTGTAAATATTTAAATCAGATGATGTACACTATAGTTAGATCAAGTAGAGAGTTGGATTATAGGATGCTCCAGAACTCACACAAACGGAGTCTTAAAGGAGCCACACCACTTTTATGACAAGACACTATAGCATATGAATGTGGTTCTGTTGACCTTTAGTTTTGTTGCTACTGTGCTTGGAGGACAGGTTTAGGGCAAAACTCAGCACATTTTAGTCATATCGCAATAATGCCAATTAACGTGATCATTTTGGGTAGCCTACTATAATCATGATATCACATTTTCATGCCGTTTCTCTAGTGGCTGGTAAAAAAGTTGAGTGGCTGGTAGATTTTGGAATCCACCAGCCACAGTGGCAGGTAGAAAAAATATTTAATTTCCATCCCTGATACACGCGTGGAAATACGGGACCGACGGTAATAGGTGGAGTTCCGATACGTTTGTATGAGTGGTAGGTTGTGGCATAAAATGACTTGATTGTAGGCTTAGCTTCTAGTTTGTTCAGTTGAATCATATCACAGCTGTCTGTTCCCCCCCTTCTATTTCTGTTAGGTGCCGCTTTACTCTGCTGCTGGATGGTGGAGGATCAGTGGAGGTCTATGCTATAGCCTACTAAATAGATGGCAGGAAAGCACAGCACACAAGAATTTCTAAATGAAGAAGAATGAATAAATGCACTTGCTTTTCAAACTGTTCAATGCCTCACTTAAGGAAAGAGAGATAGACTTCTCTGCATAGTCTGTCTGCCTCTTCACCCCCTCCATGTTTGGTAGCCTACTGTCTGTCCACTAGCCACTTGTACCACTGTCTTTATGCCTCACTGTTTGCGTGCTATATTAGCACATATGCATAACCCCCCCCCCCCCCCCTCCACGCCACAGCCGAACTGTGGCCACACTTATACATTTTTTTAAATAGTTAAATATATAGATATATAGACTTTACTTTACTTGATTTCTGCATTGTTGCACTGTTAAGGTGCTCATTTGCACTATCACCATGACCACTATCACCATTGCACTACCACCATGACACTCATTCACACAGAGCACCTTACCATACCTTACTATGCACAGAGAATCACAGGCTCAGTCCCTGCCTCAGTCATTGCAAGCGCCTCTGATTTATTAATCACCACATTGTGGATACTGTTTTTATAATTGATTGAAGTGTTAGTATAATTTGTATTTTTGTAATTTGTATTTTAGTATAATTTTATATATTGTATTAAGTGTTAGTATAATTTGTATTTTAGTATATTTAGCCTATTCTTTATCTTCTACTGTCCTTACTGCTTAGTTGTGTTTTTATATTATATACTTTAATTACTCTTTCTGCTGTTAAAGAATGTGTTTGTGTTGTATGCTGCTGAGACCTTGAATTTCCCCTGGGGATCAATAAAGTATCTCTATCTATCTATCTAAACAAGTTGTCAATGGTTATTTATGCAAGCTTGTGTAGCCTAAACCAGACATACCTATAGGCCTAGTCAAATTTATCCTGGCTGTAGATAAAGCAGGATATGAATTTTCCAATATCTTGCCAGATTAATAGTGGTTTAATACCAATTAAAATCCTGTTGATATGTAGGCTAGTTAGAATTTCAATGTTGCTTCAATATTAATGAAGGGTGCAAAAGTGATGTAGAAACTATGTTGCAGTGCGACGGTGATTCAATGATTTAACATTGACAAAGTTTATTTAACATAGTGTAGCGCCAAGGCTATTTGCTGGACTGTGTTGGACTTTCCCTTGTGTTCCCCTGTGTCTTCTGTTTTCCCGGCATGTGTGTGTGTGTGCGCGCGAGAGTGTCTGTGTCTCCCTCTCCCTTCTGTGTCATAGAATGTGTCAAAAAGTTCTGATGTGTTTTGATTGGGGGGAGGTGTCCGGGAGGGAATATTTAGGGGTTCGGATAGGTTAGCGATTGATAAGGGGAGGGAATAGAATAGGGGGTTCTAAGACGTCTAGTAAGTTTAGTCAGAGGAGAAGTAAATTACGTGTGAGTGGGTTGTGTTGCGTTGTGTTGTCTGCCGATGAGAGTGAATGACGAGTGATTGAGACCTAATTTATCAAGATCAGTTTCTTGTTTTGTAGTGGACACCTCCTGCTACCCGTACCTTAGCCTGTACATCCTTTATAAAAAATAAATTACCGGAGTTTGGAACGGTATCTCAGCCTCCCCGTCTCCTAACTACTCTTCGGCATTACAATAGATTCAATGACTAATTGTTATCTGGGCGCAGAAGGAGCAGACATCAACACCAACTGAAAGCCACGTTTTGCAGGTAGCCTATAGCATTGCATACAATTAGGCTTTCTCTGAACTACATTTTCCAAAGGTCAGGTTTCGTGCTTGTGTTACAACTTCAGAACGGCTTGACGTATATGCTTCAAATTTGGTGTGAACATGGACTCAATGATGAAGTCAAATGTCAAGGTCAAGGTCAAACCCACCTTGAGTGTGATATCTCAAGAACGGCTGACACACAACGTTTTTTGGTACAAGGGTTTGTATGATCTCAAAGATTAAGTGATTCAGTGGGTTTTTTTTTTTTCAGGAATCTCCCCACCAACATTAAGCCAGCAGCTTTCCATCCACTATTGTAATTCCTCTGGCATTGTATTTCTAGTTACATTCCTAATTCCCATTGGCCTTCCTGACATATGAGCTCGTAATTAAATTGGTAAATAAATTAATATCAAACAAACTCTGATGTTCCTCCGCTGCCCTGGCTCTGTAAATTGGGCAGAACTATACATTGTAGAAATATACAATGTTCTAGTCATTAGGGCAAGAAGAAATACAGAAAAAGTGGTTGTGCAAACCTGTTTGTCCTGTAGCAAATTTCAGTCTCTGCAAAAATCACAGGAAAGTATTATGTACATTCCAACATTCTGGGGTATAAAAAGACATAGATAATATGTACTGCATGTGATTAAATTGACTTTGCCTGAGAATGAACTTACCATTTACCCTTGTGAAAGGACACTAGAGTGGAAAAGAAAGAGACGCAGTCAGTATATCTGATTATATCTATATATCATTATAGATCGTCAATTCAACATAGCCGGGCACACACAACACATAGCAACACTTACTGAAGGTGGCTGTGGAAGTATGCAACCTGTTCAGACAAAAAACAGACAAGAACGTTATAGGCTACAGTATAAATACATTATATGTAGATATCAGCAATATATTGCATATAAAGTAATGAACCTTGTGGTGAGTTCCCTCTAAGTTGATCGACGGTTGTGTAGATGATATGCTCTAATTCAGGAGGCACATGTGACAGACCCATGTACAGGTTCTCTGATCTGGGGTGGGGAAGTTAGAATTGGTTACTGATTACTGTAACTATTTATACTATTGATAATAGCAAAAAGTGCATCAGCATTAAACTTTTTAAACATGTTTATATCACCAGCATGAATCATTTTATTGACAGTGAATAAGATCTGAACCGCACTTACACTAACTGAAGGGTGAGACACGGTATCTCGTTCTGTGAAGAAATAAGATGTCAAAATAAAATCAGTATTTAAAAACATGTCTCCTGAAGTTATTGTGATATAGTGATTTCTTTTTAAAAAGCATTAGTACGAATTTCCAAATTTGTTTGAAATCTGAAATGAAGTATTGTCTATGTAGCATTTTACCTCTTGTGCAATCCTGACTAGATGTTGCAGGACCTCGGGCATCTGTGTCTGCTGGGGAGGCTGCAGGAGGTGGTTGAAGACGACCCTGATGACCTCCTGTGGGGGAAGGTCTCCGAGAGGCAGGAGGATCAGCTCCGCCTTCTGCTGGGGAGAGAGCAGCTCCAGGACAGCCAGCTGGGGACAAACAGGGGAGACAGAGAGAGTTTACAATCCATGTCAATGTTTTGCTCTGAAGAGTTGGTTTGTATTGATTTCCATACGTTTTTGTTGACACCTTAGTTTGGCTAACAACTATGATTACCTTTCATCTATCTTCATGAAATGTAAAAGCAGGAAGCACTGAATAACATCTTGCTTCTTATTAACCAAATCTTAACAATACAGCCAATTGTGGTGGATGTTTCATTACATAAGGGGCGAGATAGACATAGCAGCCCTTGATGAGAGTCAAAGCATGTGGTATTCGCACAGATTCACAGTAGAAATAAGGGTTTCTTATTTGAATACAATACATCACTTACCGGATTGAAGTACTTATTGGCATCAAGTAGACTTTTGAGTGGGACAAGGCCAGAGAATTGCCCGTAGTTGTTGAGAAGCCACGTCATGCTATTGTTGGAGATACATCCTGGATCTAGGAGAGACAACACAAGTATAGAATCAGTTACATATTACATACATATACATGATGCAGACAGTATTCATGCAGACAATACAATCTATATGTATGCACATACAAATATAGACCATTGCATTAAGAGATCACAAACATATTTCAGGAACCCATGTATTAATTCTGACCTGATGTGTTTCTGGACAGGAAGGGCAAAATGAAGAACTTGAGAACGTTCTCGGCCTGCTCCTCTGTCATGTGATCAAACTGAAGACTCAGCTCAGCCACACTGGAGAAGTTAATTAATACAGTTAATTGTTAATTATACAATTGAAAGTTACAAAGCAGTGATTTAATGATAGAATAGCATAATAATTACATATGTCATATGTAATTATGGGGGGGGGGGGGTAAAAAGTGCAGTAGAAGAGGGGTTTAGTAGATTAAGTGGCAAGGGCTGCATAAGAAAGGTGGGGGAGGATTGGGATTAGGGGGGGGGGGGGGGCACCAACAAGGAGCACCCAAGAGCAACAGGGGCAAGGAAAAACTCCCTTACCAAGGAAGAAACCTTGGGCAGATCCACGGCTCAAGGGCCTAACCCAACTGCCAGGGGTCTTGGTGTGTGTGTTGGGGGGATGACAGGGGAGATGGGATAGTGTGCTGTGTATGTGGGGAGAGGGCAGTGTGCAATATGTGTGTTGGAGAAGCTTCCTCATGCGACAATGTGCTGTGTATTGGGGGGGCAGTGTGCTGTAAGTATGTTGGGGATGTGTGTTGGAGAAGCTTCCTGATGAAATAATGTGCTGTGTAGGTAGGGGAGAGGGGGGGGAGGGGGGGCAGTGTACTGCAAGTATGGTGAAGGGACTTACTATTGCAAGCAGAGTACTGTATGTATGATGTATGTGAGTGATGACAGTGAAGATGTGTGTGTGGGCAGGAGGGGAGTGGAGCAGTGACTGTGTATGTGTGTGTGTAGTGTGTGTGTGGGTAGGTGGGGGCAGTGTGCTGTAAGTATGTAGAGGATGTGTGTTGGAGAAGATCCTGAAGACAATGTGCTGTGTATGTAGGGAGGAGGGGGGGGGGCAGTGTGCAGCAAGTATGTAGAGGAGGCTTACTGTAGCAAGCAGTGCGCTGTATGTATGTGAGGTGATGACATTGATGATGTACAGTGGGCATCGCTTTCAAATGACCACTTCATTCGCGCATTACGCGGCGTGAAGCTGCGTGAAGCTTTAGTACCACTTTCAGCCACTGTGCGTCGCTCTGCCACTGTTCATCGCTCTGCCTGCCGTCCCTTACATAATTGTTGCCGAGAGTAATCCCAGCCTACGAATTCAATAACAAAATAAATCATGCATAATTAAACATTACCTCGATTTAGGCTACTTGGATATAGCTTAAGGCTTGACTACACGAAAATCGAAATCGAAATTTGCTGTCTACATTATTGTCAGTGTTGGGGTTAACGCAACTACGCAAATCAAAACAGTGGTGTGATAATTGAGCCAGTAGAGAAATAACTGTTCAGAATGAATCTGTAGCCTTGGGTAGGCTTCTGCAGAAAACAATGTTGTTGCCGATTTAATACTATCTGGCGACGTTTTTAACAGGCTACGCAATAGAGGCTTAGACAACTATGACCCACGTTTTGGTTTCGTAAATTAATTTGCCCTACTTCTTGACTGCAATGTAGTCAATTGACTGCTTGACATGTCATTTTTATTTTACTGTACAATAAACAATTACATCTACTTTATGCCGCAGAATTATATTCAAATTTGGCTGACTGCAGACGCGCCACTTCCCTCCCCATATTCCAAGATTAAGATAGTATGAAGTGCTTTTTGTATAGGCTACTATCATAAAAAAAATAGTTAAAACGAATAGCTATTTGCAATTTGACAAAACACTGGTCCTCATTTTGCGAATGCGAGGACGATATGAGCCTGTTGCATTTAGTTAGATGTCCGTGTCACGCATAATGTTTGAAAACCACTGGCTCGTAATCACAATAATTTAACACACGACAGTTGGATAACCTACTTCATCATGTCCCCATGCCTACATTTTTGTGAGTAGCATAGAGATCGTTAAAAACAATAAAGTATGGCTCTCCGTTTGGGACATTCGAAAAAAAATTAATAGACTACCGTCGAAGATGCTGACTTGCAAAAGCCTCGGGATAACACGTTATCTCCACTATCATCAGTCATGCCCCTTGATCAAAGTGGGGAATGAAATAAACGTTTGAGAACCACTGGCTTAACAAGTTACCTACAGTCCAGAACACAGAATCTGCGATGATATCGGCAAATGTTTGTTTTCCAAAGTAAGAATTTCACTTCACCATGCACCTTCGACAATACCTGGCCTACCTGGTATCATTACAAACATTATTCTGTGTCCTAAAACTGGCATATTTTATGGCATTGTGTCATGTAAGTTTGTTGCAAAATCTAGAGAAATGTGTGAGGTGGTCAGCGGGGGACAATTGAAACACACATTGGATTGTGTTATTACTTGAACATTCCACACTATCCACAGCTGTGGTAGGCCTATCAGGGGCAGGAGGATTACTGTCAGCGCAGGCTTTATATAAAATTCTTCAACAGAAGGCCTCGAATGTTGTCTTGTTTGTGGAGCGCTTTGCTTCGCTTCTGTAATTTCGGCTTCATTGAAAATGAGGGCTTCCCTCAATGACCCTCCGAGAATAAATAAAGGTTGAATGAATGAATGAATGCAGGCTTGCCCAAAATAAAGGCATGTGGTTTGCGCAGCCTACAGTAAATAACAGACCCGCCAGAATGTGCGTTATGATGCTTTTTTACAAGCATGATGTTTTTGGTACCCTACGCACACTGCATGTTCTTAAATAACAATGATCATCAGTAATATTCGACCATTTGGGTAAATGGGCAAGCGTGACCACCTTGATTGGCTGATTGGCTGATGATTGTAACGCGGGCATGATTCCAAACACCTCCCTTACGATGATGAGTGACAGGTCTCAGAATGTGTGCGCTACACAAGGACTGAAGATGATGAATAACTGGGGCCGTAGGCTATTCACAAAGGCTTTTATCTTACTACTAGGAGTAGGCTACTCCTAAATCGCACTTAAAGATTTTAGATTGGAGTTTTCTCTTAAAAGTTATTCACAAAGCCTTTCAGACAACTCCTAAACTAGGAGTGAGTCTTCGTGGCTATGGATGACGTCATTACTCATGCACAAGCTTGACTGAAGTGACCACCTTGATTGGCTGACGATTGTAACGCGGGAATTCCAAACACCTCTCTTCCGATGATGACTGACAGGTGACAGGTCGGAGAATGCGTGCGCTACACAAGTAGTGCGAAGGACAGAAGATGATTAATAACTGAATAAAAAGGCCTAGCCTAAATGAATAAAGAGTAAGGCAAAACAAATAGCTTAGTAGCCTAATGAAACATAGGCCTATGGATTGATGCAGTAGCCTACCTTTGCAACATTATTAAATTAATCTGTCACCATATCCCTAGGCTACGTTTGCAAAGAGGAGAACATTTTAATTTGATTCACAATGAAACGTTATATTTCATTTACATGTTAACAATGAGTAGTTTTGGTTGTTGTTGGTGGCGTTATTGCATCCCTTTTATGAATGCAAAATTGTTCCCTCGCGATTGGAAGCTCCTGTTGCGCATAGGCTATTTCAAAACATCGCAACGTAAAATGCCACAAAAAAGCTGTTTATGAATAGGTCTTAGTGAGTTAGGAGTCCTCTCGACTTAAGCTGTCCCAGACTTAGGTGCTACTTTTAGGTCTAAAATGCTTCGTGAATTACTTTTTGTGAAAAAATTAGGAGTCCTAAAGTTAGGAGTGACACGCCCATTATTTTTTGGAGTTGCTCCTAAATTCGCCAGTTAGGAGCTACTTTTAGCCTTAAAATTCTTTGTGAATATGGCCCCTGAATAAAAAGGCCTAGCCTAAATGAATCAAGGCAAAACAAATAGCCTAGTAGCCAAATGAAACATACGGATTGATGTAGTATCTTTGTAACATTATTAAATTATTCTGTTACTATGCCTACGTTTGCAAAAGAGAACATTTTAATTTGATTCACAATAATGTTATATTTAATTTACATGTTGACAATGATTATCCTAGTTTTGGTTGTTGTTGGCGGCGTTATTGCATGTTAGTTATGCCTACAATGCAAAATTGCTTCCTCGCGATTGGAAGCTCCTGTAGCTGCATAGGATTTCAAAACCGCAGGTTTGTGAATAGGTCTGTGAGTAAGGAGTCCTCTTGACTTCTTTTAAGCTGAGGTGGGAAGGTGTGATTTTTTGGGGGAAGGGCCGGATTAACTGGGCACAACTGTCTGATGGCCCCCCTTCCCCCCAGCCAACGTGAATCGGGTGGTTAGTTAATAGGCCTATCGTGAAGATTTTTCCTGCTATCTAAGGCACGAGCGCATCTGTGAGGCCAAGCCTCACCAAGTAGCTCGTTTGTTTACAACTAACATTCCATTTAATTAAACTGCTTTATAGGCTATGCCGAAATAGTTTTCAACATTTTGAATATTAGTGTCGGGTGAATTGAAATGTTCTCAAAGTAGCCTTATGGCTGAAAGCTGCTTGGGACACCCCCCCCCCCGTCAAGCAATATAACCATACAAACGCGCTTCCTGCACTCATTGTTTCAAAAGGAGTAATTTTGGCTTTGTCAGAACTGAAGAGCTGTGGACGGCACGGCACGGTATTGCCCAATGAAAATAAATTAACGCAATGCAACACAACACAACACAGACCCCGCGTCTCTCGCGTCAGTCACTGACATGAACGAAACACAGAACCCGCTTCTCTCACGGCAGTCACTGACAGTAACCTAGAATAAATGCATGGGGAAAAACACTTCCCCATGACAAAGACATCGTAAAACACTGAAAGTTAATATTTTGTCACTAGCAACATTCATCTGTCCTTTGTCAAATGTATTATGTTCCAAGTACCCTATGCGTAATTCTGCTTCATAAAGCTGAACAAATACATTTGCTTATTTCACAGAAAAATATAAATAGCCAGTCTACAGTGCAGAGTTGGTAAGTTATGGTAGGCCAACTTGCAGTGAACATACAAACAGGGGAAATTATTTCTCTTGCAGCTGAGTAGCCTCAGGTGCGCACGTAGACATAAGGCCGAACATGCAAGCGCCAATGAATCGTGCTCTCACGACAATCGCGCCATTAAACTTAAATAGGTTAACATCACTCTAAGTTCGCCTTTAAGCAAGGAAAACGATGATTTGAAGACATCTGTTTCGTTGGAAGGGCAAGGGGTAGCAACAGGGCAAAACAGAGACAGGCCCGATGGCAGGGCTGTTATGAGAGTATTAAAATATTGGATATTCTACGGGAAAACATTAAAACGGCAAGACAGCGGGGAAAGTTAAAATACGTGATAAACACGGAAAAAGTTGGCATGCATTGTTTCGGTCCCCGTGCACAGGGATTATTTGTCATAGCCTACTATTAATCACATATGATTATTTGTGAAATTGTGCAAACAGGCGCAACACATTTGAAAAGGAAGGACTGGTAGCATGCAAGCTCACGGGAAAGATTGATTTAAGAACGTTATCACAAAGTGTGTGGCTGTGGCGCGGGCGGAAGACAATTGGCAGGGGAGGGTCATGTCTTTTTTAACAATTCTGTCGGAGGGTCATTGAACAATTTCTAGCAGGCAAGAGAGGGTCATGCAACTTCCAACTGAAGCACTCAAAATTCCTCCGGTGGCCCCTTCAATAAATAACGATCAGTCCCTAGATTGCTGCTGGGCTATATGTCTTGGTTCTGTTAACAACTCATTGTCAAACGCATAGCCTATCTCGCGGTTGCATCCATTACAAACAAACATGCAATGTGAACGTCTGGGATTGGGGAGAGCACTAAATGCTCTACTGAATAAGCACGAAGTCAAACCTTTAAATGAAAAACACTCTTTAATAATCCAAAAAAATAAACCGCTAATGAAGTAAACTTGTGACCATCAAAAATCGTTTATCGCTTGTAACTCCGTGATACCAGGACGTAACAGGAAGGCATTTGGCTGAGCAACGGAGGTTAATATGCTCCATGTTTTGTCCAAATGATGACTGTCTATCATCGTTGCACTCGGAGAAAACCGGAATGTTTCATTCGTCCCCGTTTCAATCGTCCCGGTTGTACCTACTCAAAACGCAGATAGAACCTTATTATTCTAAGGTAGCGAAATAGCGTTCAGCATGATTCATTAATTCCCCCTGTTAAAGTGTTCTCCTTTGTAGTTTGGTTTCGTGATAGCCTATGATAAACGGCTTATGGCCAAATATGTGAAAACGTTAAAATACAGTAGGCGATAAACTCGGAAAAAGTTGACAGTGATTTTTTCATAATCACTTTGGAGGGTCATAGAAAAATGTATTGCTGGCGAGGGAGGGTCATGTCTTTTTGGACTAATGCTCCCAAAACTCCTCCGGTAGCCCCTTAAATAAATAACGAACAGTCCCTAATGAAGTAAACTTGTGACCATCAAAAATCGTTTATCGCCTGTAACTCCGTGATAACAGGACGTAACAGGAAGGCATTTGGCTGAGCAACGGAGGTTAATACTCTATATTTTGTCCAAATGATGTCTGTCTATCATTGTTGCACTCGGAGAAAACCAGAATGTTTAATTTGTCCTGCGTCTCTACGGCTGCAAACGGGATTCACTCGCAGTTAACCAAAGATTTCTTTATTAGGGCAGGGCAAGCATATTTCTGGCTATTACATTATTTCTAAACCAGTCTGCTAAAGTCTGTAGTGAAGTCTGTGTAGGGTTTTCCAGGCTCCATTTCTTTTTACGAGACACCCTGCTCACTTGAGCCATCTACCGGTTGTTTGGGTTGTTGCAGCGTCTCAATGGAAAAATACAAATTAAAGTTGCGTGATACCGCGTGATCCCACGCGCGGACCGCGAGTGAAGCTGGCCAAGTCGAAGCACTGCCCACTGTAAGTGTGTGTGTTTTGTGTGTGTGTGTTGGGGGGGGGGGGGGGCACAATAATAATGTGTTTTCACGCTTGTCCTCACGTTATTTGGTAATCTGAACACTCAACCTACTCAATTTTCTCACTTAATAACTGTCTGCCACAAAATGTGACATTGTGAAATTACTGTTCTCTCGCTTTGGAACATACATGTACTGGTAGGTTTCACAGGTGAGGTTCTTCCTGCTGACACAGTGCAGAAGTTGTCCGGAGGCGAAGGGCAAGAACAGCCGCAGACGTTCACCAAACAGTGAGGAGATGAAGTCGATGTCTTCCCACTGCATGTCACTGAGCAGCTCCAGACGGAGCTCTCCAAGAATATCCAGGACATCAGTCACAGATTGACCCATGATCCTCAGAGACTGTCAGGAGCAGGAACAAAAACAAAAAGAATGTTTAAAAAGAAATTCCAAATACCAAATTCCAAAAACTGCACAGGCAAAGCAAGGCAGCCATGGTGCCCCCTGACAGTGGATTGGTCTAGGTTCGAAACCCACACCCATTATCTGCTAAAATATCACTGTCACTTTACGTCACAGACATAGTTCGAATTACAGGGGGTACTGGGGGGTACTATACCCCCCAATGAAGACCCAGTACCCCCCAAAGAGACAGAAATATCAGTTTTGGGGGGGTCAGATAATTTTTCTAATATTGTGAAAAATATCATTACAGTTACAATACAAGTCAACTCCTGTTTTCACTGTAGGAACATTTTTATGTAAAGCGATTTCAGAAACCCCTATTGTGGACCGTACCATTTTTAACCACCGTGGCGCTAGAAGCAACTGAGCAAGTGTCAACATTGAATGACAAAACGCTAGGTAAATTCCTCCAGTAGGCTAAATTTGGTTTGCTGCTGACGTGCATGGGTAAATGTAAGTTGCTAACTGACGTCTAGCTTGTTGAAAATGTGTTATTTTACAACCTTCATTTATAAACGTGTTTGTTCTTTCATAGCTCATGTCACCTCTTCATACATTGAATTACTGGCTACTTACCTGCTACTTACTTACCCACTGAGGCTAGTAAAGTGTACCTTGGTTAGTTACCAAGGTTAGTTAGCAAGGTAATTCTCTATTTAAATAAACTTTTATATTGTGGTGAGGTAAAATCGATTGTCATTTCCAAGGAGATGAACTCCATAGCCTAGGTATCCATTCTCATTATATCTTGAATAAATTATTGTGCCCTTTTGAAATTAGTTTGGCACAGATCCTGTGTTTTTATATTACCAGTATGCACAAGAGGGTCTGATGTAGCTAAGCCTACATCAGTGAAACCTGTGGAAACATAAAAAGACCCAAGTAGCCTAGGCTAAATATGTGCTAGTATTTTAATTTGTTTTTAATTGGTTGGTATTGTTTTTACATTCTATTATTTCCTATTTTTAGTTTGATAAATGTAGTTTCATCTGAGAACCCTGATACTATCTTAATGAAACTATTTTTTATCTACAAACAATTACATTAAAATTGTAGGTGCAGTTAGGTTTTATACACTGTTCGTGTCATATGTGTTAAGGACCAGCAGACAGGAGAGGCACAGGATAAAAGCCGTGAGCAGGCCGCAGGGAGACGACAAGATGAGGGCAGAGGGCAGAGTTGATCAAAACAGTTCTCTTTTGGATATACAGTATAAAAACGATGAGATATTCTGTAGCCTACTGATTATCAGTTTGTTGCATGTTTAGACCTTGTATGTGTGTTGCACAACACATGTTGCACTTGGCGATCACGGTGGGGATTGATATGGTAATGGAACATTATGGTCAGAAGAAGTGAAGGAGCAGTACCCCCCAATTATGGTGGGGTAATTCGCACTCTGGTCACAGAGATGTAAAAAGTATCTCTCTAACAAACGTGTCACAAAAGATCCCCATTACCATATTGGAGGCCATGTGTGAGAACATGATGAGAGCTTCGTCCAGAACTGCAGAGGTCTTGGTGAGGAGCAGCTTCCAGGTCCCCTTGGAGTAAGTCCTGTTGCTGGACAGCTGGCAGACCAGGAGCTGGGCCAGGTGCTCTGCAGTGAGTCCTGACAGCTGTACGTGAAGAACCAATTACCCAACACTTCGAGTTCAAGATCTTTTTATGTAAAATTTGTAGGTTAACTTTTAATGTAAACTTTTATTTTCACTAGAAGCGCTGGACAAATTCAAAGAGGACCTATACAAAGAGATAAGACATGAATGAGTTAAAAAAGCACCTCACCTCAGAGCATGCATACTCTGTCCCGCTGTATTGGCAGGGTACTTGTCCCATATCCAAGAGATGCTGCAACTCAGAGCTATGAAACCACAAACATGTTCCAGGTCATGAGGTGTGAAGCAGTGGGCAAAACAAACCAGTTTAAAACAGAGTTTGCGATCCTAATCCACTGCACTTTTTGTAACGTACATAATGTACGTTTTAAACAGAATAGGGTATAATCTGCTTTTGATTTCACTTGTTCATCAGACGTCAGAATATTTGTCAGGTTATTCTGTTAAAACAATCACAAGAAAATCGAATTGCAAACTTTGTGCATTGTACTGCAATGTGAGTTGAGTGTATCATTATAGTGGATGGAATCCACTATCTTGAAATCTCCTGGCTTCTTATTATTATAACCTTTTCAAAAATTAATGCGGCTCTAACCGCTTAACGTACAGACGTGTTGAAATAACAGTTGTGTAGGTCTGGAATTGGATAAGAGAGTTATCATTTCAGAATTTTTTTTTAAGTTTACACTTTTTGAGAAATAGGGGATTAAAAATGTTTGAAAACTTATTTTTCTCTCTATGACATCACAAAGGGGGCTCATTTAGAACGGTCGTAAAGTAATCGGGTGCGGGTCGACCTGCATACAATCTGGCGCTCCCTAAACTAGTCCTACACATCCTGTAATTAGTCGCTTTTGAACCACACTGCTTTCACACTGCTCAATTCTCATCAAGAAAGTTTCCGTCTGCTTCGTCCAACAAACTACGATGAAATGGACGTTTTCCTACCACACCCAATGTAAGTTACAATTCATCTGTGTTTTTTATTCGAATCGAGTATGTGAAGTCTATTTTTAACGACTCTGCTAGACAAGTAAGCAAGCAAGCTGGCGTTACCTGTCATCGATAAGCAACAAACTCGTAGGCCTACTGTAGCTGCTACGTTTAGCTAGACCTCGGAAATATATCTAGGTTCGCGGTTGTGTGCAGTGGCGGTGGTAGTGTTAGCAGCTAAGTAATAATAAACTTCACAGTCAAATTGTCAGCCGCCTTTCCTAGCGATAGCTGGCCTGACGAGGGAATTGGCCTTCTATGGCAAACAGTCACTGGCTGAAACTTAGCCTAGGCTTCGTTTTGAACTATCGTAACACCCCCAATTATCACCACTTTTGTTCAGAAATTCTAAAACAACGATGTTTTTTAACACTTCAAAATAACATTTGCTAAATTAACCTGACATTTTTCAGTAGCCATAGGTGTGTAGATTTGAACAAAATCTGTTTTTTTGGGGTTTTTTTGTTAACGGGAGCATTTACTGCCTGAAATATCCGATTTTGTTTACCACGCTCGGAGTTATAGTGCTGGCCTGATGGGTCGCCTATTTACACCGTTTCAACGGCACATGAACGGTTAGACCGAGAATTCTCGTCGTGAAATTAAAATTCCACTGGAGCTCCACCCGCCCCACGCCAAATGCGGGTAGTTTTGTGCGCTGGCGGGTGAATTTGGTCAACTTACCAGCCACTGTGGCGGGTAGAGCTAGCGTACCACAAATAGTCAGATCCGGTCTAATTTTCATACTTATTGACGGTTAAAAATAAGAAAGTGTCTGTAGGGATCATGTAGCCTAACGTTACCAGCCTATAAGGGTAAATCGCGCTGATTTGAAGTTCTACAACTCGTAGTGAGCCGCCACCGCAGCATAGCCTATAGGCACTGGTGCAACGCTTCACTTTCACTTCACTACCATTAAGAAACTGTCACTATGCTTTCATGTGCCACTGCTAGATTATTTCAGGATGACGGCATAGACATAAATCTAGTGAGATCTGTGGATCTGCGTTATATCTTCACAGACTAATATTCTCACGTAGTTATCTTTTGAAGAGTAGGCCTAGGTATTTTAATCCGGCCCGCGACACGCTGCTATTTAGACCTATGAGGCAGACAGACGGACATCTCCACACCCATTCGTCGTGATGGAATATCTCACAAACTTTTCATTCAAAGAAATTACAAACCGTATCAGAATAAACAGCAGAATTTACCGAACGCAAAGGTGTAAAGCATTCCCTTATACAAGTTATAGCCGTTCCCGAGTAATCGAATTGAATTCAATCGTAATTGAAATTGAAGCAAATGTCTACACGGTCTCCAGCGTTGGGCTTTTGTCATATATGATAAGGCCAAATACAAAATAAATGTTAACAATATCGCCTAGATAACTGTACAACCAGTTTTTCCAATGTAGTTTCACAAAATGCTAAGCATGCATATTACGTTTCTTAAAGCTGAGCTGTGCTTAAATTGTTCAGTGCATGATTTCATTACGGGCCAAATAGAAAATAAATGCTAAATGTTAAATATAGCCTTGATACCTGTAAATATTTAAATCAGATGATGTACACTATAGTTAGATCAAGTAGAGAGTTGGATTATAGGATGCTCCAGAACTCACACAAACGGAGTCTTAAAGGAGCCACACCACTTTTATGACAAGACACTATGAATGTGGTGCTGTTGACCTTTAGTTTTGTTGCTACTGTGCTTGGTAGACTTCCTAGGGCCCTGACATTTAAAACGAGACATTGACAACTTTGAAAAAGCACTGGTAGTTTACTTACAAGACGATTTATACAGACAGTATCTTCACGAAGTTTAACGTTTGCAGCCATCTTGAATTTAGTCACGATAAGTCGAGCAACGAGTAAGAATGAACAGGTATGATAAGGGATCAGATTCCAAAAATAATTCAGTGGAAATGCATGGATTCCAGTTTCTTCCAGGAGCAGCAACTGGAATCCATGCATTTCCACTGAATTATTTTTGGAATCTGATCCCTTATCATAGCTGTTCATTCTTACTCGTTGCTCGACTTATCGTGACTAAATTCAAGATGGCTGCAAACGCTAAACTTTGTGAAGATACTGTCTGTATAAATCATCTTGTAAGTAAACTACCAGTGCTTTTTCAAAGTTCTCAATGTCTCGTTTTAAATGTCAGGGCCCTCGGAAGTCTACCAATGAAGTGTGGAGATACATTGAGCCTCGTAAATGGGTGTAAAACAGTGATTTATTTGCATGGCTAGCCCGATGCCGAAGCACCACTATTGAAAAAGATGTTGGTAGCATCGGCTAACTAGCGCCAGATTTTGGAGTGCAGGGGACAAGCCGAGATGGGCTATGAGACATACGTTCACACTCGGTATCATGTTTCGATACACTTTAGGTCAATATCACACCGGAATTCTCCTTTAAGGAAAGAGGAGAGATAGACTTCTCTGCATAGTCTGTCTGCCTCTTCACCCCCTCCATGTTTGGTAGCCTACTGTCTGTCCACTAGCCACTTGTACCACTGTCTTTATGCCTCACTGTTTGCGTGCTATATTAGCACATATGCATAACCCCCCCCCCCCCCCCGATGTGTTTTGATTGGGGGGAGGTGTCCGGGAGGGAATATTTAGGGGTTCGGATACGTTAGCGATTGATAAGGGGAGGGAATAGAATAGGGGGTTCTAAGACGTCTAGTAAGTTTAGTCAGAGGAGAAGTAAATTACGTGTGAGTGGGTTGTGTTGCGTTGTGTTGTCTGCCGATGAGAGTGAATGACGAGTGATTGAGACCTAATTTATCAAGATCAGTTTGTTGTTTTGTAGTGGACACCTCCTGCCGGCTTGACGTATATGCTTCAAATTTGGTGTGAACATGGACTCAATGATCAAGTCAAATGTCAAGGTCAAGGTCAAAACCACCTTGAGTGTGATATCTCAAGAACGGCTGACACACAACGTTTTTTGGTACAAGGGTTTGTATGATCTCAAAGATTAAGTGATTCAGTGTTTTTTTTCTTCAGGAATCTCCCCACCAACATTAAGCCAGCAGCTTTCCATCCACTATTGTAATTCCTCTGGCATTGTATTTCTAGTTACATTCCTAATTCCCATTGGCCTTCCTGACATATGAGCTCGTAATTAAATTGGTAAATAAATTAATGTCAAACAAACTCTGATGTTCCTCCGCTGCCCTGGCTCTGTAAATTGGGCAGAACTATACATTGTAGAAATATACAATGTTCTAGTCATTAGGGCAAGAAGAAATACAGAAAAAGTGGTTGTGCAAACCTGTTTGTCCTGTAGCAAATTTCAGTCTCTGCAAAAATCACAGGAAAGTATTATGTACATTCCAACATTCTGGGGTATAAAAAGACATAGATAATATGTACTGCATGTGATTAAATTGACTTTGCCTGAGAATGAACTTACCATTTACCCTTGTGAAAGGACACTAGAGTGGAAAAGAAAGAGACGCAGTCAGTATATCTGATTATATCTATATATCATTATAGATCGTCAATTCAACATAGCCGGGCACACACAACACATAGCAACACTTACTGAAGGTGGCTGTGGAAGTATGCAACCTGTTCAGACAAAAAACAGACAAGAACGTTATAGGCTACAGTATAAATACATTATATGTAGATATCAGCAATATATTGCATATAAAGTAATGAACCTTGTGGTGAGTTCCCTCTAAGTTGATCGACGGTTGTGTAGATGATATGCTCTAATTCAGGAGGCACATGTGACAGACCCATGTACAGGTTCTCTGATCTGGGGTGGGGAAGTTAGAATTGGTTACTGATTACTGTAACTATTTATACTATTGATAATAGCAAAAAGTGCATCAGCATTAAACTTTTTAAACATGTTTATATCACCAGCATGAATCATTTTATTGACAGTGAATAAGATCTGAACCGCACTTACACTAACTGAAGGGTGAGACACGGTATCTCGTTCTGTGAAGAAATAAGATGTCAAAATAAAATCAGTATTTAAAAACATGTCTCCTGAAGTTATTGTGATATAGTGATTTCTTTTTAAAAAGCATTAGTAAGAATTTCCAAATTTGTTTGAAATCTGAAATGAAGTATTGTCTATGTAGCATTTTACCTCTTGTGCAATCCTGACTAGATGTTGCAGGACCTCGGGCATCTGTGTCTGCTGGGGAGGCTGCAGGAGGTGGTTGAAGACGACCCTGATGACCTCCTGTGGGGGAAGGTCTCCGAGAGGCAGGAGGATCAGCTCCGCCTTCTGCTGGGGAGAGAGCAGCTCCAGGACAGCCAGCTGGGGACAAACAGGGGAGACAGAGAGAGTTTACAATCCATGTCAATGTTTTGCTCTGAAGAGTTGGTTTGTATTGATTTCCATACGTTTTTGTTGACACCTTAGTTTGGCTAACAACCATGATTACCTTTCATCTATCTTCATGAAATGTAAAAGCAGGAAGCACTGAATAACATCTTGCTTCGGTAACACTTTATTTTAATGTGTCGCTGTTACAGTGTACTTACCTAATTAGGTACAGTGGTACAACCTGTGTAACAACATGTACTATCAGGTATTATCATTGTACTTGCATAATGTATTTGTGGGTACCTACATATAGTTGTTACATTGTAATACTGAGTGCTTTTACAAAACTTTACAAAAATTTGCCTAAATTTTCATCAGAGGCAAAGAGCTGACCTGAGACCTGCTGGATGGGGTAAATCTGGTCATGATAGATTTGATATACAAAGCATTCTTAGCTCGTCAAGAATGAGTAGACAAGAGTAACAAGGTTGTAGCAGCACAGCTGCAACATGTACACTGAAGACAATGAGGCCTTGACTGGAGCTAAGCATGCTTTGTATATCAAATCTATCATGACCCGATTTACCCCATCCAGCAGGTCTCAGGTCAGCTCTTTGCCTCTGATGAAAATTTAGGCAAATTGGCAAAGTTTTGTAAAAGCACTCAGTATTACAATGTAACAACTATATGTAGGTACCCACAAATACATAATGCAAGTACAATGATAGTACCTGATAGTACATGTTGTTACACAGGTTGTACCACTGTACCTAATTAGGTAAGTACACTGTAACAGCGACACATTAAAATAAAGTGTTACCCTTGCTTCTTATTAACCAAATCTTAACAATACAGCCAATTGTGGTGGATGTTTCATTACATAAGGGGCGAGATAGACATGTATAGCAGCCCTTGATGAGAGTCAAAGAATGTGGTATTCGCACAGATTCACAGTAGAAATAAGGGTTTCTTATTTGAATACAATACATCACTTACCGGATTGAAGTACTTATTGGCATCAAGTAGACTTTTGAGTGGGACAAGGCCAGAGAATTGCCCGTAGTTGTTGAGAAGCCACGCCATGCTATTGTTGGAGATACATCCTGGATCTAGGAGAGACAACACAAGTATAGAATCAGTTACATATTACATACATATACATGATGCAGACAGTATCCATGCAGACAATACAATCTATATGTATGCACATACAAATATAGACCATTGCATTAAGAGATCACAAACATATTTCAGGAACCCATGTATTAATTCTGACCTGATGTGTTTCTGGACAGGAAGGGCAAAATGAAGAACTTGAGAACGTTCTCGGCCTGCTCCTCTGTCATGTGATCAAATTGAAGACTCAGCTCAGCCACACTGGAGAAGTTAATTAATACAGTTAATTGTTAATTATACAATTGAAAGTTACAAAGCAGTGATTTAATGATAGAATAGCATAATAATTACATATGTCATATCATATGCAATAGTACTGCATACCATCATACTATACTGAGTCATACTGCATCATATCTTATCATAAATACAAGGATACAAGGAAGTTTGTTGTCACATGCATATAGTTACTGGAAGTGGAAGGGGGGGGGGGGGGTAAAAAGTGCAGTAGAAGAGGGGTTTAGTAGATTAAGTGGCAAGGGCTGCATAAGAAAGGTGGGGGAGGATTGGGATTGAGGGGGGGGGGCACCAACAAGGAGCACCCAAGAGCAACAGGGGCAAGGAAAAACTCCCTTACCAAGGAAGAAACCTTGGGCAGATCCACGGCTCAAGGGCCTAACCCAACTGCCAGGGGTCTTGGTGTGTGTGTTGGGGGGGATGACAGGGGAGATGGGATAGTGTGCTGTGTATGTGGGGAGAGGGCAGTGTGCAATATGTGTGTTGGAGAAGCTTCCTCATGCGACAATGTGCTGTGTATTGGGGGGGCAGTGTGCTGTAAGTATGTTGGGGATGTGTGTTGGAGAAGCTTCCTGATTAAATAATGTGCTGTGTAGGTAGGGGAGAGGGGGGGGGGCAGTGTACTGCAAGTATGGTGAAGGGACTTACTATTGCAAGCAGAGTACTGTATGTATGATGTATGTGAGTGATGACAGTGAAGATGTGTGTGTGGGCAGGAGGGGAGTGGAGCAGTGACTGTGTGTGTGTGTGTGTAGTGTGTGTGTGGGTAGGTGGGGGCAGTGTGCTGTAAGTATGTAGAGGATGTGTGTTGGAGAAGATCCTGAAGACAATGTGCTGTGTATGTAGGGAGGAGGGGGGGGGGGGGGGGCAGTGTGCAGCAAGTATGTAGAGGAGGCTTACTGTAGCAAGCAGTGCGCTGTATGTATGTGAGGTGATGACATTGATGATGTAAGTGTGTGTGTTTTGTGTGTGTGTGTTGGGGATGCGGGGGGGGGGGGGGGGGGCAGAAAGGCTAGGCAAAAATAATGAATAAAAAGTTCTATAGAGATGTGCAAAAGTTGGAGAAAGTTAGATATGTGTGTGTGTGTGTGTGTGTTTTGACGTGTGATGAAATAAGAAAATAAATAAAAGATCTGTAGCATAGGGAGAGGCTATGAATAAGCTATGAGCAAAGGTGAGGGTGCCGAACCACAGTCGTGGGTATATCTTAAGTGCCATATTGCAAATGTACAACAGTTACACACACAACTAATCAAATAAAAATACACCATATTGTGTTTTCTATCGTTCATTTTGTTAGTTCATCCTCCGCCCCCCAAAAATAGTTCCAAACAATAATTTTGGCATCTACTGTTACCAAGCAACGTACTGTAACCGTCACTCTGCAGCTGAGTTGAGCAAGAGAGACACAATAATAATGTGTTTTCACGCTTGTCCTCACGTTATTTGGTAATCTGAACACTCAACCTACTCAATTTTCTCACTTAATAACTGTCTGCCACAAAATGTGACATTGTGAAATTACTGTTCTCTCGCTTTGGAACATACATGTACTGGTAGGTTTCACAGGTGAGGTTCTTCCTGCTGACACAGTACAGAAGTTCTCCGGAGGCGAAGGGCAAGAACAGCCGCAGACGTTCACCAAACAGTGAGGAGATGAAGTCGATGTCTTCCCACTGCATGTCACTGAGCAGCTCCAGACGGAGCTCTCCAAGAATATCCAGGACATCAGTCACAGATTTACCCATGATCCTCAGAGACTGTCAGGAGCAGGAACAAAAACAAAAAGAATGTTGAGAAAATGAAAGAATAGAAGAACAGAAGAACCCTAATACTTTGGAAAATGACAAAAGTAACTCAAATTTGTCACAAAAGACCCCCATGCATTACCATGTTGGAGAACATGATGAGAGCATCATCCAGAACTGCAGAGGACTTGGTGAGGAGCAGTTTCCAGGTCTCCCTGGAGTAAGTCATGTTGCTGGACAGCTTGCAAATCAGAACCTGGGCCAGGTGCTGTGCAGTGAATCCTGTTAGCTGTAGGTGCAGACACATAAGCAACACAGAGTTTAAAATCGTTACACTTTTGGAGCATTTTTATTCTCCTTATGTATCATGTAATATTTATTATGTACTGTACTTGTGTCTTGCATGTTGAGTTTTGTCTTCATTGAGTATTATCTCTTGCATGTGTCATAGTATTCTTTGCAAATCATTTGGCGAAGTGTTTTTTTACTTGATTATTTTAATTCATGTCCATGGTGCATCATTCTATGAATGTGACCAAAGAGATGCTTGTTTACATCAAAGTTACCCAGGACACCTTTATCCCGTCTCACCTCTGAACAGGCATACTGCTCCAGACTGACATTACAGGGGACGAGGCCAGCTGCCAGTTGAGACTGCAGGACAGTGCTGTTGACACGACAAAATATGATCAGCTGGTTTCCACTCCTTTATAGGTTTCTATTCCATCTGTTAAACTTTTCTTATTATTTTACATATGACATGAATTTAACTTACCTGTTAACACCTTCACAAATTCTGGTTTCTATACAAAAAAAAGAAGTATCCAAATTGAGTATCCAAATTAAAGGAAAATTCCGGTTTTTAGCACTTTAAGGCCCTTTTTTGGTTTGTTTTGGATGAACTAGAGTGGTGGACACCGAAATTTTGACGATTGGTCCTGTCTCGACTTTTCTGACTCGTTTTGAATCGCCTTTTCACCTCTCAGGGTGGCTGGCAATGGGCATACTGTAGTAGGCTACTCAAACATGTCCTAAAACAACCCTTAACGTTTGTTTTCAAAACTGTGCAACTCACCGAGTGGTGAGTCATTAGTCATTAAGTATCCAAATTAACAGACTTTTCTCAAAATGGTAGTGGAAAAAACGTGGCAATACTGAAACTTACCATTAACTGGTGTTGTAGGACACTAAATATGAAGCGAAACAAAAGTCAAATGTAAACATTTTGTAAACATAATTATTTTTACCGTTAAAAGTGACATCAAAATATCTGTATATAAATGTTGTTTAGAGTCAGACTTGCTCTTAAAAGAATAGTATCTCACCTGAGCAGGCAGAGGAACAGCACAATCTGCTCGAGAAAGAAAAGAGTTCATGAGGATGTGAACATGAAACTTTGGAAAATGTCTACCTGTGTGTGTGTGTGTGTGTGTGTGTGTGTGTGTGTGTGTGTGTTGTGTGTGTGCGCTACTCACCTAGTGGACTGAGCTGGAGCAGCTCTTCCACAGCTCCTCTGATGATGAGCTCCAGAACTGCTGGTACTGATGTCACAGACTCACTCAGCCTTGGGATACTACACAGCATCGCACATCGAAGGATAGGAAGAACAAAAACAAACAAACAAAAATGCTAAATGCATAAACATAGACAAAAAAATAGAAATACCACATCACAGTATGACAAAATAATGGGAGCCAACATGAGGAAAAGACTACTTGCAAATTTTTGATAAAAACAAAAAGTGTGTGAGGAATACCACATCACAGGATGACAAGAGAATTGGGACAATTGCAATTATTTGAGGTATTAAACATAGATACCTAATTGTATGGTAAGACAATGCAGATACCAAATCACATGGAATAAAACTCAAAAGTACAGACTGTTTTTATCAATAAAATCTATCTGTAAGCCTGGTCAGCCTCGGCCTTAAGGTACATCAGGGAATGTTGATTGGACTTACATTGCCTGGTAGAACTCACAAGGTGCTTCATCCTAGGAAAGTTAGAAGTAAGAGAAGTGTGTTAAGCAAGAGTCTTTGAAGGGGACTGGACCGAGTATGAGTAACTGTTTGGCAATACCTAATAGTTTCTAATATGAATCCCTAGCTTTTGTAATGAATCTCCTTTTTACCTGTGTGGCAAGGATGATGGTGAGACCAAGAACTTCTGGAAGATTCCTCTCCACAGGTGATTCCAGCAGGTGATCCAGCACTCTGCTGACGACCTCATCTTTCCCTTGGGCATGAGGGAGAGGCAGAACCATCAACTCAGCCATCTGCTTTGGACTGAGAAGATCCAACACCTCCAGCTGCAGAAAGAGAGACAGAGAGAGAGAGAGAGAGAGAGAGAGAAAGAGAGGGGAGGAAAGGAGAGAAAGAGAGAGAGAGAGAAAGAGAGATAGATGGAGAGGGAGGGAGAGAGAGAAAGAAAGAGAGGTAGGAAGGGGGAGGGGCAGGGAGAAAGATTTAGCAAAGGACACAAGACACTACAAATGATGTGATTGACTGATTAGTCATTGATTGGTAAAAAAATGTGTCACATACTGGATCAAAGTCCTGGTTGCGATCAAATAGACTTTCGAGAGGAACAAGGACAGAGAATTGTCCGTAGTTATCTGTAAGCCATTCCATGCTGTTGTTGGAGAAGCATCCAGAGTCTGCAAATGTGCAAATGTACCAATTTGATTATACTTACACTCTTAAAACGAATGGGTTAGAAACTACACAAACTAGTTATTAGTTTTAAAACTGTACAATAGACTACAAATAGAACCAGTGAGAATAATTTGTAAGTACACTTACAATCTGAATACAGTAATTTCCCACATGTAAGACACATTGTGCATAAAATGCAGAACAGTGATTAATGCAAAAAGAAGTAGCAATATATTGTATTGAATTTATTATAATAATGTATTGTATGTATATTAACCACAGCTTATTATAAAACATTAAGTACTTAAAAAAATTCTGATGCAAAAGTTGTTAGGCCACTAGCATCATGACACTTTTGCTTTTAAAATACTCACAGGGATATAAAGCCTAAGTCACTCATAGCGAAGATAGAGAAACTGTTTCATGTGAGACTAAATGTACACTCAGAAACAAAGTCGATCAGATCAGAGAATGAAGAAAAGAAATGTATTCCCACCCCTGTGTGTAGCTCATAGCTGAAAAAATTCCTTGGTTTATAGGTGGGAATATATTGCCAGTGTAGTGTAACAGAACATATATGACAAAGTAGTGATCTTTTTTGGACCCATGTCTTAATTCTGACCTGATGTGTTTCTGGACAGGAAGGGCAGGATGAAGGACCGGAGGACATCCTCGGCCTGCTCCTCTGTCATGTCATCAAAATGATGACTCAGCTCACCCACACTGGAGAAGTAGTCACAAAACATTCAAATAGTCATATAATAACATAATAATTACACATTTGTACATATGTGATATACATATACAACAGCATAGTATTTCATTTCATTTTAAGATATACACAGAAGAAGTCTTAAATACCTACATCCTATATAGGATTTCCCATATAATATCATGTTATATCATGTGCTGAGTTGCTCTCAGTTGTATCATATTGTGTTCTATCAAATTGTGTCATATTATCTCATATCATAATGTATTGTACTATATTGTATTTCATGACAGTGTCTGATTTCTTACAGTACAATTTTGAACACAATGTGTATCAATAGTTTACATCATACATACATGTACTGGTAAGTTTCACAGGTGAGGTTCTTGCTGCTGACACATTGCAGAAGGTCTCCAGAGGCGAAGGGTAAAAATGGCCGCAGACTGTCACTAAACAGTGAGGAGATGAAATAGATGTCTTGCCACTGCATGTCACTGAGCGACTCCAGACGGAGCTCCCCAAGAATATCCAGGACATGAGTCACAGATGGACCCATGATCCTCAGAGACTGTCAGGAGCAGGAACAAAAATAAAAGAATGTTTAAAAAGAAATTCCAAATACCAAATTCCAAAAACTGCACAGGCAAAGCAAGGCAGCCATGGTGCCCCCTGACAGTGGATTGGTCTAGGTTCGAAACCCACACCCATTATCTGCTAAAATATCACTGTCACTTTACGTCACAGACATAGTTCGAATTACAGGGGGTACTGGGGGGTACTATACCCCCCAATGAAGACCCAGTACCCCCCAAAGAGACAGAAATATCAGTTTTGGGGGGGTCAGATCATTTTTCTAATATTGTGAAAAATATCATTACAGTTACAATACAAGTCAACTCCTGTTTTCACTGTAGGAACATTTTTATGTAAAGCGATTTCAGAAACCCCTATTGTGGACCGTACCATTTTTAACCACCGTGGCGCTAGAAGCAACTGAGCAAGTGTCAACATTGAATGACAAAACGCTAGGTAAATTCCTCCAGTAGGCTAAATTCGGTTTGCTGCTGACGTGCATGGGTAAATGTAAGTTGCTAACTGACGTCTAGCTTGTTGAAAATGTGTTATTTTACAACCTTCATTTATAAACGTGTTTGTTCTTTCATAGCTCATGTCACCTCTTCATACATTGAATTACTGGCTACTTACCTGCTACTTACTTACCCACTGAGGCTAGTAAAGTGTACCTTGGTTAGTTACCAAGGTTAGTTAGCAAGGTAATTCTCTATTTAAATAAACTTTTATATTGTGGTGAGGTAAAATCGATTGTCATTTCCAAGGAGATGAACTCCATAGCCTAGGTATCCATTCTCATTATATCTTGAATAAATTATTGTGCCCTTTTGAAATTAGTTTGGCACAGATCCTGTGTTTTTATATTACCGGTATGCACAAGAGGGTCTGATGTAGCTAAGCCTACATCAGTGAAACCTGTGGAAACATAAAAAGACCCAAGTAGCCTAGGCTAAATATGTGCTAGTATTTGAATTTGTTTTTAATTGGTTGGTATTGTTTTTACATTCTATTATTTCCTATTTTTAGTTTGATAAAAGTAGTTTCATCTGAGAACCCTGATACTATCTTAATGAAACTATTTTTTATCTACAGACAATTACATTAAAATTGTAGGTGCAGTTAGGTTTTATACACTGTTCGTGTCATATGTGTTAAGGACCAGCAGACAGGAGAGGCACAGGATAAAAGCCGTGAGCAGGCCGCAGGGAGACGACAAGATGAGGGCAGAGGGCAGAGTTGATCAAAACAGTTCTCTTTTGGATATACAGTATAAAAACGATGAGATATTCTGTAGCCTACTGATTATCAGTTTGTTACATGTTTAGACCTTGTATGTGTGTTGCACAACACATGTTGCACTTGGCGATCACGGTGGGGATTGATATGGTAATGGTCCATTATGGTCAGAAGAAGTGAAGGAGCAGTACCCCCCCAATTATGGTGGGGTAATTCACACTCTGGTCACAGAGATGTAAAAAGTATCTCTCTAACAAACATGTCACAAAAGATCCCCATTACCATATTGGAGGCCATGTGTGAGAACATGATGAGAGCTTCGTCCAGAACTGCAGAGGTCTTGGTGAGGAGCAGCTTCCAGGTCCCCTTGGAGTAAGTCCTGTTGCTGGACAGCTGGCAGACCAGGAGCTGGGCCAGGTGCTCTGCAGTGAGTCCTGACAGCTGTACGTGAAGAACCAATTACCCAACACTTCGAGTTCAAGATATTTTTATGTAAAATTTGTAGGTTAACTTTTAATGTAAACTTCTATTTTCACTAGAAGCGCTGGACAAATTCAAAGAGGACCTATACAAAGAGATAAGACATGAATGAGTTAAAAAAGCACCTCACCTCAGAGCATGCATACTCTGACACGCTGTATTGGCAGGGTACTTGTCCCATATCCAAGAGATGCTGCAACTCAGAGCTATGAAACCACAAACATGTTCCAGGTCATGAGGTGTGAAGCAGTGGGCAAAACAAACCAGTTTAAAACAGAGTTTGCGATCCTAATCCACTGCACTTTTTGTAACGTACATAATGTACGTTTTAAACAGAATAGGGTATAATCTGCTTTTGATTTCACTTGTTCATCAGACGTCAGAATATTTGTCAGGTTATTCTGTTAAAACAATCACAAGAAAATCGAATTGCAAACTTTGTGCATTGTACTGCAACGTGAGTTGAGTGTATCATTATAGTGGATGGAATCCACTATCTTGAAATCTCCTGGCTTCTTCTTATTATAACCTTTTCAAAAATTAATGCGGCTCTAACCGCTTAACGTACAGACATGTTGAAATAACAGTTGTGTAGGTCTGGAATTGGATAAGAGAGTTATCATTTCAGATTTTTTTTTAAGTTTACACTTTTTGAGAAATAGGGGATTAAAATTGTTTGAAAACTTATTTTTCTCTCTATGACATCACAAAGGGGGCTCATTTAGAACGGTCGTAAAGTAATCGGGTGCGGGTCGACCTGCATACAATCTGGCGCTCCCTAAACTAGTCCTACACATCCTGTAATTAGTCGCTTTTGAACCACCACACTGCTTTCACACTGCTCAATTCTCATCAAGAAAGTTTCCGTCTGCTTCTTCCAACAAACTATGACGAAATGGACGTTTTCCTACCACACCCAATGTAAGTTACAATTCATCTGTGTTTTTTATTCGAATCGAGTATGTGAAGTCTATTTTTAACGACTCTGCTAGACAAGTAAGCAAGCAAGCTGGCGTTACCTGTCATCGATAAGCAACAAACTCGTAGGCCTACTGTAGCTGCTACGTTTAGCTAGACCTCGGAAATATATCTAGGTTCGCGGTTGTGTGCAGTGGCGGTGGTAGTGTTAGCAGCTAAGTAATAATAAACTTCACAGTCAAATTGTCAGCCGCCTTTCCTAGCGATAGCTGGCCTGACGAGGGAATTGGCCTTCTATGGCAAACAGTCACTGGCTGAAACTTAGCCTAGGCTTCGTTTTGAACTATCGTAACACCCCCAATTATCACCACTTTTGTTCAGAAATTCTAAAACAACGATGTTTTTTAACACTTCAAAATAACATTTGCTAAATTAACCTGACATTTTTCAGTAGCCATAGGTGTGTAGATTTGAACAAAATCTGTTTTTTTGTTTTTTTTTTGTTAACGGGAGCATTTACTGCCTGAAATATCCGATTTTGTTTACCACGCTCGGAGTTATAGTGCTGGCCTGATGGGTCGCCTATTTACACCGTTTCAACGGCACATGAACGGTTAGACCGAGAATTCTCGTCGTGAAATTAAAATTCCACTGGAGCTCCACCCGCCCCACGCCAAATGCGGGTAGTTTTGTGCGCTGGCGGGTGAATTTGGTCAACTTACCAGCCACTGTGGCGGGTAGAGCTAGCGTACCACAAATAGTCAGATCCGGTCTAATTTTCATACTTATTGACGGTTAAAAATAAGAAAGTGTCTGTAGGGATCATGTAGCCTAACGTTACCAGCCATAGACATAATATACATAGACGCCGCATTGGCTGCTGGAAACAAGAAATGCGGCCGCCATCTTGGACCGGTCATACTCCTCATTGCGTTGCAGCAGAAAACACAAGATGACAGCACTGTGCAGCATGTTCCTGCTCAAATCGGCGGACCATACTCGGGGGATTTACTTTTCACAAGTAAGATTTAACATTACCGTACTATTGGTTGTATTTTGTATTTTCGAACAATGTGGCCTGTATCATAGCTACATGTATGACCTTTGCAGCAAAAAAAACCGCGTGAAAATCTGTTCGGTATTCAGTGAGATATGATTAATTAAGTGTGCTGACAGCTCATTGCACCGGCCAAACAGATTACACTGAGTGGAGTGGATGACCGGTCCAAGATGGCGGCTCCAAATCTCGTCAGCGCTAGTAGGGAGCAGCGGTCGATGCGGCGTCTATGTATATTATGTCTATGTTACCAGCCTATAAGGGTAAATCGCGCTGATTTGAAGTTCTACAACTCGTAGTGAGCCGCCACCGCAGCATAGCCTATAGGCACTGGTGCAACGCTTCACTTTCACTTCACTACCATTAAGAAACTGTCACTATGCTTTCATGTGCCACTGCTAGATTATTTCAGGATGACGGCATAGACATAAATCTAGTGAGATCTGTGGATCTGCGTTATATCTTCACAGACTAATATTCTCACGTAGTTATCTTTTGAATAGTAGGCCTAGGTATTTTAATCCGGCCCGCGACACGCTGCTATTTAGACCTATGAGACAGACGGACATCTCCACACCCATTCGTCGTGATGGAATATCTCACAAACTTTTCATTCAAAGAAATTACAAACCGTATCAGAATAAACAGCAGAATTTACCGAACGCAAAGGTGTAAAGCATTCCCTTATACAAGTTATAGCCGTTCCCGAGTAATCGAATTGAATTCAATCGTAATTGAAATTGAAGCAAATGTCTACACGGTCTCCAGCGTTGGGCTTTTGTCATATATGATAAGGCCAAATACAAAATAAATGTTAACAATATCGCCTAGATAACTGTACAACCAGTTTTTCCAATGTAGTTTCACAAAATGCTAAGCATGCATATTACGTTTCTTAAAGCTGAGCTGTGCTTAAATTGTTCAGTGCATGATTTCATTACGGTCCAAATAGAAAATAAATGCTAAATGTTAAATATAGCCTTGATACCTGTAAATATTTAAATCAGATGATGTACACTATAGTTAGATCAAGTAGAGAGTTGGATTATAGGATGCTCCAGAACTCACACAAACGGAGTCTTAAAGGAGCCACACCACTTTTATGACAAGACACTATGAATGTGGTGCTGTTGACCTTTAGTTTTGTTGCTACTGTGCTTGGTAGACTTCCTAGGGCCCTGACATTTAAAACGAGACATTGACAACTTTGAAAAAGCACTGGTAGTTTACTTACAAGACGATTTATACAGACAGTATCTTCACGAAGTTTAACGTTTGCAGCCATCTTGAATTTAGTCACGATAAGTCGAGCAACGAGTAAGAATGAACAGGTATGATAAGGGATCAGATTCCAAAAATAATTCAGTGGAAATGCATGGATTCCAGTTTCTTCCAGGAGCAGCAACTGGAATCCATGCATTTCCACTGAATTATTTTTGGAATCTGATCCCTTATCATAGCTGTTCATTCTTACTCGTTGCTCGACTTATCGTGACTAAATTCAAGATGGCTGCAAACGCTAAACTTTGTGAAGATACTGTCTGTATAAATCATCTTGTAAGTAAACTACCAGTGCTTTTTCAAAGTTCTCAATGTCTCGTTTTAAATGTCAGGGCCCTCGGAAGTCTACCAATGAAGTGTGGAGATACATTGAGCCTCGTAAATGGGTGTAAAACAGTGATTTATTTGCATGGCTAGCCCGATGCCGAAGCACCACTATTGAAAAAGATGTTGGTAGCATCGGCTAACTAGCGCCAGATTTTGGAGTGCAGGGGACAAGCCGAGATGGGCTATGAGACATACGTTCACACTCGGTATCATGTTTCGATACACTTTAGGTCAATATCACACCGGAATTCTCCTTTAAGGAAAGAGGAGAGATAGACTTCTCTGCATAGTCTGTCTGCCTCTTCACCCCCTCCATGTTTGGTAGCCTACTGTCTGTCCACTAGCCACTTGTACCACTGTCTTTATGCCTCACTGTTTGCGTGCTATATTAGCACATATGCATAACCCCCCCCCCCCCCGATGTGTTTTGATTGGGGGGAGGTGTCCGGGAGGGAATATTTAGGGGTTCGGATACGTTAGCGATTGATAAGGGGAGGGAATAGAATAGGGGGTTCTAAGACGTCTAGTAAGTTTAGTCAGAGGAGAAGTAAATTACGTGTGAGTGGGTTGTGTTGCGTTGTGTTGTCTGCCGATGAGAGTCAATGACGAGTGATTGAGACCTAATTTATCAAGATCAGTTTGTTGTTTTGTAGTGGACACCTCCTGCCGGCTTGACGTATATGCTTCAAATTTGGTGTGAACATGGACTCAATGATCAAGTCAAATGTCAAGGTCAAGGTCAAAACCACCTTGAGTGTGATATCTCAAGAACGGCTGACACACAACGTTTTTTGGTACAAGGGTTTGTATGATCTCAAAGATTAAGTGATTCAGTGTTTTTTTTCTTCAGGAATCTCCCCACCAACATTAAGCCAGCAGCTTTCCATCCACTATTGTAATTCCTCTGGCATTGTATTTCTAGTTACATTCCTAATTCCCATTGGCCTTCCTGACATATGAGCTCGTAATTAAATTGGTAAATAAATTAATGTCAAACAAACTCTGATGTTCCTCCGCTGCCCTGGCTCTGTAAATTGGGCAGAACTATACATTGTAGAAATATACAATGTTCTAGTCATTAGGGCAAGAAGAAATACAGAAAAAGTGGTTGTGCAAACCTGTTTGTCCTGTAGCAAATTTCAGTCTCTGCAAAAATCACAGGAAAGTATTATGTACATTCCAACATTCTGGGGTATAAAAAGACATAGATAATATGTACTGCATGTGATTAAATTGACTTTGCCTGAGAATGAACTTACCATTTACCCTTGTGAAAGGACACTAGAGTGGAAAAGAAAGAGACGCAGTCAGTATATCTGATTATATCTATATATCATTATAGATCGTCAATTCAACATAGCCGGGCACACACAACACATAGCAACACTTACTGAAGGTGGCTGTGGAAGTATGCAACCTGTTCAGACAAAAAACAGACAAGAACGTTATAGGCTACAGTATAAATACATTATATGTAGATATCAGCAATATATTGCATATAAAGTAATGAACCTTGTGGTGAGTTCCCTCTAAGTTGATCGACGGTTGTGTAGATGATATGCTCTAATTCAGGAGGCACATATGACAGACCCATGTACAGGTTCTCTGATCTGGGGTGGGGAAGTTAGAATTGGTTACTGATTACTGTAACTATTTATACTATTAATAATAGCAAAAAGTGCATCAGCATTAAACTTTTTAAACATGTTTATATCACCAGCATGAATAATTTTATTGACAGTGAATAAGATCTGAACCGCACTTACACTAACTGAAGGGTGAGACACGGTATCTCGTCCTGTGAAGAAATAAGATGTCAAAATAAAATCAGTATTTAAAAACATGTCTCTTGAAGTTATTGTGATATAGTGATTTCTTTTTAAAAAGCATTAGTAAGAATTTCCAAATTTGTTTGAAATCTGAAATGAAGTATTGTCTATGTAGCATTTTACCTCTTGTGCAATCCTGACTAGATGTTGCAGGACCTCGGGCATCTGTGTCTGCTGGGGAGGCTGCAGGAGGTGGTTGAAGACGACCCTGATGACCTCCTGTGGGAGAAGGTCTCCGAGAGGCAGGAGGATCAGCTCCGCCTTCTGCTGGGGAGAGAGCAGCTCCAGGACAGCCAGCTGGGGACAAACAGGGGAGACAGAGAGAGTTTACAATCCATGTCAATGTTTTGCTCTGAAGAGTTGGTTTGTATTGATTTCCATATGTTTTTGTTGACACCTTAGTTTGGCTAACAACTATGATTACCTTTCATCTATCTTCATGAAATGTAAAAGCAGGAAGCACTGAATAACATCTTGCTTCTTATTACCCAAATCTTAACAATACAGCCAATTGTGGTGGATGTTTCATTACATAAGGGGCGAGATAGACATGTATAGCAGCCCTTGATGAGAGTCAAAGCATGTGGTATTCGCACAGATTCACAGTAGAAATAAGGGTTTCTTATTTGAATACAATACATCACTTACCGGATTGAAGTACTTATTGGCATCAAGTAGACTTTTGAGTGGGACAAGGCCAGAGAATTGCCCGTAGTTGTTGAGAAGCCACGCCATGCTATTGTTGGAGATACATCCTGGATCTAGGAGAGACAACACAAGTATAGAATCAGTTACATATTACATACATATACATGATGCAGACAGTATTCATGCAGACAATACAATCTATATGTATGCACATACAAATATAGACCATTGCATTAAGAGATCACAAACATATTTCAGGAACCCATGTCTTAATTCTGACCTGATGTGTTTCTGGACAGGAAGGGCAAAATGAAGAACTTGAGAACGTTCTCGGCCTGCTCCTCTGTCATGTGATCAAACTGAAGACTCAGCTCAGTCACACTGGAGAAGTTAATTAATACAGTTAATTGTTAATTATACAATTGAAAGTTACAAAGCAGTGATTTAATGATAGAATAGCATAATAATTACATATGTCATATCATATGCAACAGTACTGCATACCATCATACTATACTGAGTCATACTGCATCATATCTTATCATAAATACAAGGATACAAGGAAGTTTATTGTCACATGCATATAGTTACTGGAAGTAAGAAATGCAGTGAAATTATGTCTGGGGTAAAAAGTGCAGTAGAAGAGGGGTTTAGTAGATTAAGTGGCAAGGGCTGCATAAGAAAGGTGGGGGAGGATTGGGATTGGGGGGGGGGGGGGGCAACAAGGAGCACCCAAGAGCAACAGGGGCAAGGAAAAACTCCCTTACCAAGGAAGAAACCTTGGGCAGATCCACGGCTCAAGGGCTTAACCCAACTGCCAGGGGTCTTGGTGTGTGTGTTGGGGGGATGACAGGGGAGATGGGATAGTGTGCTGTGTATGTGGGGAGAGGGCAGTGTGCAATATGTGTGTTGGAGAAGCTTCCTCATGCGACAATGTGCTGTGTATTGGGACGGCAGTGTGCTGTAAGTATGTCGGGGATGTGTGTTGGAGAAGCTTCCTGATGAAATAATGTGCTGTGTAGGTAGGGGAGAGGGGGGGGGGGCAGTGTACTGCAAGTATGGTGAAGGGACTTACTATTGCAAGCAGAGTACTGTATGTATGATGTATGTGAGTGATGACAGTGAAGATGTGTGTGTGGGCAGGAGGGGAGTGGAGCAGTGACTGTGTATGTGTGTGTGTGTGTGTGTGTAGTGTGTGTGTGGGTAGGTGGGGGCAGTGTGCTGTAAGTATGTAGAGGATGTGTGTTGGAGAAGATCCTGAAGACAATGTGCTGTGTATGTAGGGAGGAGGGGGGGGGGGGGGGCAGTGTGCAGCAAGTATGTAGAGGAGGCTTACTGTAGCAAGCAGTGCGCTGTATGTATGTGAGGTGATGACATTAATGATGTAAGTGTGTGTGTTTTGTGTGTGTGTGTTGGCTAGGCAAAAATAATAAATAAAAATTTCTATGAAGATGTGCAAAAGTTGGAGAAAGTTAGATATGTGTGTGTGTGTGTGTGTGTGTGTGTTTTGACGTGTGATGAAATAAGAAAATAAATAAAAGATCTGTAGCATAGGGAGAGGCTATGAATAAGCTATGAGCAAAGGTGGGGGTGCCGAACCACAGTCGTGGGTATATCTTAAGTGCCATATTGCAAATGTACAACAGTTACACACACAACTAATCAAGTAAAAATACACCATATTGTGTTTTCTATCGTTCATTTTGTTAGTTCATCCTCCGCCCCCCAAAAATAGTTCCAAACAATAATTTTGGCATCTACTGTTACCAAGCAACGTACTGTAACCGTCACTCTGCAGCTGAGTTGAGCAAGAGAGACACAATAATAATGTGTTTTCACGCTTGTCCTCACGTTATTTGGTAATCTGAACACTCAACCTACTCAATTTTCTCACTTAATAACTGTCTGCCACAAAATGTGACATTGTGAAATTACTGTTCTCTCGCTTTGGAACATACATGTACTGGTAGGTTTCACAGGTGAGGTTCTTCCTGCTGACACAGTGCAGAAGTTGTCCGGAGGCGAAGGGCAAGAACAGCCGCAGACGTTCACCAAACAGTGAGGAGATGAAGTCGATGTCTTCCCACTGCATGTCACTGAGCAGCTCCAGACGGAGCTCTCCAAGAATATCCAGGACATCAGTCACAGATTGACCCATGATCCTCAGAGACTGTCAGGAGCAGGAACAAAAACAAAAAGAATGTTGAGAAAATGAAAGAATAGAAGAACAGAAGAACCCTAATACTTTGGAAAATGACAAAAGTAACTCAAATTTGTCACAAAAGACCCCCATGCATTACCATGTTGGAGAACATGATGAGAGCATCATCCAGAACTGCAGAGGACTTGGTGAGGAGCAGTTTCCAGGTCTCCCTGGAGTAAGTCATGTTGCTGGACAGCTTGCAAATCAGAACCTGGGCCAGGTGATGTGCAGTGAATCCTGTTAGCTGTAGGTGCAGACACATAAGCAACACAGAGTTTAAAATCGTTACACTTTTGGAGTATTTTTATTCTCCTTATGTATCATGTAATATTTATTATGTACTGTACTTGTGTCTTGCATGTTGAGTTTTGTCTTCATTGAGTATTATCTCTTGCATGTGTCATAGTATTCTTTGCAAATCATTTGGCGAAGTGTTTTTTTACTTGATTATTTTAATTCATGTCCATGGTGCATCATTCTATGAATGTGACCAAAGAGATGCTTGTTTACATCAAAGTTACCCAGGACACCTTTATCCCGTCTCACCTCTGAACAGGCATACTGCTCCAGACTGACATTACAGGGGACGAGGCCAGCTGCCAGTTGAGACTGCAGGACAGTGCTGTTGACACGACAAAATATGATCAGCTGGTTTCCACTCCTTTATAGGTTTCTATTCCATCTGTTAAACTTTTCTTATTATTTTACATATGACATGAATTTAACTTACCTGTTAACACCTTCACAAATTCTGGTTTCTATACAAAAAAAAGAAGTATCCAAATTGAGTATCCAAATTAAAGGAAAATTCCGGTTTTTAGCACTTTAAGGCCCTTTTTTGGTTTGTTTTGGATGAACTAGAGTGGTGGACACCGAAATTTTGACGATTGGTCCTGTCTCGACTTTTCTGACTCGTTTTGAATCGCCTTTTCACCTCTCAGGGTGGCTGGCAATGGGCATACTGTAGTAGGCTACTCAAACATGTCCTAAAACAACCCTTAACGTTTGTTTTCAAAACTGTGCAACTCACCGAGTGGTGAGTCATTAGTCATTAAGTATCCAAATTAACAGACTTTTCTCAAAATGGTAGTGGAAAAAACGTGGCAATACTGAAACTTACCATTAACTGGTGTTGTAGGACACTAAATATGAAGCGAAACAAAAGTCAAATGTAAACATTTTGTAAACATAATTATTTTTACCGTTAAAAGTGACATCAAAATATCTGTATATAAATGTTGTTTAGAGTCAGACTTGCTCTTAAAAGAATAGTATCTCACCTGAGCAGGCAGAGGAACAGCACAATCTGCTCGAGAAAGAAAAGAGTTCATGAGGATGTGAACATGAAACTTTGGAAAATGTCTACCTGTGTGTGTGTGTGTGTGTGTGTGTGTGTGTGTGTGTTTGTGTGTGTGCGCTACTCACCTAGTGGACTGAGCTGGAGCAGCTCTTCCACAGCTCCTCTGATGATGAGCTCCAGAACTGCTGGTACTGATGTCACAGACTCACTCAGCCTTGGGATACTACACAGCATCGCACATCGAAGGATAGGAAGAACAAAAACAAACAAACAAAAATGCTAAATGCATAAACATAGACAAAAAAATAGAAATACCACATCACAGTATGACAAAATAATGGGAGCCAACATGAGGAAAAGACTACTTGCAAATTTTTGATAAAAACAAAAAGTGTGTGAGGAATACCACATCACAGGATGACAAGAGAATTGGGACAATTGCAATTATTTGAGGTATTAAACATAGATACCTAATTGTATGGTAAGACAATGCAGATACCAAATCACATGGAATAAAACTCAAAAGTACAGACTGTTTTTATCAATAAAATCTATCTGTAAGCCTGGTCAGCCTCGGCCTTAAGGTACATCAGGGAATGTTGATTGGACTTACATTGCCTGGTAGAACTCACAAGGTGCTTCATCCTAGGAAAGTTAGAAGTAAGAGAAGTGTGTTAAGCAAGAGTCTTTGAAGGGGACTGGACCGAGTATGAGTAACTGTTTGGCAATACCTAATAGTTTCTAATATGAATCCCTAGCTTTTGTAATGAATCTCCTTTTTACCTGTGTGGCAAGGATGATGGTGAGACCAAGAACTTCTGGAAGATTCCTCTCCACAGGTGATTCCAGCAGGTGATCCAGCACTCTGCTGACGACCTCATCTTTCCCTTGGGCATGAGGGAGAGGCAGAACCATCAACTCAGCCATCTGCTTTGGACTGAGAAGATCCAACACCTCCAGCTGCAGAAAGAGAGACAGAGAGAGAGAGAGAGAGAGAGAGAGAAAGAGAGGGGAGGAAAGGAGAGAAAGAGAGAGAGAGAGAAAGAGAGATAGATGGAGAGGGAGGGAGAGAGAGAAAGAAAGAGAGGTAGGAAGGGGGAGGGGCAGGGAGAAAGATTTAGCAAAGGACACAAGACACTACAAATGATGTGATTGACTGATTAGTCATTGATTGGTAAAAAAATGTGTCACATACTGGATCAAAGTCCTGGTTGCGATCAAATAGACTTTCGAGAGGAACAAGGACAGAGAATTGTCCGTAGTTATCTGTAAGCCATTCCATGCTGTTGTTGGAGAAGCATCCAGAGTCTGCAAATGTGCAAATGTACCAATTTGATTATACTTACACTCTTAAAACGAATGGGTTAGAAACTACACAAACTAGTTATTAGTTTTAAAACTGTACAATAGACTACAAATAGAACCAGTGAGAATAATTTGTAAGTACACTTACAATCTGAATACAGTAATTTCCCACATGTAAGACACATTGTGCATAAAATGCAGAACAGTGATTAATGCAAAAAGAAGTAGCAATATATTGTATTGAATTTATTATAATAATGTATTGTATGTATATTAACCACAGCTTATTATAAAACATTAAGTACTTAAAAAAATTCTGATGCAAAAGTTGTTAGGCCACTAGCATCATGACACTTTTGCTTTTAAAATACTCACAGGGATATAAAGCCTAAGTCACCCCTGTGTGTAGCTCATAGCTGAAAAAATTCCTTGGTTTATAGGTGGGAATATATTGCCAGTGTAGTGTAACAGAACATATATGACAAAGTAGTGATCTTTTTTGGACCCATGTCTTAATTCTGACCTGATGTGTTTCTGGACAGGAAGGGCAGGATGAAGGACCGGAGGACATCCTCGGCCTGCTCCTCTGTCATGTCATCAAAATGATGACTCAGCTCACCCACACTGGAGAAGTAGTCACAAAACATTCAAATAGTCATATAATAACATAATAATTACACATTTGTACATATGTGATATACATATACAACAGCATAGTATTTCATTTCATTTTAAGATATACACAGAAGAAGTCTTAAATACCTACATCCTATATAGGATTTCCCATATAATATCATGTTATATCATGTGCTAAGTTGCTCTCAGTTGTATCATATTGTGTTCTATCAAATTGTGTCATATTATCTCATATCATAATGTATTGTACTATATTGTATTTCATGACAGTGTCTGATTTCTTACAGTACAATTTTGAACACAATGTGTATCAATAGTTTACATCATACATACATGTACTGGTAAGTTTCACAGGTGAGGTTCTTGCTGCTGACACATTGCAGAAGGTCTCCAGAGGCGAAGGGTAAAAATGGCCGCAGACTGTCACTAAACAGTGAGGAGATGAAATAGATGTCTTGCCACTGCATGTCACTGAGCGACTCCAGACGGAGCTCCCCAAGAATATCCAGGACATGAGTCACAGATGGACCCATGATCCTCAGAGACTGTCAGGAGCAGGAACAAAAATAAAAGAATGTTTAAAAAGAAATTCCAAATACCAAATTCCAAAAACTGCACAGGCAAAGCAAGGCAGCCATGGTGACCCCTGACAGTGGATTGGTCTAGGTTCGAAACCCAGACCCATTATCTGCTAAAATATCACTGTCACTTTACGTCACAGACATAGTTCGAATTACAGGGGGTACTGGGGGGTACTATACCCCCCAATGAAGACCCAGTACCCCCCAAAGAGACAGAAATATCAGTTTTGGGGGGGTCAGATAATTTTTCTAATATTGTGAAAAATATCATTACAGTTACAATACAAGTCAACTCCTGTTTTCACTGTAGGAACATTTTTATGTAAAGCGATTTCAGAAACCCCTATTGTGGACCGTACCATTTTTAACCACCGTGGCGCTAGAAGCAACTGAGCAAGTGTCAACATTGAATGACAAAACGCTAGGTAAATTCCTCCAGTAGGCTAAATTCGGTTTGCTGCTGACGTGCATGGGTAAATGTAAGTTGCTAACTGACGTCTAGCTTGTTGAAAATGTGTTATTTTACAACCTTCATTTATAAACGTGTTTGTTCTTTCATAGCTCATGTCACCTCTTCATACATTGAATTACTGGCTACTTACCTGCTACTTACTTACCCACTGAGGCTAGTAAAATGTACCTTGGTTAGTTACCAAGGTTAGTTAGCAAGGTAATTCTCTATTTAAATAAACTTTTATATTGTGGTGAGGTAAAATCGATTGTCATTTCCAAGGAGATGAACTCCATAGCCTAGGTATCCATTCTCATTATATCTTGAATAAATTATTGTGCCCTTTTGAAATTAGTTTGGCACAGATCCTGTGTTTTTATATTACCGGTATGCACAAGAGGGTCTGATGTAGCTAAGCCTACATCAGTGAAACCTGTGGAAACATAAAAAGACCCAAGTAGCCTAGGCTAAATATGTGCTAGTATTTGAATTTGTTTTTAATTGGTTGGTATTGTTTTTACATTCTATTATTTCCTATTTTTAGTTTGATAAATGTAGTTTCATCTGAGAACCCTGATACTATCTTAATGAAACTATTTTTTATCTACAAACAATTACATTAAAATTGTAGGTGCAGTTAGGTTTTATACACTGTCCGTGTCATATGTGTTAAGGACCAGCAGACAGGAGAGGCACAGGATAAAAGCCGTGAGCAGGCCGCAGGGAGACGACAAGATGAGGGCAGAGGGCAGAGTTGATCAAAACAGTTCTCTTTTGGATATACAGTATAAAAACGATGAGATATTCTGTAGCCTACTGATTATCAGTTTGTTGCATGTTTAGACCTTGTATGTGTGTTGCACAACCATTATGGTCAGAAGAAGTGAAGGAGCAGTACCCCCCCAATTATGGTGGGGTAATTCGCACTCTGGTCACAGAGATGTAAAAAGTATCTCTCTAACAAACGTGTCACAAAAGATCCCCATTACCATATTGGAGGCCATGTGTGAGAACATGATGAGAGCTTCGTCCAGAACTGCAGAGGTCTTGGTGAGGAGCAGCTTCCAGGTCCCCTTGGAGTAAGTCCTGTTGCTGGACAGCTGGCAGACCAGGAGCTGGGCCAGGTGCTCTGCAGTGAGTCCTGACAGCTGTACGTGAAGAACCAATTACCCAACACTTCGAGTTCAAGATATTTTTATGTAAAATTTGTAGGTTAACTTTTAATGTAAACTTCTATTTTCACTAGAAGCGCTGGACAAATTCAAAGAGGACCTATACAAAGAGATAAGACATGAATGAGTTAAAAAAGCACCTCACCTCAGAGCATGCATACTCTGACACGCTGTATTGGCAGGGTACTTGTCCCATATCCAAGAGATGCTGCAACTCAGAGCTATGAAACCACAAACATGTTCCAGGTCATGAGGTGTGAAGCAGTGGGCAAAACAAACCAGTTTAAAACAGAGTTTGCGATCCTAATCCACTGCACTTTTTGTAACGTACATAATGTACGTTTTAAACAGAATAGGGTATAATCTGCTTTTGATTTCACTTGTTCATCAGACGTCAGAATATTTGTCAGGTTATTCTGTTAAAACAATCACAAGAAAATCGAATTGCAAACTTTGTGCATTGTACTGCAACGTGAGTTGAGTGTATCATTATAGTGGATGGAATCCACTATCTTGAAATCTCCTGGCTTCTTCTTATTATAACCTTTTCAAAAATTAATGCGGCTCTAACCGCTTAACGTACAGACATGTTGAAATAACAGTTGTGTAGGTCTGGAATTGGATAAGAGAGTTATCATTTCAGATTTTTTTTTAAGTTTACACTTTTTGAGAAATAGGGGATTAAAATTGTTTGAAAACTTATTTTTCTCTCTATGACATCACAAAGGGGGCTCATTTAGAACGGTCGTAAAGTAATCGGGTGCGGGTCGACCTGCATACAATCTGGCGCTCCCTAAACTAGTCCTACACATCCTGTAATTAGTCGCTTTTGAACCACCACACTGCTTTCACACTGCTCAATTCTCATCAAGAAAGTTTCCGTCTGCTTCTTCCAACAAACTATGACGAAATGGACGTTTTCCTACCACACCCAATGTAAGTTACAATTCATCTGTGTTTTTTATTCGAATCGAGTATGTGAAGTCTATTTTTAACGACTCTGCTAGACAAGTAAGCAAGCAAGCTGGCGTTACCTGTCATCGATAAGCAACAAACTCGTAGGCCTACTGTAGCTGCTACGTTTAGCTAGACCTCGGAAATATATCTAGGTTCGCGGTTGTGTGCAGTGGCGGTGGTAGTGTTAGCAGCTAAGTAATAATAAACTTCACAGTCAAATTGTCAGCCGCCTTTCCTAGCGATAGCTGGCCTGACGAGGGAATTGGCCTTCTATGGCAAACAGTCACTGGCTGAAACTTAGCCTAGGCTTCGTTTTGAACTATCGTAACACCCCCAATTATCACCACTTTTGTTCAGAAATTCTAAAACAACGATGTTTTTTAACACTTCAAAATAACATTTGCTAAATTAACCTGACATTTTTCAGTAGCCATAGGTGTGTAGATTTGAACAAAATCTGTTTTTTTGTTTTTTTTTTGTTAACGGGAGCATTTACTGCCTGAAATATCCGATTTTGTTTACCACGCTCGGAGTTATAGTGCTGGCCTGATGGGTCGCCTATTTACACCGTTTCAACGGCACATGAACGGTTAGACCGAGAATTCTCGTCGTGAAATTAAAATTCCACTGGAGCTCCACCCGCCCCACGCCAAATGCGGGTAGTTTTGTGCGCTGGCGGGTGAATTTGGTCAACTTACCAGCCACTGTGGCGGGTAGAGCTAGCGTACCACAAATAGTCAGATCCGGTCTAATTTTCATACTTATTGACGGTTAAAAATAAGAAAGTGTCTGTAGGGATCATGTAGCCTAACGTTACCAGCCTATAAGGGTAAATCGCGCTGATTTGAAGTTCTACAACTCGTAGTGAGCCGCCACCGCAGCATAGCCTATAGGCACTGGTGCAACGCTTCACTTTCACTTCACTACCATTAAGAAACTGTCACTATGCTTTCATGTGCCACTGCTAGATTATTTCAGGATGACGGCATAGACATAAATCTAGTGAGATCTGTGGATCTGCGTTATATCTTCACAGACTAATATTCTCACGTAGTTATCTTTTGAATAGTAGGCCTAGGTATTTTAATCCGGCCCGCGACACGCTGCTATTTAGACCTATGAGGCAGACAGACGGACATCTCCACACCCATTCGTCGTGATGGAATATCTCACAAACTTTTCATTCAAAGAAATTACAAACCGTATCAGAATAAACAGCAGAATTTACCGAACGCAAAGGTGTAAAGCATTCCCTTATACAAGTTATAGCCGTTCCCGAGTAATCGAATTGAATTCAATCGTAATTGAAATTGAAGCAAATGTCTACACGGTCTCCAGCGTTGGGCTTTTGTCATATATGATAAGGCCAAATACAAAATAAATGTTAACAATATCGCCTAGATAACTGTACAACCAGTTTTTCCAATGTAGTTTCACAAAATGCTAAGCATGCATATTACGTTTCTTAAAGCTGAGCTGTGCTTAAATTGTTCAGTGCATGATTTCATTACGGTCCAAATAGAAAATAAATGCTAAATGTTAAATATAGCCTTGATACCTGTAAATATTTAAATCAGATGATGTACACTATAGTTAGATCAAGTAGAGAGTTGGATTATAGGATGCTCCAGAACTCACACAAACGGAGTCTTAAAGGAGCCACACCACTTTTATGACAAGACACTATGAATGTGGTGCTGTTGACCTTTAGTTTTGTTGCTACTGTGCTTGGTAGACTTCCTAGGGCCCTGACATTTAAAACGAGACATTGACAACTTTGAAAAAGCACTGGTAGTTTACTTACAAGACGATTTATACAGACAGTATCTTCACGAAGTTTAACGTTTGCAGCCATCTTGAATTTAGTCACGATAAGTCGAGCAACGAGTAAGAATGAACAGGTATGATAAGGGATCAGATTCCAAAAATAATTCAGTGGAAATGCATGGATTCCAGTTTCTTCCAGGAGCAGCAACTGGAATCCATGCATTTCCACTGAATTATTTTTGGAATCTGATCCCTTATCATAGCTGTTCATTCTTACTCGTTGCTCGACTTATCGTGACTAAATTCAAGATGGCTGCAAACGCTAAACTTTGTGAAGATACTGTCTGTATAAATCATCTTGTAAGTAAACTACCAGTGCTTTTTCAAAGTTCTCAATGTCTCGTTTTAAATGTCAGGGCCCTCGGAAGTCTACCAATGAAGTGTGGAGATACATTGAGCCTCGTAAATGGGTGTAAAACAGTGATTTATTTGCATGGCTAGCACGATGCCGAAGCACCACTATTGAAAAAGATGTTGGTAGCATCGGCTAACTAGCGCCAGATTTTGGAGTGCAGGGGACAAGCCGAGATGGGCTATGAGACATACGTTCACACTCGGTATCATGTTTCGATACACTTTAGGTCAATATCACACCGGAATTCTCCTTTAAGGAAAGAGGAGAGATAGACTTCTCTGCATAGTCTGTCTGCCTCTTCACCCCCTCCATGTTTGGTAGCCTACTGTCTGTCCACTAGCCACTTGTACCACTGTCTTTATGCCTCACTGTTTGCGTGCTATATTAGCACATATGCATAACCCCCCCCCCCCCCGATGTGTTTTGATTGGGGGGAGGTGTCCGGGAGGGAATATTTAGGGGTTCGGATACGTTAGCGATTGATAAGGGGAGGGAATAGAATAGGGGGTTCTAAGACGTCTAGTAAGTTTAGTCAGAGGAGAAGTAAATTACGTGTGAGTGGGTTGTGTTGCGTTGTGTTGTCTGCCGATGAGAGTCAATGACGAGTGATTGAGACCTAATTTATCAAGATCAGTTTGTTGTTTTGTAGTGGACACCTCCTGCCGGCTTGACGTATATGCTTCAAATTTGGTGTGAACATGGACTCAATGATCAAGTCAAATGTCAAGGTCAAGGTCAAAACCACCTTGAGTGTGATATCTCAAGAACGGCTGACACACAACGTTTTTTGGTACAAGGGTTTGTATGATCTCAAAGATTAAGTGATTCAGTGTTTTTTTTCTTCAGGAATCTCCCCACCAACATTAAGCCAGCAGCTTTCCATCCACTATTGTAATTCCTCTGGCATTGTATTTCTAGTTACATTCCTAATTCCCATTGGCCTTCCTGACATATGAGCTCGTAATTAAATTGGTAAATAAATTAATGTCAAACAAACTCTGATGTTCCTCCGCTGCCCTGGCTCTGTAAATTGGGCAGAACTATACATTGTAGAAATATACAATGTTCTAGTCATTAGGGCAAGAAGAAATACAGAAAAAGTGGTTGTGCAAACCTGTTTGTCCTGTAGCAAATTTCAGTCTCTGCAAAAATCACAGGAAAGTATTATGTACATTCCAACATTCTGGGGTATAAAAAGACATAGATAATATGTACTGCATGTGATTAAATTGACTTTGCC